>NC_045806.1:93457485-93802427 GCF_009873245.2 Balaenoptera musculus
TTTTGGTTTTGTTCCTCTCTTCCTTCTTACTATTTTTTTTATTTTTTATTTTCAATAATATATTTTTAAATAACTTTATTTTATTTTATTCTTTCTTTCTTTCTTTCCTTCCTTCCTCCCTCCTTTCTTTTTTCCTTCTTTCTTTGTTTCTTTCTTTCTTTGTTTGTTTGTTTCTTTCTTTCTCTCTCTTTCTTTTTTTTCTCCCTTTTCTTCTGAGTCATTTGGCTAACAGGGTGTTGGTGCTCCAGCTGGGTCTCAGGCCTGACCCTCTGAGGTGGGAGAGCCGAGTTCAGGACATTGGTCCACCAGAGCTCTCCTGGTCCACATAATATCAAACGGCAAAAGCTCTCCCAGAGATCTCCATCTCAACACTAAGACCCAGCTCCACTCAATGACCAGCAAGATACAGTGCTGGACACCCTGTGCCAGACAACTAGCAAGACAGGAACACAACCCCACCCATTAGCAGAGAGGCTGCCTAAAATCATAATAAGTTCACAGATACCCCAAAACACACCACTGGACGCAGTTTTGCCCACCAGAAATATCCAGCCTCATCCACCAGAACACAGTCACCAGTCCCCTCCACCTGGAAGCCTACACAACCCACTGAACCAATCTTAGCCACTGGGGGCAGACACCAAAAACAACGGGAACTACGAACCTGCAGCCTGTGAAAGGAGACCCCAAACACAGTAAGATAAGCAAAATGAGAAGACAAAAAACCACACAGCAGGTGAAGGAGCAGGGTCAAAACCCACCAGACCTAACAAATGAAGAGGAAATAGGCGGTCTACCTGAAAAAGAATTCAGAATAATGATAGTAAAGATGATCCAAAATCTTGGAAATAGAATGCAGAAAATACAAGAAACTTTTAACAAGGGCCTAGAAGAACTAAAGAGCAATCAAACAATGAGGAACAACACAATAAATGAAACAAAAAATCCTCTAGAAGGAATCAACAGCAGAATAACTGAGGCAGAAGAACTGATAAGTTACCTGGAAGATAAAATAGTGGAAATAACTACCGCAGAGCAGAATAAAGAAAAAAGAATGAAAGGAATTGAGGACAGTCTCAGAGACCTCTGGGACAACATTAAACACACCAAAATTCGAATTATAGAGGTCCAAGAAGAAAAAGAGAAAAAAACGTGACTGAGAAAATATTTGAAGAGATTATAGTTGAAAACTTCCCTCATATGGAAAAGAAATAGTCAATCAAGTCTAGGAAGTGCAGAGAGTCCCATACAGGATAAATCCAAGGAGAAACACACCAAGACACATATTAATCAAACTACCAAAAATTAATTACAAAGAAAAAATATGAAATGCAGCAAGGAAAAATCAACAAATAACAAAGAAGTCAATCCCCATAAGGTTAACAGCTGATCTTTCAGCAGAAACTCTGCAAGCCAGAAGGGAGTGGCAAGACATATTTAAAGTGATGAAAGGGAAAAACCTACAACGAAGATTACTCCACCCAGCAAGGATCTCATTCAGGTTCGACAGAGAAATTGAAACCTTTACAGACAAGCAAAAGCTAAGAGAATTCAGCACTACCAAACCAGCTTTACAACAAATGCTAAAGGAACTTCTCTAGGCAGGAAATACAAGAGAAGGAAAAGACCGACAAAAACAAACCCAAAACAATTCAGAAAAAGGTAATAGGAACATACATATTGATAACTACCATAAATATAAATGGAATAAATATTCCAACCAAAAGACGTAGACTTGCTGATTGGATACAAAAACAAGACCCATGTATATGCTGTCTACAAGAGACTGACTTCAGACCTAAAGACACATACAGAGTGAAAGTGAGGGGATGGACAATGATATTCCACAAATGGAAATCAAAAGAAAGCTAGAGTAACACTTCTCATATCAGACAAAATAAACTTTAAAATAAAGACTATTAAAAGAGACACAGAAGGACACTACATAATGATCAAGGGACCGATCCAAGAAGAAGATATAACAGTTGTAAATATTTATGCACCCAACATAGGAGAACCTCAATACATAAGCCAAAAGCTAACAGCCATAGAAGGGGAAATCAACAGTAACACAATAGTAATAGGGGACTTTAACAACTGACTTTCACCAATGGACAGATCATCCAAAATGAAAAAAAATAAAGAAACACAAGCTTTAAATGGTACATTAAACAAAATGGACTTAATTGATAATTATAGGACATTCCATCCAAAAACAAAAGAATACACTTTCTTCTCAAGTGCTCATGGAACATTCTCCAGGATAGATCATATCGTGGGTCACAAATCAAGCCTTGCTAAATCTAAGAAAATTGAAATCATATCAAGTATCTTTTCTGACCACAACGCTATGAGACTAGATATCAATTACAGGAAAAAGCCTGTAAAAAATATAAATACAAGGAGGCTAAACAATACACTACTAAATAACCAAGAGATCACTGAAGAAATCAAAGAGGAAATCAAAAAATACCTAGAAACAAATGACGATGAAAACACGATGACACAAAACCTATAGGATGCAGCAAAAGCAGTTCTAAGAGGGAAGTTTATAGCAATACAATCCTACCTTAAGAAACAAGAAACATCTCAAATAAACAACCTAACCTTACACCTAAAGCAATTGGAGAAAGAAGAACAAAAGAAACCCAAAGTTAGCAGAAGAAAACAAATCATAAAGATCAGATCAGAAATAAATGAAAAAGAAATGAAGGAAACAATAGCAAATATCAATGAAACTAAAAGCTGGTTCTTTGAGAAGATAAACAAAATTGATAAAGCATTAACAAGACTCACCAAGAAAAAAAGGGAGAAGACTCAAACCAACAGAATTAGAAATGAAAGAGGAGAAGTAAAAACTGACATGGCAAAAATACAAAGGATCATGAGAGATTACTACAAGCAACTCTATGCCAATAAAATGGACAACCTGGAAGAAATGGACAAATTCTTAGAAAGCACAACCTTCCAAGACTGAGCCAGGAAGAAATTGAAAATGTAAAAAGACCAATCACAAGTACTGAAATTGAAACTGTGATTAAAAATCTTCCAACAAACCAAAGCCCAGGACCAGATGGCTTCACAGGCGAATTCTATCAAACATTTAGAGAAGAGCTAACACCCATCTTTCTCAAACTCTTCCAGAATATAGCATAGGGAGAAACACTCCCAAACTCATTCTATGAGGCCACCATCACCCTGCTACCAAAAGCAGACAAAGATGTCACAAAGAAAGAAAATTACAGGCCAATATCACTGATGAACACTGATGCAAAAATACTCAACAAAATACTAGCAAGCAGAATCCAACAGCACATTAAAAGGATCACACACCATGATAAAATGGGGTTTATCCCAGGAATGCAAGGATTCTTCAGTATATGCAAATCAATCAATGTGATAAACCATATTTACAAATTGAAGGAGAAAAACCATATGATCATCTCAATAGATGCAGAAAAAGCTTTCCACAAAATTCAACACCCATGTATGATAAAACCCTCCAGAAAGTAGGCATAGAGGGAACTTACCTCAACATAATAAAGGCCATATATGACAAATCCACAGCCAACATCATTCTCAATGGTGAATAACTAAAACCATTTCCACTAAGATCAAGAACAAGACAAGGTTGCCCACTCTCACCACTATTATTCAACATACTTTTGGAAATGTAAGCCACAGCAATCAGAGAAGAAAAAGAAATAAAAGGAATCCAAATCAGAAAAGAAGATGTAAAGCTGTCACTGTTTACAGATGACATGATACTATGCATAGAGAATCCTAAAAATGTTACCAAAAAACTGCTAGAGCTAATCAACGAATTTGGTAAAGTAGCATGATTCAAAGTTAATGCACAGAACTCCCTTGCATTCCTATACACTAATGATGAAAAATCTGAAAGAGAAATTAAGGAAACACTCCCATTTACCATTGCAACAAAAAGAATAAAATACCTAGGAATAAACCTACCTAAGGAGACAAAATACCTGTATGCAGAAAACTATAAGACACTGATGAAAGAAATTAAAGATGATACAAACAGATGGAGAGATATACCATGTTCTTGGATTGGAAGAATCAACATTGTTAAAATGAGTATACTACCCAAAGCAATCTACAGATTCAATGGAATCCCTATCAAACTACTAGTGGCATTTTTCACAGAACTAGAACAAAAAGTTTGAAAATTTGTATGGAAACACAAAAGACCCCGAATAGCCAAAGCAATCTTGAGAAAGAAAAATGGAGCCAGAGGAATCAGGTTCCCGGACTTCAGACTATACTACAGAGCTACAGTAATCAAGACAGTATGGCAGTGGCACAAAAACAGAAATGTAGATCAATGGAACAGGATAGAAAGCCCAGAGATAAACCCACGCACATATGGTCACCTTATCTTTGATAAAGGAGGCAAGAATATACAGTGGAGAAAAGACAGCCTCTTCAATAAGTGGCGCTGGGAAAACTGGACAGCTACATGTAACAGAATGAAATTAGAACACTCCCTAACACCATATACAAAAATAAACTCAAAATGGATTAAAGACCTAAATGTAAGGCCAGACACTATCAAACTCTTAGAGGAAAACATAGGCAGAACACTCTATGACATAAACCACAGCAAGATCCTTTTTGACCCACCTCCTAGAGAAAGGGAAATAAAAACAAAAATAAACAAATGGGACCTAATGAAACTTAAAAGCTTTTGCAAAGCAAAGGAAACCATAAACAAGATGAATAGACAACCCTTAGATTGGGAGAAAATATTTGCCATCGAAGCAACTGATAACGGATTAATCTCCGAAATTTACAAGCAGCTCATGCATCTCAATATCAAAAAAACAAACAACGAAATCCACATGGGCAGAACTAAATAGACATTTCTCCAAAGAAGATATACAGATTGCCAACAAACACATGAAAGGATGCTCAACATCACTAATCATCAGAGAAATGCAAATCAAAACTACAATGAGGTATCACCTCATAGCAGTCAGAACGGCCACCATCAAAAAATCTACAAACAGTAAATGCTGGAGAGGGTGTGGAGAAAAGGGAACCCTCTTGCACTGTTGGTGGGAATGTAAATTGATACAGCCACTATGGAGAACAATATGGAGGTTCCTTAAAAAACTAAAAATAGAACTACCATACCACCCAGCAATCCCACTACTGGGCATATACCCTGAGAAAACCAAATTCAAAATGAGTCATGTACCACAATGTTCATTGCAGCTCTATTTACAATAGCCAGGACATGGAAGCAACCTAGGTGTCCATCGACAGATGAATGGATAAAGAAGGTGTGGCCCATATATACAATGGAATATTACTCAGCCATAGAAGGAAATGAAATTGAGTTATTTGTAGTGAGGTGGATGGACCTAGAGACTGTCATACAGAGTGAAGTAAGTCAGAAAGAGAAAAACAAATACCATATGCTAACACATATATATGGAATCTAAAAAAAATGTTTCTGATGAACCTACGGGCAGGACAGGAATAAAGACGCAGACATAGAGAATGGACTTGAGGACATGGGGAGGGGGAAGGGTAAGCTGGGACGAAGTGAGAGAGTGGCATGGACATATATACACTACCAAGTGTAAAATAGATAGCTAGTGGGAAGCAGCCACATAGCACAGGGAGATCAGCTCGGTGCTTTGTGTCCACCTAGAGGGGTGGGATAGGGAGGGTGGGAGGGAGATGTAAGAAGGAGGAGATATGGGGATATATGTATATGTATAGCTGATTCACTTTTTTATACAGCAGAAACTAACACACCATTGTAAAGCAATTATAGTCCATTAAAGATGTTAAAAAAAAAAGAAATCTATCTGGTCTATTGTTTCATTTAAAGCTTTTGTTTCCTTATTAATTTTCTGTCTGGATGATCTGTCTATTGGTGTCAGTGAGGTGTTAAAGTCCCATACTATTATTGTGTTATTGTCGATTTCCTCTTTTATAGCTGTTAGCATTTGTCTTATGTATTGAGGTGGTCCTTTGTTGGGTGCATATGTATTTATAATTGTTATATCATCTTCTTGGATTGATCCCTTGATCATTATGTGGTGTCCTTCCTTGTCTCTTGTAACATTCTTTATTTTAAAGTCTATTTTATCTGATATGAGTATTGCTACTCCAGCTTTCTTTTGATTTCCATTTGCATGGAATATCTTTTTCCATCCCCTCACTTTCAGTCTGTATGTGTCCCTAGGTCTGAAGTGGGTCTCTTCTAGACAGCATATATATGGGTCTTGTTTTTGTATCCATTCAGCGAGCCTGTGTCTTTTGGTTGGAGCATTTAATCCATTCAAATTTAAGGTAATTATTGATATATATGTTCCTATTACCATTTTCTTAACTGTTTTGGTTTGTTTTCATAGGTCCTTTTCTTCTCTTTTGCTTCCGACTTAGAGAAGTTCCTTTAGCATTTTTTGCAGGAGGCTTGGTGGTGCTGAATTCTCTTAACTTTTGCTTGTCTGTAAGGCTTTTAATTTCTCTGTCAAATTTGAATGAGATCCTTGCCGGGTAGAGTAATCTTGGTTGTAGGTTCTTCCCTTTCATCACTTTAAATATATTGTGCCACTCCCTTCTGGATTTCAGAGTTTCTGCTGAGAAATTAGCTGTTAACCTTATGGGAGTTCCCTTGCATGTTATTTTTCGTTTTTCTGTTGTTGCTTTTAATAATTTTTCTTTGTCTTTAATTTTTGTCAATTTGATTACTATGGGTCTCGACATGTTTCTCCTCGGGTTTATCCTGCCTGGGACTCTCTACTCTTCCTGGACTTGGGTGGCTATTTCCTTTCCCATGTTAAGGATGTTTTTGATTATAATCTCTTCAAACATTTTTTGGGTCGTTTCTCTCTCTCTTCTCCTTCTGGGACCCCTATAATGCGAACATTGTTGCTTTTAATGTTGTCCCAGACGTCTCTTAGGTTGTCTTCATTTCTTTTCATTCTTTTATCTTTATTCTGTTCCATGGCAGTGAATTCCACCATTCTGTCTTCCAGCTCACGTATCCATTCTTCTGCCTCAGTAATTCTGCTATTGATTCCTTCTAGTGTGTATTTCATTTCACTTATTGTATTGTGTTATCTCTGTTTGTTTGTCCTTAATTCTTCTAGATGTTTGTTCTTTAATTCTTCTTGGTCTTTGTTAAACATTTCTTGCATCTTCTCGATCTTTGTCTCCATTCGTTTTCTGAGGTCCTGGATCATCTTCACTATTATTATTCTGAATTCTTTTTCTGGAAGGTTGCCTATCTCTACTTCATTTAGTTGTTTTTCTGGGTTTTTATCTTGTTTCTTCATCAGGTACATAGTCCTCTGGCTTTTCATTTTGTCTGTCTTTCTGTGAATGTGGTTTTCATTCCACAGGCTGCAGGACTGTAGTTCTTCTTGCTTCTGCTGTCTGCCCTCTGGTGGATGAGGCTATCTAAGAGGCTTGTGCAAGCTTCCTGATGGGAGGGACTGGTGGTGGGTAGAGCTGGGTGTTGCTCTGGTGGGCCCAGCTCAGTAAAACTTTAATCTGCTTGTCTGCTGATGGGTGAGGCTCAGTTCCCTCCCTGTTGGTTGTTTGGTCTGAGGTGACCCAGCACTGGAGGCTACAGGCTCTTTGATGGGGCTAATGTCGGACTTCAGGAGGGCTCCTGTCCAGGAGTACTTCCTAGAACTTCTGCTACCAGTGTCCTTGTCCCCGCAGTGAGCCACAGCCACCCCCTGCCTCTACAGGAGACCCTCCAACACTAGCAGGTAGGTCTGGTTCAGTCTCCTATGGGGTCACTGCTCCTTCCCCCTGGGTCCTGATGTGCACATTACTTTGCGTGTGCCCTCCAAGAGTGGAGTCTCTGTTTCCCCCAGTCCTTTCAAAGTGCACATTACTTTGCGTGTGCCCTCCAAGAGTGGAGTGTCTGTTTCCCCCAGTCCTTTCAAAGTCCTGCAATCAAATCCTGCTCGCCTTCAAAATCTGATTCTCTGGGAATTCCTCCTCCCGTTGCCGGACCCCCAGGTTGGGAAGCCTGACGTGGGGCTCAGAACCTTCACTCCAGTGGGTGGACTTCTGTGGTGTAAGTGTTCTCCAGTTTGTGAGTCACCCCCCCAGCGGTTATGGGATTTGATTTATTGTGATTGTGCCCCTCCTACTGTCTCATTGCGGCTTCTCCTTTGTCTTTGGATGTGGGGTATCTTTTCTGGTGATTTCCAGTGTCTTCCTGTTGATGATTGTCAGCAGTTAGTTGTGATTCCAGTGCTCTCGCAAGAGGGAGTGAGCACACGGTTCTTCTCTCCACTGTTATTGTTGTTGTTTGTTTGTGTACTTGTCATTGTTGTTTCTTTGCGTCTCTAATACAATCACTGTCTTCATTGTTCTCGGCCTCCTTTGACTTTTCAGTGGTGGTCAGAACATTCTCTTATTTAGGGGTTACTATTTCAATCTTATTTTCAGGTTTGGTGCTCTCTCTGTCTCTCTCTCTCTCTGTCTCTCTGTGCCTCTGTCTCTGTCTCTCAAGAGAATTTAACAATTTAGGGATCTGTGGATAGAATGCAGGGAGGGTCTGTGAACTTGGATAGGAAAAAAAGGGCTTTTGTAATTTTACAAATCTCTAGCTGAGATTTAGCTTTTTCTTCTGTTATGAATTTGGCAATAAACTGCAGTAGTATTAGCAGTAGTTGTAATTTTATCACCAGTAGAAATCACCGATGTTTTCCTATAACATTACAGCCATTGCCAAGGTCTTAAAATATCATTTGTGCTGATCACTTTTTTGAAATTATATTAGTTATGAGACCTTCTGCTAAAACTTGTTTAACATGTTAATAAAAAAGCACATATGTGACTATATCACAAATTTTTTAATAATGTGCTTATTTCAATATCTCCTTGGTAATCCTATATATTTAATTTTATACATTTAAAAACATTGTTCAGGGACTTCCCTGGTGGTGCAGTGGTTAAGAATCCGCCTGCCAATGCAGGGGACACAGGTTTGATCCCTGGTCTGGGAATATCCCACATGCTGTGGAGCAACTAAGCCCATACGCCACAACTACTGAAGCCTGCGCGCCTAGAGCCCGTGCTCCGCAATGAGAAGCCCACGCACCGCAATGAAGAGTAGCCCCTGCTCACTGCAACTAGAGAAAACCTGTGCACAGCCAAATGCAGCCAAAAAATAAATAAAATTTTAAAAATAAAAATAAAAACATTGTTCAGAAAGAGATCCATAGGTTTCATTGGACTGCCATGGGGGTCCATAGCACAAAAATGGTTGAGAGGCTCCATACTGCATTTGCTACAATTGCTTGTTCTAGAAAGTAAGGAGTAGTATTTCCTTTTGGCCACCGTGTTAGCATCTTTCATCCAGAAACTTGCCCAAGCTTGTAAACATTTAGGTCGATGTTCTTGAAGACCATTAAACCCTGGTTGCATTTTGTGTAACTACAGGCAAAAAAGGAACATTATGTGAGCCACTCTGGTTTTCAGCCAAGCCTAATTCTTTAGGGTACAAGACCTCTGGGTGTAAGATAATGCATTTATTGCTCTACTTGTAGCCAATTCTTCTGTTATTTGCGGGAACAGTCAGAAACTGAGATAGGGTGGCTCACGGTACTGCATTTAACCATTCTTCTTCCTTGGATGCTCCTGTGAACTGTGGACTTGTGTAGATCAAATGAAGATAATGAAAAACAAAGGGAAGACTGCCCATTGCTGAGCCCAAGCTAGGCAGGTACATTGCTAGGCAGGTACTGCCTAGGCAGGTACATTGCTAGGCAGGTACTGCCCATTGCTGAGCCCAAGCTAGGTCAGACACTTGTTAGGAAAGAGAGAGGCATGGAGGACAGGTACATTTCATCTGATAGAGGGGCAATTTTGCACCATTTCCCTTTCTCTTGATTACTGCAGTGGAGGGAGAAGGGGAGAGGGACTGGCTTAATTGTCAAGGAATTGAAGTAGTTTGGTTCAGCTCCCTGGCAACTCAGGCCCTAATGAGGTAGGTACTTAATGACCCAGATCTTCCTTGTCCTTTTCTTAAAGGGCTCTTCACGGGCTCCTTGTCAGTTTCTGTCTTCCATGCTCACATACTTGTCTTCTTTTCCCTTGTTAACTAACACGCAGGAAGGTATACTCATACACACACGTCAGTGAATGACTCACACTGTGAATTTGAGACGTGCTACACATACGTACATAGTCCCATTGTGACTCGATTTATTATCACCAGATTTAGGTATGCTGACCCTGAAACATTCCGACTCTATATAGTGAGAGTTCAGTGGAACTCTCCCACTCACAGCTTCCCTCCGCACACACAGGGTCTTTGTGGTCACAGCCCCCTCTAGATGCATGTCACCTGTAGCTGTCAAGAGGCAAATCTTCACACCCATCGCCTACATCTGTGACAGGTGATACTTGTTCAAGCCTACATGTCTGTGGGGAGTGCACATTCTCCAATCTGCCACGCCCCTCCTCTCCCTCCTTCCTCCCCCGTAACTACCGACCCAGGCACACACACAGACATTCATGACACGCGGGACTAAGGATGTGGAAGGGGCAGAGGACCCTTACCTCACAGGCACTGCACTGATCTGCTAAAGCCCTACATTGGCCTGCACTCACCTTCCAGTTTCTGCTGATATGGTGAAAAGTAACTCTCCCTGGCTTGTCTCTAGTTTTTTAGAGACACCTGAGAGAGCGGGCAAAGAAAGCACTCAGGTGGACCCCCTTGATGAGACTTTCCTCAGCATGTGGGAATGTGACTCCCTTGGCTAAGCTGTCTAGCGAAATAGTTACAGGATATGCTGGGATGTCTGCCACCCACGCCTTTTAAAGAAGATTCCCCGACACCAAATTAGCCATTTGAAAATTGAGTGTTAAGTGATTCCCATTTGGCTAATTGCTTTTAGGGAGTCTGTCAGAACCCCTCACTTACTCCAGCCCACACTCAGAAATTCCAGAATAGCTCTGTGGTTGGGACAGTGGCTGGGAGCAGCTCCAAATGCTAGAATGGAGACAGCCTAGGGTGGTGGCTTGGGCCCTACGGGAACTCCTAGGGGGGGCACTTAAGGGGCTTCTCAAGCCGACAGTGAGGAGAAGCTGATCTGATGTTGTCAGCCGCTTGGAAGCTGAGCTCTGAGAAATGCTGGACTCTGTCCAGTAGAGGATGAGAGACCCTAGATCTACTTGCACCACCTTAGGACATGGCTATCAGAGCCTCAGGGCAAAGGAAACATCAATGTAGGCCAAGAGGTGATCCTTGGATTCACAGCTTTCCCCTGGAGTTAAAAGGCTCACCTAGATCTTTTTTCTCACCCCTCTCCAGCGCTGTGCCATGGATTTGTTTTGCTATGAATGAGCAGAAGATCAATGAAGCTGCTGGCTGGAATCATATTGTGTTCACTATCTATTGCTACATAATAAATCACTCCAAAACTTAGCGACTTCACACAACACAAATGTATTATCTCTGAGTCTCTGTGGGTCAGGAGTCCAGGCACAGCTAAGCAGGTTTTCTCACAAGGCTGCAGTCAAGCTGCTGGCCAGGACTATAGTCATCTCAAGGCTCAACTGAGGAAGTGTCCACTTTTAAGCTCACTCGTGTGGTTGTTGGGAGGATTCAGCTCCTTGTGGGTTATTGGACTGGATCTTGCTGCTGTCCAGGGACCACCCTCCGTTCCTTGCCACATGGCCTCTTCCTGTGGGGCAGTTTACCTCATCAATGTGTCTAAGCCGCAAAGGCAATGGAGAGAGAGTGTCAGCAAGATGGATTAACAGTCTTTTGGAACCTAATCAATGAAGTGACTTCCCATCACTTTTGCTATATTTTGTCCCTTAGGATCAAGTCACTAGGTCTAGCCTATGCTCCATGGCTGTCGATACCAGAGGGAGCATCTGGGTCCATGTCAGGAGCTCTGAAGCAGATATAGCGTAGTGGAAAGAGCATTGGAGCACTGGACTGGGAGTCAGGACTCTTGTCTTCTAATTCTGGCTCTGCCATTAGCCAGCCATGGAAACTTGAGTAGTTTTCTTTACTTTCTCTTTCCTAACTTTACTATAAGATGGGGACTAATAATACCTGCTATGAGGATGAAACAAAACGAAAAGTATAATAGTACTCTGAGGAACTTTTCATAAGTATTATGTTTTATTTTGGAGCGGGGGGAGGTCCATCTCCCTGCAGGAGACTAGAGTGTAACGTTTAAGTCATAGGCTCTGGAGATGGCTGCTTGGGCTTAGTCTGAGCTGTGACGTTAACAGTGTGACCTTGGTCTAGTCTAATCACCTTAAGTATCGTTTGCCTGTCTGTAAAATGGGACGATGATACCTACCTCACCGAGTTGTGAGGAATAAGTAAAATGATGTTTATAAAACATTTAGCAGGGTAATTGGCACACAATAAGATCTCAGTAAAAATGACATTAATTTTGTTCTTATTATTGTTATTATTTTGCAATCATGTGAGGGGGCATAATCTCTTATACTCTTAAAAAAGAATTCCACAATCTCGTGCCTTACATCATTTCAGCGTCAGCACCCTAACAGAGCTGGGAACTTTTTCTCTTAATTTCAAGCTCTCATTTCTCCTGCCCCTGCACGCACACACACACAGACATACAAATGCATACACACAATTCTACTCTAAATTTCCCTTCTGTACTTAATTCTTTCTGTACTTTAGTCTCTCCATGAGGATGGCAGCTAGAGAATAAAATTGAAGGATAGCTTATTTCCTGGGAGATGGTCACAGTAACCTACTCAGAGGGCTCAAATATGGCCCAAAAGAGAGAAGATATCTGTATGTCTATCTATCTATGTATCTATATAGATATATATGTCTATATCTATATCTGTCTCTCTCTCTCTCATCTGATAAGAGAGAGAGAGAGAGAGATAAATGCCTGAGGAGATTTTAAAAAAATGATCCTGAGAGCAAATGGAGGTGATCTTCCATAAATAAGAGACTACCCAAATGCTTCAGTCATCGTATTGTCATTGCTTGTCCACTCCTCCCTTTCCAACAATGTGTAAAATCCAATTTTTACATAAGCTTCTTTGACCTTTTAGACGACCTCTGTAGTGCTCCATGGATGCTGCTATTTCAGTCCTTTGGTAGTTTCCCAGGTCAGGGCAAGTAGATGACTTTGGGGCCAAAGAGTGGGCTTGCCAGTCATCTACTCTTTTTCCCAAGACAACCTCTGTATCCTGTCTGAGGTGCCGCACTCCCTTGAAACTGACCTTGATAGCTGTGCCTGCCAGGCCTTGCGATGTAGTGGAAAGAACTCTAGACTAGACCTAGGTTCTTTGTATTTTTTTTTTTACATTCTTTTTTGAAAAAAAATTTATTGGAGGAGAGTTGATTTACAATGTTGTGTTAGTTTCAGGTGTACAGCAAAGTGAATCAGTTATACATATACATATATCCAGTCCTTTCTAGATTCTTTTCCCATATAGGCCATTACAGAGTATTGAGTAGAGTTCCCTGTGCTATACAGTAGGTCCTTATTAGTTATCTATTTTATATATAGTAATGTGTATATATCAGTCCCAGTCTCCCAGTTTATCCCTCCGCCCTACCTTATCCCCTGGTAACAAGTTTGTTTTCTACATCTGTAACTCTATTTCTGTTTTGTAGGTAAGTTCATTTGTACCCTATTTTTAGATTCCACATATAAGGAAGATCATAGGATATTTTCGACCTAGGTTCTAATGTCACCTCTTCTGCTAGCTAACCGTATAACTTTAGGCAAGGCTGTCCTTCTCTGAGCCACACTTCCTCATCTTTTCAATGGCAATGGTAACATCTGCCCTGCTGGCCTCATAGCCTTGTTGGGCGGCTCAATGGAAATGTCAGGAAAGCATCCTGAACACAAACAGTGCTGTGCTAATGGATGTAGTTGTGGTTAACAAGGGTCAAGGATTCTGCCTCTTGTTTCAACTGCTGCAGTCTGCAGGGACTCTCCCAAATCTCTAAGCCTCAGCTTAGTCCCCATTAAATAGTCACTGTGATGCCCACAGGGACTTGTAAGACGGTGGCTGAATTTTCCCAAAGCACCTGTTGTTCTTTACCGTGGGTAGCCGATGCCATGCTGGGGACTGATGGTGCCTGGCATGAGAGCAGGGGGGTGGGGGAGAAGCGGGGTGGCATGCCAGCAGGCAGAGGTGGTGGTCACAGCCCTGAGACATTATCAGCTAGATGTTTTCAGGCTTTCCTAGAGAGAGAGAGGGGAAAAAAATAGAAAGAAAATGCTTTAAAAATAGAATTTTAAATGCTGTGCAAGTAGAAGATATGACGCTTCAGCCCCCTCATTTTTTATTACTCTTACTCTGTTTGGGCACAGTGCTGGGTTCTTTCCATGAAGTATCTCATTCCATCTGCACTTCAACCCTATGAGGGAAGTACTAAATAGATGAGAAAATTAAAGTCCTGAGAGGGGTGTAGTAGCTCTCTCAAGGTCAGACAGCTTGGGACTGGCGGAGCCTTACTCCGCAGTCATCTTGAGAGGTGAATAAAACTAGCCCCAGTTTATGGGTCAGGAGACTGAAACAGAGAGGGAAGTAAACTCCCCAAAGCCAAATGGCCAGTCAGTGGAAGAGCCGATGCCAAAGCCCAAGCTTATTATCTGTACGATGTGAAATGTGGAACTTGGGCTCCCCATGTATCACCATTTCCATCAGTTCATCCACCTCTAGGCGGTGAGTCCTTGAACACGTACTCAGTGCAGGGGGCTTGCTGAAGGAGGTGGCCCTGGACACGGACCACAGTCTGGTTGAGACATCAAGAGTTACACAAGGCTGAACTTGACTAACCAAGGCCGTGTGCTGAGTGTCTGTGGACTGTAGCTGCCCCTCACAGAGACCTCAAGCAAGTCATTATATGCCATGGGTCTAAATGTGTTGTAGGCTTTTTATACTTATTACCAAATTTCTTTACAGACAGCTTGCCCAGTTTAAACTAGCCGTGCATAAGAGAGTCCATAGGACACTTTTTGCCAACTTTGAGTCCTCTCATTTTTAAAAAAAAACCTTTTTTTTTTTCCTTTTTAAAATTTATTTATTTATTTTTTTGGCTGTGTTGGGTCTTCGTTTCTGTGCGAGGGCTTTCTCTATTTGCGGCAAGCGGGGGCCACTCTTCATCGCGGTGCGCGGGCCTCTCACTATCGCGGCCTCTCTTGTTGCGGAGCACAGGCTCCAGACGCGCAGGCTCAGTAGTTGTGGCTCACGGGCCCAGTTGCTCTGCGGCATGTGGGATCTTCCCAGACCAGGGCTCGAACCCGTGTCCCCTGCATTGGCAGGCAGATTCTCAACCACTGCGCCACCAGGGAAGCCCCAAAACCTTTTTTTGTTTGTTTGTTTATTTGATAGGCAAAATTTGCTTCCGACTGTTGCTTCATTTTTATATATTTTATGACTAGGTGAGGTTGAATGTTTTTCACATATTTATTAGCCATTTATAGTTCCTCCTTTAGAAAATAGTTGTGTCTTTTGCCCACTTAATCATTAGAGTCTCAGTGTTTTTCTTGACAAATTGCAAGCTCTTTATATACGAAGGCTATCAACCTTCTGTCATGTTTGTGCTGATTGTTTTTTTAGGCTTGCTGATTCCCTGCCACTGTTTTAAAATTGAGAGGATTTCCATTTGGGGTTTGGATTGGTGTGGATGACTTTTTAAATCTTCCCACATCCCTTGGTTGTTCAAAACTGGTCTTTCCTTGGTACTGTGGTTTATACCACTCAAGGATAACCAAGTATTTCAGTTCTTAGAGGAAGCAGAGTGAATATTGTCTTCCCCTTAGTCATAGAGACTCGGTATAACCCTGCCAAAAAACAAAATTGAGCCTGTGAAGTAGTAGACAGCATAGGTCTACCGTCTTCCTAGTACACAGTGCCTGGTACATAGTAGGTGCTGAGAAAAACTTTGCTGTAAAAGCAAGCATGAATCTCCCCGCTCCCCAAGAATCATGTTTTATCAGTTATAGCCTCATGTCTTATCTCAGTTATGAGGCAGACTCCCTTCTTTCTCTTTTTCTCTCAAACTCTTCTTTTCCAATATTTAAAAAATCTGATTATAACAGGAACAGGATATCTATAGGTGTTCATAGGTTTTTAACACTAATAATCTCCATTTCAACAAGGGGTTCACAAGGTGCCCCAGTTTCTTGTGAATATTGTGGAGAGGTCTGCAACATACTGATTAAAAGCCCAGACTCTGGTGACAGAAAGATCTGATTTCAAATCCAACTTCTGCAACTTACTAGCTGTTTGACTGTTGGCAAATTACTTGACCTCCCGATGGTTTGATTTCCATTTCTGTAAAATGAAGATGATAGTAGTACATCTCTCACAGGGTAGAGGTATTTCTCAGGGTTAAGTGAGATAATGTATGCAAAGCATCAGGCACAGATTACGTAAGCATTCACTGAATGATAGCTACAATTATTATCAACAATAATAATGTACGTGTTTGGGGCAGTGGGCAAGGATGGAGGTAGCCTCAGGGAGTGTATCATAAAGGACATTAACGTGAAGTTCAAACACATAGATTCAAGTTCAGACTTTATCATCAAGTCATTCTGTGACTTTCTTTCCATCTGTGGGCCTGGTACACTGACAGTAAAGTGCCGTGCCATCCTCTGCCCACCTGAGCCAGAGCACTCACCCCATCATTCTTATAGCAATGGCTCCAGCATCCTAATCTGCCTTGCACTCAAGCATAGAAAAGGCCTTTCGAGGTTAAAGCTAATGTAGTCTTTGGGACTCCAGGAAGAGTAAGTACTAGGACCAATGGGGTTACAAAGTTACAAAGGTAGACAGGTTTCAGCCCAATAACAGAGCTTTTCACAGTGCAGTGGGTAAACATACACAGTGAGAAGCCACATTGCCTGGGTTAGAATCCTGACTCTGACACTTACGAGCTGTGTGACTTTGAGTATTTTAGCCTCTCTGACACTCAGCTTTCTCACCTGTAACATCAGGATAATAATAGTACCTATATCATAAAGATGTTTTCAAGATTAAATAGTTTAAAATTTGTGATTTGCTTAGTTCAGTATCTGACAAACGTGAAGCACAGTGTAAGTGCTTGTTAAATAACAAAATAGATAAAATTGAGAGCTCATTAAGAATTGGAGGAAGTGCTTTGATGGGTAGCAAGTTCCCTGTCGCTCCCAGGATGCCAGTAGAGGCTGGTAGTATGAAATATATTCAAGCATCAGGAGAGGATTAGACAAGATAAACTTTACCACCACTTCCTGATCAGAAGTTCTATGACTTGCCCTTCAAGGTCACCCAGCTAGTCAGTAGCAAGTAATACCTAGGATAAACCCAGGTTAACTCAGAAGTTAGTAGAGTTTTCTTTCTTCTATGCCACTCTCACCGTCATTTAAGCTTGTGTTTCCTTGGATGACATTTGAAGATCGATCCATGAAATTCAGTGGCATAAAGGGCAAGTTCAACCAGTCACCCTTCTCATGCTCACAAAGCAGCTATTACTCAGAAATCCAGTTTTCCTTGCTGCCTCCTTGTCAGATCCTGGACAACTTTGATTGACAAGAGGCTTTGGGTGCAACTTTCATTAATGTGCTGGGTGTTGCTTGCTGATTTACAACCTTCCCATTTGTAAGGTTCCTGTTGCTCTTAAATGAGAGGAATTATCATGTCATAAAACTGATGCCATCAGCTTGTCAGTTTTATATCTGACCTAGATGTACCTGCATCTGCCATTTGACTTTAGCCTCTTATTTAAGCAGAAAATAGCATCCATTCATCTACCCTCCACCACCACCCCCACTCACTAAAGACCAGAAGTATGCCTCCAGGTGAGGTTGTTCAGTGATAGAGTTACTCTAAGCTCAGCGGACCGGGCTGATGCTTTAATAGACCATGCAGACAAAGGGCAGTGGGAGAACTGGGGCAGAGATGATTTCTCACTTGGAGAATCAGGCTAGACTGTAGCCCACACAGATGCAGCTTCCCGAATGATTGGAGATGGAGTGTCGGTATCGTCAGCCCTAAACTGGGCTGAAATCCAAACCAGGAAGGCAAGCTAGGTATGAGCACATAGGTGAATGAATTTCCCTCAAGTAGCTAGGCCTGTGGGGTACCCTGTGGCTAGGAAGGGGTCCTGTGAGGCACACACTTCCTACGGTCATGGCTGAGGCACACCTGCCAACCCTGAGAATCCAAGGGGGACATTCTGCCTGTTAGAGAAGGGCTGGGCCCCTCGGAGTTCTTAACCATCCCAGGAAATGTAGATATAGCAAAACGCTGTCTCCAGGATGCCGTCAGAGTAGTGGAGGGGGGAGGTTTGCCTGCACTAAAAAGACTCAACCTAGGTCCAGAGAGAATGCCGCTTAGCGACTGCAAATGGCAGTAAGGCCTTGGAATCAGAGAGAACTGGTTTCTTGTCCCTGCTTTGCCAAATTCCATTGGATGAGTTACTTAACCTCTCCAAGTCTCAATTTCCTCTTCTCTAAAATAGAGATGATAATAAAAGTCCCTGGTTCATTGGGTTGTTGTGAGAATTACATAAGATAGAATGTAGGTGAAGCACTTAGCACTCTCCTTGGCAAAAACTAAGTGCCTAGTAAATGTTAATTATCATCACCATTATGGATCAATTACTGAAAGCAGATAAATATAAATATTTAAGAAAATACATATACATTTTCACACACTTTTTAATGCATACTGTATTTCACAATAAAACCGTCATTAGAAAGAGAAAAAAGGAAGGCGGAATGGTTACCAATGTATGACAAATCATGGTTCACACCCCCAGCTCTATGACCTGTGAGTATCTGGGTAAATCATGCAGCCACTTCAGGCTCATAGGACCAACCTCACAGGATATTGTGAGAATTAAATGAGGAAACCCCCATAAAGCGCTTAGCGTAGTGCCCTGCACAGAATTAACTAAGATTTATTCCTGGTTATTATCATTATGGATGTTTACCCTGTGCAATTCTCAGCCCTGTTGTGTTCCATGTAATTCTACCAGCCTTTACTACATCATGCTGAGCTGTACCATAGGGAAGTCCAGAGTGTCACTGATGGGCTCCTGGAGGGGGGGGTGCGATTGAGACTCTCAGGCCCTAGGGTATGACCCAGTGCTAGTGGAAAGAGGTAAACCATTGTTAGAAGCCCACCCTATTAACTAAAAGCACTGTGGCTTTCAAAGGTCATTGTGTTCCAGTGACCCCACGGCTGAGTCGGTTCCCCAGTGGACCCTGTACCATGAGGTAGCCCCTTCCTTCCACCCCACAACCCCACTAGCCAGTTGTACGTGTACACTCCTGGCTGACGCATTTGCCACTTTCTTCAAATATTTGTGAAAAGCTTCCCAGAGCAGGAAGCCTCGCGGCTGCGGAGAATTCCATGAGAAAACCGAAGCAGTGGTTTCCATGGCAATGCCTTGGCACTTATTAGTGTTTGCCTAGGCACTGAGGCAAGAGCTGGGGTCCAGACAGGCCCTTTCTGGGCAGAGATGAGGAGAAGAGAGGGCTGAATTGCTCTCACTTTGCCCTCTTGGGTGGGAGCCCTCAGGGACGGTCCTGGGGGATTGTTTGGGACGCAGTTTGGCCAGATGCCCTGAGAGAATGTTTGAACTCTCCTCCGGAAGCTCCAGAACCACTCACTGCACCCAGTACCCCCTGTCTTTTCCTCTAGGTTCAGCTTCCTCAAACACCCCTTTACATGCCACTCCTCTGCTGCCCCAAACCTTTGCTGCCGTTCCCTACAAGTTCTAGATCAAGTCTAAACCATGGCATTCGAGGCCTTCCACACCTTCCTCTTTCCAAAAGTTCTGGCTGCTTCCCTCACCCTACCCTACGTACCTTCTACTTCAACAAGATTGTTCAACCTCATCCTGCCTCCGCTCTCTGTCATACTGGGGGGATTTCTCCTTCCCCTCTCTCTCCCATACCATTCTCCTTGCTTGGAGTTCCTGAAACCCTTATCCATGTATCCAGGACTGACCTTTCCTTCAAGACCCATCTCAAACCTCAGTTTCTTCAAGAAACTTTCCTTGACACTGCAACCCAATGAACTCCCTTCCTCTGAACGTGTATTGCATTATTGCTTAGACACGTCATGCATTTGGCCCTTAAACATATCCTGCCTTTTCAGTTGTTTTACTATTGCTTATACGTCTCTGTCCAACTACACAGTAAGCTCCTCCCTGAAAGGGGATTTACAAAAGAATTTATGTGTTTCCCACAGCATCTAGTACAGTACTCTGCTCATAATAAGGAATTAGTTAGACCACATATGCAAAGGGCTTAGCCCAGTGCCTGGTGTATAGTAAATGCCTGGTATCTAGATGTGTGATATTATAAAATAACCCTCAAATAGTTCTGGATAGATGCTCTGGTACCTCAGTCACCACTTCCATTCAACACATCTCGGGCTGCATATGGCGCCCAATGAAGCATTCATTTAGTCTTAGGCTTGGGGCACTCATAAGCCATGAGGTTGGCAAAACTCACTGAGTGGCCTTGACCTTAACCTCATCTGCTGCTGCCCACTTACCACTCTGGCTGTCAGGACCAGCTACATAATTTGCAGGGCCCAATGAAAAATAGAAAGGTCAGGCCTCTGGTTTAAAAACTAAGAACTTCAAGACAGTGAGAGCAGAGCTTTAAACCACACGCGGGGCTCTTCTGAGTCTGGGGCCATCACTGCTAGCCATCCCCATTCCCTTGTGCTGCTTCCCAAGGCCCTGGGACAAGAGGCACAGGAAATCCACATGTAGCAAATACATGTCAAATGGTTCTAGTGAACTAAAAGCCAGTTCTCCAAAAGTGAATTCACTGAATGTCAAATCACTGAATGAATGGTCAAGTGTCCAAACGACCAGTTTGTCATATTTGTAGTAGTTTTTATTTTGTCCTGCTTTGGCCCTGGCCCTGGCCCTGCCTGGGACCCTGACTGTGCCTAGGTCCATGCTCTCAGCTCTCACTCCCCAGCTCTCAGCAAATTGGACCATAAAAGAATGGCTGCATCTATTTTATGTCCTTTTTGTCCCTATGTTCTGATTTCTTTGGAATCGGTCATGGTTTCTTTTGAGGCTCAGGTGAACAGCTATTCCACCACCCCACACCCTACTTGTGGGACCACCAGGCAGTAGAGTCCGATGACCATTCAAGAACTGAGAGCTGAAAGTAGAGGATAGTTCCGTGCTTACTACAATTAAAGTTTCCAAATCACAAGAATCTCTTGCATTCGTAATACACTGTCAGCTTTTCCCTGGCACTTCTGTGCACATTATCCAATATAAATATCCACCAACTTGTTTTGTGCTTTCTACTTGTCCTTCTGTTTCTTTTCCTATCCTTTCTTGCCTTCTTTGGCATTGATTTTATTGTTTTATCATTTTTCTCTTTCCCCTCTACTAGTTTGGAAGATAAATGCTGCTTATATTCTTTTAGTTGTTACCTAAAAATTAGAGCATGCCCATTTAACTTGTCATAGTTTTCAGATCATACTTTTTTTTTATCCTGCTCATGGATAATATATGGACCTTAGAACAGATTAACTCCATTTCTTTAAACCTAGTATCATTTTATAGTCTATCTCTAACAAGTCCCAAATCTGAAATCTTTGTGGGTCGATTTCTGTTGTTTGCTTTTTCTACAGGTTCCTGGACATGGTGCCTTATTTCCTCGTGTGTCTGGTTATCTTTGTATGCTAGTCATTGTACTTGAAAACTTATTTGTAGGAATAATTTGAGACCCAGGATAAAGTTATCTTTCTACAGAGAAAGAGTTTGTGTTTGCTTTGACCAGGATCTTGGGGCACTGCTAGTCTGGTGCAATTTTATTTCAAGACTTGAGTTTTTTATGGACAATATAAACACTGGCTGCAAGCCTACAAGGTTCATGTGTGATTCATCCTTATCCTATAAGTATTATTATTTGGAGCCCTGGCTCTCTGTGGCGAGAGTTTCCTACTGTATTTCTCACCTTCTATTGCTCTGGGCTTTGATTTTTGTCCCCCTTGACCCACAAGCCTTTCAACATGGAAGTTCACATTTGCTAGCATTGGAAAATGCCCTTAGGGCAAAAGGACCTACCTCCATGCTTACTCAACTTTCTAGGTTCCCATTATCACGTCAGTCTTGTCCTATAATACTCACTACCTTGTTAGTTCTTTTTTTTCTACATGTATAATATTTTATTGACCATTACTATGCATTCCTTTCCTCTCATCCCATTAACCATAATTAACCAATATCATTAGTTTTATTTATTATTTTCATTGGGGTGTAATTGACGTGTAACATTATGTTAGTTTCAGGTGTTCAACATAATGATTTGATGTTTGTATATATTGAAAAACAATCACCACAGTAAGTCGTCATCATATAGTCACAGATTCTTTTTTTTTCTGAGAACTTTTACTCTTTGCAACTTTGCTAAGAGAGCAAATATGCAATACAGTATTCTTAACTATAGTCACCATGCTGTACATTACATCTCCATGACTTATTTATTTTATAACTGGAAGTTTGTACTTTTGGACTGCCTTCACCATTTACCCACCCCCAGCCCCTGCCCCTGGCAACCACCAATCTGTTCTCTGTATCTATAAGCTTGGGTTAGTTTTTTTTGTTTTTTGTTTTAGATTCCATATAGAAGTGAAATCAGCCAGTATTTGTCTTTCTCTGTCTGACTTATTCCATTCAGCATAATACCCTCAAGTCTATCCATGTTGCTGCAAATGGCAAACTTTTGTTCTTTTTTATGACTGAATAATATTCCTCTGTGTGTGTGTGTGTGTGTGTGTGTGTGTGTGTGTGTGTATCTTCCACATCTCCTTCTGTGTTTTGGCTATTGTAAATAATGCTGCAGTGAACATGGGGCTGCATATATCTTTTTGATTTACTGTTTTCATTTTCTTCAGATAAATACCCAGAGGTGGAATTGCTGGATCATATGGTAGTTCTATTTTTAATTTTTTGAGGAACCCCCATACCGTTTTCCATAGTGGCTGCACCAATTTACATTCCCACCAACAGTGCACTTCCTTTTACTTCATATCCTGGCCAACACTAGTTATTTATTGTCTTTTACATAATAGCCATCCTAACAGGTGAGAGGTGATATCTCATCGTGGTTTTGATTTGTATTTCCCCGATGATTACTGATGTTGAGCATCTTTTAATATACCTGTTGGCCATCTGTATGTCTTCTTTGGAAAAATGTATATTCAGATCTTCTGCCCACTTTTAATTGGATCGTTTTGGGGTATTTTTGTTTTGTTTGCTGTTGAGTTGTATGAGTTCTTTATATATTTTGATTATTAACCCCTTATCAGATATATGATTTACAAATATTTTCTCCCATTTGGTAGGTTGCCTATTCATTTTGCTGATGGTTTTCTTTGCTGTGCAGAAATTTTTTGTTTGGTGTAGTCCCATTTGTTTATTATTGCTTTTCGTGTCAGATTGAAAAAAATCATCACCAAGACCTATGTCAAGGAGCTTACTGCCTGTGTATTCTTCTAGGAGTTTTATGGTTTCAGATGTTACATTCAAGTCTTTAATCCATTTTGAGCTAAATTTTGTGTATTATGTAAGATAGTGGTCCAGTTTCATTCTTTTGCATGTGGCTGTCCAATTTTCTCAACACTATTTATTGAAGAGACTGTCCTTTCCCCACTGTATATATTTGGCTCTTCTGTCAGAAATTTATTGACCATATATGCATGAGTTTATTTCTGGGCTCTTTCTTCTGTTCCTTTGATCTGTGTGTCTGTCCTTATGATAATACCATACAGTTTTCATTACTATAACTTTGTAATATATTTTGAAATCAGAGAGCATGATATTTCCAACTTTGTTCTTCTTTCTCAAGATTGCTTGGGCTATCTGAGTCTTTTGTGGTTCCATACAAATTTTAGGAATATTTGTTCTATTTCTGTGGAAAATGCCATTGGAATTGTGATAGCAATTGCATTGAATCTGTAGATCGCTTTGGGTAGTATAGACATTTTAACAATATTAATTCTTCCAACCCATGAGCGTAGAATCTATTTCCATTGATTTGTTTCTTCTTCAATTTCTTTCCTCAATGATTTATCATTTTCAGTGTACACGTCTTTCATCTCCTTGGTTAAATTTATTCTTAGGTGTTTTATTCTTTTTTGATGAAATTTTAAATGGGATTGTTTTCTTAATTTATCTTTCTGATAGTTCATAATTAATGTGGTTTTTTTATTGATTTTATGACAATTAAAAAAAAACATATTTATCCGAGATTTTTGGTGGCTTTAACCATTATAAGAAACCAAAGTATGTTGCATGCAATTCCTTCATGATGCTTTGAAGTAGACAGGTAGTCTGGGAGGCTAAATTATGTCTGTTTTTTGGATGAGGAGCTTTCTACTTGCTTGCCTGGAGCCACACAGTAAAATAGTGACTGAGTTTGAAGGAGAATCCAGGCGTCCACCATGTATCTCTTACACTCTACTACTGTGTCACCATCACATTACGAAACAATGGAGGAGTATTATTCCCCAATGTGTTACCCTCTACTCTTTTTTTAACATTTAAAGATTTATTATATAATAATGTATTCTCCTGTTAGAATATTTTAGAATGGACACATAATCCAACATAATACAATAGGTACTTTCTATTTCTTTTCTTTTCTTTCCTTTTTCCTTTTTTTTTTTGCTACCCCCTACTCTTGACAAATCCTGGGAGGATGGCTTTGGTTGCTCCTGATTTTCCTTCTTCTTTCTCTCAATGGCTGCTAATAGCATATCCCCCAAGGACAAGACCTGCTTTCTTCATTTGGCCTTTAACCACCCTGCTTTGTGCAGGAACCCCTAGAAAGAGATTTGGCAACTTTTCGAAAGCAGTGGTATCCAGGTTCATGGTCCTTTCTTTTCTTTTCTGCCCAGGTACCCTGGTCACTCCCTGGATGTTGCCTTAGAAATAGGGAGATAGGTGATCACTGGCAAATACATGGTAACCTATTGGCTACTCCCATCTATCATCATCTCCCACCCTGTAGTAGCAGTCCCTCAGGTGCAGCTTTGGAGAATGTACACACCAGAGTTCTGCAGTGCTTTTACACATAAGTGTTAATTTTTCCATCTGTGCTGTCATCTGTGACTACAAGAATGTGTTTTGCAGGTTAGTGGAACAGAAACTCCAAGAAAACCTGCCATTTTGGCATTGCCCACCTAAGCTGGATCATGGAGACTGTGAACATGAGCCTTTTGGGAGGAGGGTGAGGGCTGGCATAGGAGACTCAGAAATATCTAGAAGATGGAAATTCAAGCTATGACATATGACGTGAAAGCCTGCAGTGAAAGACACGGCCTCTGCCAGGGAAGCCTAGTGGACAGACACCCCAGCCACAGACTTCTTCAGCTCTTTTCTCCTTTCCTCCCCTCCACAATGAAATTGACTTCCGTTTTAGATCTTAGGTGCTGTTAGCTCTTCTTCCCAAGGATCCTCATCAGATGCTATAGGTATAATCAGGCACAGGTGTCTGGAAAGAGGCCAACAAGGGGAAGCAATGGGCAAAGTGCCCAAAATGTATAGGAAATTACCTTGAATGTCAATTTGGAAGTGATAAGGTGGTTTGACACGAGTTAAAAGCAGAACCATACTGCTAACGCTTTCCAGTGTGTTATTGGCAGATACTGCCAGGTTGACGGGATTATGTTTTATTTTTATTTTCAACAGTTATATTTTCTGACATTTTGAGCACAATATTTCTATTGATATTTGAGAAGAATTGTGGCAAATTTAGCATACGGTTATGTGTTTCTTTTTCATTTAAATAAGAGATTTCACTAAACTTGCTATCCCTCTAAGTGTGATGTGATTGCACTCAATCTGATGTTTCCCAGGATAATGAGAAGGAATTGGAAAGTTGAGAAAGGAAGATAATTGGTTGGATTCGCTAAACAGAAGTTGCATCTATTCTATTAAATAAGGGCCACATGTCTCACCAGCAGTCACACCTAGTCACACATCTCTAGCTATAGAGGCACTAGTGTATGAGCAAAATTTATTTTCCTCTAGGAAGTTATGGTGTCAAGATTCTAGGCAACTGCCTCCATGGCTGATTTCACTCCATCCCACCTGCTGTTTCCATGGGCCAGAGCTGGGCTAGGCTGTAGGGGTCGTGGGTGACTCACCAGTTGCACTGGTGATGCTGGTCTGGGGCTCCAGTGGACAGAAACTTTTCAACACTAGTCACCTCTGTTTGACCCTGCTTCTGAGCTTTTGTTTCTGCCATTGCCATGCCACTAAGCCGAGGTAGTCCAGCCTTCTCATTTACTGATCTAAGTTTCACTCTGACCTCATCTCTAATTGTTAACAAGGGCCACCCTGGCTGACCTGCTCAACCGGGGGCCAGAAGAGATCCTTAACTGATGGTGGGGCAGAGCCAGCTACGTGGGAGCTGAGACAGAGAAGGGCAAGAAGGCCATTATCATTTACTGCACGTTTACTATTTGCCGGGTACTGCCCTGAGTGCTTTACATGCATTGACTGTACTCATTTGCCGTCAACAAAAGAAAAGGTCAAAATGGCTCAGCCCTAAAGGGTGAGCAGTCCACTTGCTTTCCCTGTGGTAAATGAGGTGCTCCTGTGTCGGGGAGGGATTACTCCATGAGGAGGGAGGAGCCTGTGGTCCAACAAGCATTTGCCTTTAAACAAGCCACTCCCTTCACTGGGCTTCAGTTTACTCCTCTGTAAAATGGCCACATTGTCTTTGCTCAGCTTATCACACATCTTGGTTGTGAGGACACAAGTGATACAGATTAGAGGGCTTAGAAAGGTATAAAATATTTTATAATATCATGTGAGGCAATAGAGAGCCAGAGTACAGATGGGCTAGGGGTTCCCAAATCTCAGCCCAGCAACTTGTCACCTGTGTGACTTGGGCAAGTCACTCAACCTGGATGTACCTTAGCTTCTACATCTGTAACTAAAGATATGGCTAGTACCTGTTCGTAGGGGCTTTGTAAAAAAAAAAAAAATGAGATAATAGATTAAAAACATTCAGAATAGTACTGGCGTGTAAAAAAAAGCTGCTGTTATTACAAATAGTGGATACTAATGAGTATTTCATTCCCCTGTCTTTCCCATATGCATTGTCTCAGTGTTTATAACACTTAATGCAGCAGAACTTGGTTAATGCTGCAATTCCATATGCAATGCGTGCAGCTCTCGACATGCTAGGGCATAACACATAATGCTGCCCTAGAACGCACATATGACACAGCACCTGGCCATATAAAGAGATGGAAGCTCAGTGTTCCCCAGTGGATGAGAGACAGGCCTCTTTGTTTTTTTTTTAAATTTATTTATTTATTTATCTATCTATCTTCCAGGTTTATTGAGATATGATTGCCGTAAAGCACTGTATAAGTTTAAGGTGTACAACATCATGATTTGACTTTATACATCATGAAATAATGACCACGGTAAGCTTCATGAGCATCCATCATCTCATACAGATACAAAATTAAACTCAAAGAGGTGTTTTTGCTTGTGATGGGAACTCTTAGGATTTACTCTCTTAACAACTTTCACATATAACACACAGCAGTGTTCATTATCATGTTGTACATTACATCCCTACTACTTATTTATCTTATAACTGAAAGCTTGTACCTTTTGACTGCCTTCGTCCAATTTCCCCTCCCCCGACCCCTGCCTCTG
Organism: Balaenoptera musculus; assembly: GCF_009873245.2. Classification (NCBI taxonomy): domain Eukaryota; kingdom Metazoa; phylum Chordata; class Mammalia; order Artiodactyla; family Balaenopteridae; genus Balaenoptera; species Balaenoptera musculus. Next base: position 93,485,168 of record NC_045806.1, read on the forward strand.
GTTAACCACAAATCTCATCTCTTTTTCTATGAGTTTGTTTAATTGACCTACAACACTATGTCAGTGCCTGTTACACAACATAGTGATGTGATATTTCTATACATTTCAATCTGATCACCACGATAAGAGACAGGCCTCTTTAAACTGACAGCCTCTGAGATGAATGCCATAAGGGATTCACTTACAGAAATTCAAGATGCTTAACTTTCAGAAACAGGTTGACTGCATTAAGTGAGATACACCTGTGTATAGAGGTAGATGTGATGTCATTTCACACTCTACAGTTAGTAAATGCCTACTTTTTGTCATCTGTGGCATAAGGTAGTCCCTGATCTCAGAGAGATAGTTGACCGTTAAGGGGAGAGGCACATACTCAAACTCAACATGTTATAGGACAAGACGGTGTTGCCTATGAGTCTTAATTAAGAACATACACATAACCTTATAAGCTGAAACTATATAAATGCTAATGGTTGTAGTTTTTTCTACAGGCCTTAAGAATTGCAGAGTGCTATAGGTGCCAGGAGAAGGAGGGATGGTTTCTTGTTGGGGCATCAGGGAAGGCACTGAAGCATGAGGCTTTCAACAGGCAGAACTGAGGGCAAAGGGCACCAGCAAAGCCATGGAGATGAGGACACACACAGAATATGAAGGTACCAGTGAGTAGCTTATGTTGGCTTTCACATGGGATACATGTGGGGACTTGCTGAAGGATAACAAGGCTGAAGTTTTGGTGGTAGCTGGGCTTAACTGCCAGGCTAAAAAGTTAGGTTTATTTAGTAGGCAGTGGGGAGCCATGGGCAATTTTGGAGCAATTGCAAAGGAGTTGCAAAGGAGGAATTGCGTCATCGAAACTGCCCTTTTGGAAGACACTCTGATAGCAGGGTCCAGGAAGTGCCATCTCTGGTCACCTCAAGGGCTTCTCTCTTGCAATGGTATCTTTCTCTTCTGCATCCTCGATCTTTCTCTCTCCACAGATATGCAGTGTTAGCCTACTGCTTTTTTTAAAAAAAAAAACGAATGAAAACCTTCTTTAACTTCACACTCCCTTCCAGCTTCCTACCCATTGCTCTACCGCCCTAATAGCAAAACTTCCAAGAAAAAAAAAGAAAAAGCTATCTATATTCTTGTTTCCACTTCCTCACTTATCATTCTCTTCTCAACTTGCTCTAGACAGGCTTCTACCCCCAGGATGTTATGGTCAATACTCTTGTTAGGGTCACCAGTGACCTCCTCGGAGTCACATCCAGTGGTCATTTTTCCATCCTCTTTCTGCAACAGCCTCTTCTCTTGATTTCTCCAACTCCATACTTTCCGGTTTTCCTCATATCTCTCTAGCCATTTCTTCTCAGTCTCCTTTGCTGACTATTTCTTCTCTACCTAACCTCAAAATGTTGGAACACCCCGCAGCTTAGCTCTAAGTCTTCTATTCCTCTCTTACAATGTCACTGCTTTCTCTTACAATGATTTTGTCCAGTTTCATAGTTTTAAAAGTCTACATACTAATGTTGCTCACATTTATATCTTCAGCTCTCAGCTCTCCATTGAGCTTTAGATTCATATATCCTGCTATCTACTTAAATCTCTACTTAGACGTCTAACAGCATCTCAAACTTATCATGGCTCCCAAAACCCCCTGGATCCATGTACCCCTCACCCCGACCACCAAATTGTTCCTACTTCAGGCTTCCCTAAGTAAATGGTACCATTTGTCCAAGACTAAAGCTTAACCCTCATTCTTTTTTTTTTTTTTTTGGCTGCACCACGCAGCTTGTGGGATCTTAGTTCCCCGACCAGGGATTGAATCCGCACCCTCAGCAGTGAAAGCCCAGAGTCCTAACCACTGGACCACCAGGGGATTCCCTTTAGCCTCATTCTTGACCCTACTTTCTCTCACCCAACACATCCTATTCATCTGTTCATCAGTAAATTCTATTGGGGCTTCCCTGGTGGCACAGTGGTTGAGAATCCGCCTGCCAAAGCAGGGGACATGGGTTCGAGCCCTGGTCCGGGAAGATCCCACATGCCGTGGAGCAACTAAGCCCGTGTACCACAACTACTAAGCCTGTGCTCTAGAGCCTGCAAGCCACAACTACTGAGCCTGAGTGCCACAACTGCTGAAGCCCGCACACCTAGAGCCCGTGCTCCGCAACAAGAGAAGCCACTGCAATGAGAAGCCCGCACACCACAACGAAGAGTAGCCCCCGCTCGCCGCAACTAAAGAAAGCCCATGCGCAGCAACGAAGAGCCAATGCAGCCAAAAATAAAAAATAAATTTATTTAAAAAAAAATTCTATTGACTCTACCTCCAAAAAATATTAAAAATCCATCTGTTCTACCTCCATCGCTCTCATCTTGGTCCGAGCCATCATCATCTCTTGCCTAGACCACTGTAATATCTCCTACCTGGTCTTCCCACTTCTACCTTTTCTCCTCTATATTATTATTATTATATAATTATTATTATTATAGGGCCTATCATTAATTCTCCACAGAGCCTCCAGAGTGAGCTTTTAAAAATATAAGTCAGATCATCACTCATCTGCTTGAAACCGTCTAGTAGTTTCTCATTGCACTTAGAACAAAATTCAAACTTTTTCCTGTGGTGTACAAGAGCCCTACAGGATTTGGCACCTGCATGATTCTTCAACCCCAGCTTGTGCCATATTCCCTCTTGCTCACTGTATTTCAGTCTCACTGTCTTTTCTGTTTTGTGAACAAGTCCATTAGGACCTCTGCACCAATTCTTCTTTCTTCTTGGAATGCTGTTCTCCTAATTATTTACATGTGATAGATACCTTCTTGTCATTTAGGACTCAACATAAATGTCACCTTCTCAGAAAGGCCTTTCTTGACCACCTAAAGTAGCCTTCCTTCCTTGCTATCACCTTCTAATACATCAACCTGTTTTCTTTTCTTCATAGTATTTATCTCTATTAAATTATCTTGTTCTTGAAGTGTTTACTCCTCACCTCCCATGCACAGAACTAGAATGTAAGCTCCATGAGAGCAGGAACCTTTTCTGTCCTACTTTCCCTGATATCCTCCATGCCTGGAACAGTACCTGGCATGTAGTAGACATATAATAAATATATATTGAATTCATGTTGAATAAATTAATTGACAGCAGAGTGGTTACTGCAGTAATACAGACAATAGGCAGTAAAGCCTTTAAATTGGTGGCAGTAGGAAGCAAAATGGAAAAAAAAAATCAGTATTAGACCAAACCCACCCAGATTTCATTTCAGTGTATTTAATACTGTAAACACTGGAAGACTTCTTAGGTCACTTATTTCTATTACAGAGTATCAAAACTGGGACCACAGGTCAATTAAGCAATAAATAATTGTCCATTAATCAGAAATAGAAGTGGAGGAATAGATCAGTAGAACTTGCTATCTGGAAGTTATGGGAGTGGAAGAAAGAAAGAAATGATAATTCTATAGTTTCTTGCCATGAAAATAAAGCAGAAAGTTTGGGGGAAGAATTGCTGGTGGGTGGGAAGGGAGGGTGACAGGTCTGGTTTAGAACATGCTGAGTTTTACTCACCCCCTGAGGTTTCTGGCAGAGCCTTTCAATGTGGACCTAGAATCCTGCAGGGAGGAGGAGATAGAGGTTAAGGATCTCACCAGCAGAGAGATGAGAGTTTAAAGTAATGGCTGTGGGATCCTTCAGGAGTACAAAGCCACTGAAGGATCTAGGAAATCCTCATTCCAGGGGATCTGTTTATCACACCTAGTAGCTCCCAGGAAATACAACTAGAAAGTGTAGATTAGAATAATCTCCAATTCCCCCAGCCTCTTTCTTTCCCAGGCAGGGGAGCCCTAAGTGTGGGCGGTGAGGAGTCCTTGTCGTCCTTCCTGACATTCAGCCTCATAACATAGGCTCCTTACTACTCACAGGGGCGGCTATCAAGATAAGCAATGGAGAATGCCTTGGAATGACTGAGATCTGTTGGGGAAAAAGCCTGCCTATAAAGTCATCACCACTATTTTGCTTTCCTACTACAAGTGCGCACTCTGATCCCTTAAGCACCAGAGACAATGCGGCATCAACAATCTCATCCAGACACGCAAAGCTTTTTGTAAGTCTGGCTAGTGTTGTCAGTCGAAGCACTGTTATAATTTGTATTCACTGCCAGCATGTGGCTTGGCGCGATGAAGGAGCTCACTCATCTGAGTTACTAGCGGAGCGGGGATGAGGTCCTCAGAGCTCTAGGCCCAGCCCCTCAGCTCAGAAGGAGCTGTTGGCAACGATCTCAGACTGTTAATCCTACCCTCTCCCTTTGCCAGTAAGCAAGGCCTCATCCTGAAGCCCTGCTAGGAGCCAAGAGCCTATCAGAGACTGATTGTTCTGCTTCCCTTGGCAGATTGGCACCGGCCAGTGTCAGGGCTTGTGCGGAGAGTATATAATAAGGGTCCCTAATGCGGACTTGACAAGGACGGTGTTGTTTCACCTGAAGGGCTTATTTGTCCTATGTCAGTGTCTAAACCCCACAAGGCAGGGGCGGGCGGGGGGGGGGGTGGGTAGAGGAGAACACTGTAAAGTAGGGACTCAGAGGACGGAATGACAAGTGGCTCAAGGCTCTCAGTTGCTGCAGGAAATGAAACTTACAACTTTGTCCTGGACTTTGGGCCTTGCATTTGAGCAGAAAGAGAGGGGTGGGTTTGGGTGGTCAGAGTGGGCTATCACCTTCTGAATAAGACAAGACAGTCTGAATTTGGATTCTGGAAAAGGATTCCACCCCCACTGAAAACAAGAGGCTTGCTCCATTGGAGCCGTGACTCTGTGTGGCTTGTTCACCTCTGTCTCCTCAGGGCCTAGAAGGGTGCCTGGCACATAGCAGATGCACAATAAATATGTATTGAATATGTGGATGAATGAAAATAGATTTGAATATCAATCCCAAGTCTTAGACTAGTATTGATAAACTCAGTTTGTCTAGCGGAAACCTTTCCCTAGCTATTACTGGAAGAATTTTAATTTCTGTAACATTCCAGGCAATAAGCCAAAAACCCACAGAGATTGCTTTTAAAAGATGGTCTTGGGCCCATTTCCTCCCTTTTTTTGTTTTTCTCTAAACCTAGTATTCCATATTGAACGTTTTGAGATTTTTTTTTTCCTCCTGAGCTGATAATCGTCATAAGCTCCCCGTTTTCCTCCCCGTCACTAGGTTGCTGCCGCAGTCTGAGCTTCTAATAACTTGGGTTTCCAGTTTCGTGCTGATCTCTGCTTAGTGTGACATCAGTGGGTGCAGTCCTTATGGGCAATGTGTGTGTTCATGGGTGTGCATGTGTGTACATGTGTAAGCAGTTTTAACTGCCTGGAAGGAGGAAAAGAACTAAAGAAGGCCATGGAGGGTGAAGATTCACATGTAAGTGAAACGATTAGGCACTTCTCAGCCTGTCACTAGAGCCATGATAAGTACTAGACAGGAAGACATCTCACTAGAGACCAAGTCTCAAATTGGCCCGTAAGGTGGAGTTCTCAGTTCAAGGCAATGGTTGGCCTTCCCAAAACACACAGATGGTGAATCTACTCTCAGCAGCTCCAAGGTCACTGTAAAATAAGACACTGGGAAGCTTGGAAGACAAGCAAGCCCGTGTCTATAAACAGTACTTCCATTTGCCTGGGAGGAGGGTGCTGGGGGCAGGAGGTACCACCTATCCCGCTCCCCTGGTCCAGGCTGAGCCTAGCTCCTTGTGCTGCCTAGTTCAGAAACCAGAGTCACACCCCCTCAACCCTCCTCCCAGATTCTCCCACTATCTATCTCCAGAAATTGCTGAGGAAGAGAAATTAGCATTAAGTTAGATCCCTTATTGGTGAACAGGCAAGAATTTTAGGAGCAGGCAAGAGTCAGAGGTCTTGAACGATCTATAGGTCATCAACACAGAAAAATGAGTTATTTAAGACAACAAAACACTGGAACGTGAGCCAGAGGGTCTCCAGACAATGTTTTGTGTAGCCGTGTAGCTTGAACGTTTTATTTGTCTTGTCTTTCAGAGAATACAGATTAATGGTCAATAATTTCTTTTTTTTTTCAGACCCTCTATCTTGTGGCGTTAATAATAATGGCAGCTAACATGTATTGTAAACTATGTGCCAGATACCTTAATCCTCTTAAGCACATTATTCCACAACTTCATTTAATCCTCACAATGATTCCCACGGGGCAGGTACAATTAATATTGTCACTAGTTTTTAGATGATGAAGCTGAGACTTAGAGCGGTGAATAAATGTTCCTGGGTCACATAGCTACTGAGTGATAGAGACGGGATTTGAAGCCAAGCTCTCTAACTTCTGTTAACCAACGCACTACAATAGGTGTGTTTCCTTCCTTTGACTCTTTTACGTAAGTACCAATCTTATAAAGTCTTAAGCTGAGGCAGTGGCAATGGAAGTGGATGATTTTGTAAACGTTTGGCTTCTTTCGTGGAAGAAGGGATTTAACATGGCCACACCCCTTTACCTATGTCAGAAAAGCTCAAAAGATAAGGATATTGTGATCTATTTTATACTTTTATTAAGCAATAGGCCATGTTATAAATGTTATTAAGCTGTGAATAGACAGTGGTGGCTTTTACTGTGGAAACTTGTGATAGATGTACAGCTCATGTATCTCATAGGCACAATTGAATTAGGTTCACATATGTTCTTCTGAGACATAAAACATATTCAGGGAATGTGCCCCATGTGTAAGTGAGGTGAAGGGTATCGGAGGCAGGGCTTTCCTATATGTCTACTTCCAGGAGGGATCTGAGATTAGAATATAGAGAGGTGTAGGCTTCCAGAATACTTGATGGGAAGAGCTGTGCCTGATTGAGGAACGAGCTTCCGCCACTGGCTCAGGATAGGGTGAGAGAGTTGGCACCCCAACAGGTTCTACAGCTTGAGGTTCTCAGTGCTCTTTGGCCAGTAGCTACCAGTGTCTCCCAGTGCAAATGGGGAATTGGAGGCGCAATGTCTTCCAGATGATAAGGCTAGGATTGCAGGAACAGGTTCAGAAGAACGGTCAGGTTGTCTCTATTTCTTTATCTGTACAGGTATTAAATGATGGCGTACAAGCCATTGCGCAGTCACCAATTGGCAACCCTTTTAGAATACTGGTTCCCCGTGTGTTGTAATTGTCTGGATATAATATCCTCAAATGTCCATTCAAGGTTCAGGCACTTTTGACACACTACATACTATTAGGCAGGATCTTATCAACAAGGAGACCCTCAGACCAAGCTACGTACAGTGGGGTAACTCTCGCCCCACATAAGACCCTCACAGCTGTGCCATACCATGCTGGGCAGGCCCCGTCCATCCCAGAGCCCTTTCTTTTTTCCTTGATGCATTCCTTCAAGGGGCCTCATCCACTGATCGGGATAACCCCACACAGTACCTTCTCAGACCAAGGTCGACACCACCACGGTGCATACCCCAAAGCAGCCCTCCTGGCACTCACCCACACTCCAAACACCATCAGGCAACTCTCGCTTACATGAGAAGCCATACCCTAACTGCACGGAGTAAGAGCTTTCTTTTTGAGGTCACGTCTTGGCTGTGATACACGCTGAGACGAGTCTGCTCTCCACCAGAGTGTATCCTACAGTGATGCAGCCTTGACAATGACCTCCGTGGCCTACTTAACCCATCTTAACTCTGTGAGGCAAGCCCCCCTCGGATCGGAGTTCTCACTGAACTTTCCAATGCAGTGAAGGCAACCTTACACGATCCCTCGCCATGCCACCACTCTGAACATCATGAGGTCAATCTTGAGCACCCAGCCGCCACTTCACACAGGACAGCCAGACCAGAGGCTCCCATTGCTGGGTCTACTGTGAAGCTGACCTCACCAGCCCTCACCTTCACCAGGGCTTATGCTGCCATTTTGCTCCCAGTAAGGCAGCCCCCTCCCAGACCAGGGTTCACATCTCACCGTATGCCCGGCGAAACAACTTTCTACTGCCCCTAATTAGTGCTGCATTATCCGGAAGGCCAGCTAATATGTGCTTAGGGCACAGCAGTGCAGGGGCACCAGCCAAATAACTTGTTCAGGAGTTGGTAATTCGACATTAAAAGATGAAGTAGTCGTGATAAGAAAAATCAGAACTTTGTTGGATTTTTTTTTTACACCTTTATATGGTTTAGAATGATTTCCATTTGAATGATAAAGCCAAGGATGGTCATCTAAAATCTTTTCAGTAATTAGGGCTTCCAAAAAAGGCCCCGATTTGGCCTGCCCTCTCTGTATCCCCACAAACTATGAGGCAGCCGCCTGCCACTACTCAAAATGCCTCACACCATCAGACAACTCTTGCTTAGAACAGTAACCCTAAAACTAGGACCAATATTCATCCAGAATGCATGAGTATGGCCATAATAGGATTTAAAATATTGAAATTCTTCCCTACTTCTTGATAAATACCTACTTCCCTAAACCATCCCCCCTTCCCCTTGTGCATCCCACCATCATCCCAGCTTCCCTAGACCCTCCCTAAGGAGTCCTGGACCTCCTCAGAATCTCGCAACCGAGGCATAATGCTTGCCTCAGCATCCTGTTCCAGTGTGTGTACTGATTGGCCAGCGCCCATGCAGGATCTGTTGTTAAATATTTTGAATATTATCCTCTCCTACAACCACTGCACCCAACATTATATAGCTCTCTAAGGCTCACTACCTAGGTGCACATGCCATTAGGCAGATCTCTTCCAAACCAGCGAGGACTCCAACGTAGGTTTGCAGTGCACGCCAGCTACTGGCCCACACCATCACTCCCCATACTTATATGCACCCTTTTCCTTGAGACCACCCTTGAGCAGACCTCACCCCAACCAAGCTCTTCATGAAGCAGCCCTCCAGATACCTGTCAATCTCCCCACACCATGTGGCAGGTTATAACCACGCCTCCTCTTCGCTTGTTGGCTTGACGTGCCGCTCACTGCTGCCCCTGTTCTCTGGACACCCCATGATCTGGCCAGTGCACAACTCCGGCATGAGGAAATGACGGAGAAGACCAGGTCCACATAGCCGGTACCAGTCCTCAAAACCTGAGGCAACCTATGATTAGACCAGAGTCTACCTGGGACATAGGTGTCAGCCCCTACCATGGCTCCCATACCGCCTCTTCACAGAGCATTAGGCTGAATTTGATGAAACTAAGATCCGTAACACCGTCTCCAGCAATTCGAGGGATCTGCTAAACAGGGTCAGTTCTCAAACCCCTCTCCCCCAACAATGACTCTCTACCCCAAACAGGCCCGTGAAACCACTCAGGACACTGACGAGAGCAGGGCCGCGCCTACTCTCCACACAGCACTAGGTCACCCCTGTCCAGACCAGGAGCCTCATCAATGCTGACCAGACGACCACCTGCACAGCCACGCCTCACATCCTGAATCGAACCCTCACCAGGCTAGGGGACGAACAGCAGCCTGCAAAACTTGAATGTTCTGAGCAGACCAAGGAATCTTACAGAAGCTGCTAAGATGACCGGAGCCCACAGAAGTGTCCTCCACTTCATGAGACTATCCGTGAACAGACCTGGCATATGACCCCACTCTCCACATTCATCTCGTCCTTCCCCGCCCTTCCCTTTCTCTGCTCTCCCCCCGCACCCTTTCTTCTCCTTTCTCCCCTTTGCTTCCATTCTCTGTTTCCCTTGTTCTCTTTCTCGTTCAGTCAAGTCACTGCTGTACGGTTTGTCAAAATACTTTTGATGTATTCCCAGTCCCATTTAGGTCAGAGGAAAACTCGGGAAGCATCTAAGGCAGTCCTACCTCCTCAGGCAGGGCTGCTGCAGGAGACTGGGCCTCCTGAATGAGAATCTATGCTCCTGGAACAGAATGGGTGGGGAACAAAATCCCCTTTCTCTAGTAAGCAGGGCCGGCCCGCACGCCAGCTGCTGGTGAGCTAAGACCAGTCCGCAGATGAAGGGTGATGTGTCAGCCAAATTGGGAGGGACTAGAAGAGACCTTGAACAAGAAAGTCAAGTAGATAAAATCTTCTGTGCCTCCTGCTATCCCACTTCTTGCTATACCACATGAGGGAAAATACTTGTTTAAATAAATCCTTCATGTGTAGGTTTGTTGTCAATCTTTAGAGACTTAAACAAACCATAATTCATTGTCCTTCATGTCCCTTGAACTCCTTTCTGCCCATTTCTCTCCTTTCCTTACATTGGGTTGGGTTTTGGTCTCATATGTGGTATTATCACACTCAATCTCACTCCCTGCTCCCTCCCTAAATTGACAGTGTCATCCATCTGGTGAGTGTATTTTAAGACCTTTATCTCTATGTTTACATGCATATATAGGGACCTATGCAAATATAGAGGATTATTTTATGCCTGGACTTTTTGTACAAATGCTGGGTAGTACATATCATTCTGCAACTTGCTTTTTTACCCTACGTTGTCTTGAAGATCTTGTCATGTACCTAGTTCATTTACAATAAATTACTGCATAGCGTGGCATATTATGAATATATCTCAATTTATGTAATTACTCCCTTATCAGTGGACATTTAGGTTGTTTACAGTGTTCTTCTATTGCAAACAGTGCTTCAGTGAAAGTCTTAGCTTATGCCTCCTTGTGTAATTGAGCAGGGATTTCTCTAGGGTAGACATTGCGAATGGGAATCACCGGGTCATCGTGAATTCCCCCCTTTTTCATTGTAATAAGTACTGCAAAGTCACACTCTTAAGTGCCTTTTCAAAATTTAAATTCCACTAAAGTGTATGAACGTATGTGCTTCCCCAATCCTTTGCAAATGTTTTTTCAAGCTTTTATTGTGAAAAATTTCAAACATAAAAAATGTGATAGTATAATGACTGTCCATATAATCACACCTAAATTAATTAATTGTTAACATTTGTCATGTTTGTTTTATCTGTCATCTATCTATCTATCTATCTATCTATTATCTGTTTTTTGGTGAACCACTTCCCTGTAAGTTTTAAGTAACATGACTCTTGACCCTTAAATGCTTCAGCAAGAATCTCTTAAAATAGGACATTATCCTACATACATGCCAATTATATTCACACAATATCTTATCACCCATATGCAAATTAACAATAATTTCCTAAACTTTATATCATTTAATATCCAGTTCACATTTAAGTTTCCCTCGGTCTCTCAAAATGTCTTTTATAATGTTTTATTTTGGCAACCAGGATCCAGCCAAGGCTAACTAAGTGCATTTTTTATTGAAATAATAATTCAAATACCAAAAAATACTCAGCATTTTAAATTGAACAATTCAGTGGTTTTAGGTACAGTCATTAGATTGTACAGACATCACCACTACCTTATTCCAGAACATTCATCACCCCAAAAGGAAACCTCACCCCTGTTGGCAGTCACTTCTCATTCTCCTTCCTCCCAACCCCTGGCAACTGGTAATCTGATTTCTGTCTCTATAGATTTGCCTATTCTGGAAATTTCATATAAATGGAATCATACAATATGTGACCTTTTGTGCCTGACTTCTTTCGCTTAGCCATAATGTTCACAAGATTCATCCCTGTTGTAGCATGTATGAGTACTTTATTCCTCTTATGGCTGAATAATATTTCTCAGTTGATGGACATTTGGGTTGCTTCCGGTTTGGGGCTTTTATAAACAATGCTGTTATGAACATTCCCATACAAATTTTTGTGTGGACATATGTTTTCATTTCTCTTGGGTACATATCTAGGAGTGGAATTGCTGGGTCATATAATAACTCTATGTTCACATTTCAAGGAACAGTCAAACTGTTTTCCACAGTGACTAAAACATCTTACATTACCACTAGCAGTGTATGAGGGTTCCAATTTCTCCAAATACTTGCCAACGTTTGTTATTTTACTCTTTAAGAAATGTTATAGCTAGTCTAGTGGGCATGACGTGGTATCTAACTGTTTTGATTTGAATTTCCCTAATGATGCTGAGCATCTTTGTGTGTTTTTTGGTCATTTGTGTACCTTTGTGGAGAAATGTCTGTTTAAATCCTTTACCATTTTAAAATGGGTGGTCTTTTTTTATTGAGTTATACAAATTCCTTATATATTCTAGATACAAGTGTCTCATCAGATCTGTGATTTACAAATACTTTCTCCTATCCTGTGGGTTGTCTTTTCACTTTCTTGATAGTTTCCTTTGACACACAAAAGTTTAAAAATTTTTTTTAAACATCTTTATTGAAGTATAATTGCTTTACAATGGTGTGTTAGTTTCTGCTTTATAACAAAGTGAATCAGTTATACATATACATATGTTCCCATATCTCTTCCCTCTTTCGTCTCCCTCCCTCCCACCCTCCTTATCTCACCCCTCTAGGTGGTCACAAAGCACCGAGCTGATCTCCCTGTGCTATGCGGCTGTTTCCCACTAGCTATCTATTTTACATTTGGTAGTGTATATATGTCCATGACACTCTCTCACCCTGTCACATCTTCCACCTCCCCCTCCCCATATACTCAAGTCCATTCTCTAGTAGGTCTGTGTCTTTATTCCCGTCTTGCCACTAGGTTCTTCATGACCTTTTTTTTTTTTCCCTTAGATTCCATATATATGTGTTAGCATACTGTATTTGTTTTTCTCTTTCTGACTTACTTCACTCTGTATGACAGACTCTAACTCCATCCACCTCATTACAAATACCTCCATTTCATTTCTTTTTATGGCTGAGTAATATTCCATCGTATATATGTGCCACATCTTCTTTATCCATTCATCCGATGATGGACACTTAGGTTGCTTCCATGTCCTGGCTATTGTAAATAGAGCTGCAATGAACATTTTGGTACATGACTCTTTTTGAATTATGGTTTTCTCAGGGTATATGCCCAGTAGTGGGATTGCTGGGTCGTATGGTAGTTCTATTTTTAGTCTTTTAAGGAGCCTCCATACTGCATACTGTTCTCCATAGTGGCTGTATCAGTTTACATTCCCACCAACAGTGTAAGAGGGTTCCCTTTTCTCCACATGCTCCCCAGCATTTATTGTTTGTAGACTTTTTGATGATGGCCATTCTGACCGGTGTGAGATGATACCTCATTGTAGTTTTGATTTGCATTTCTCTAATGATTAATGATGTTGAGCATTCTTTCATGTGTTTGTTGGCAATCTGTATCTCTTCTTTGGAGAAATGTCTATTTAGGTCTTCTGCCCATTTTTGGATTGGGTTGTTTGTTTTTTTGTTATTGAGCTGCATGAGCTGCTTGTAAATCTTGGAGATTAATCCTTTGTCAGTTGCTTCATTTGCAAATATTTTCTCCCATTCTGAGGGTTGTCTTTTCATCTTGTTTATGGTTTCCTTTGCTGTGCAAAAGCTTTTAAGTTTCATTAGGTCCCATTTGTTTATTTGTGTTTTTATTTCCATTTCTCTAGGAGCTGGGTCAAAAAGGATCTTGCTGTGATTTATGTCATAGAGTGTTCTGCCTATGTTTTCCTCTAAGAGTTTGATAGTGTCTGGCCTTACACTTAGGTCTTTAATCCATTTTGAGTTTACTTTTGTGTATGGTGTCAGGGAGTGTTCTAATTTCATACTTTTACATGTACCTGTCCAATTTTCCCAGCACCACTTATTGAAGAGGCTCTATTTTTCCCCCTTGTCTGCTCATACTTTTGGTGTCATATCTATGAAAATGTTGCCTAGTCCAAACACAGGAAGATTAACTCCTGTGTTTCCTTCTAAAAGTTTTATAGTTTTTAGTACTTATATTTAAGTCTTTGAACCATTTTGAGTTAAATTTTGTATATGACATAAGGTTGGGGTCAAAATTCATTCTTTTGTATGTGGATATCCAGGCGTCCTGGCACCATTTGTTGAAGAGACTGTTCTTTTTTCTTTAAATGGTCTTGGACTTTCAATTCTGTTACATTGTTCTATATGTCTATCCTTATGCCACTACCACACTGTCTTGCTTACTGTAGTTTTGTAGTAAGTTTGAAACTGGAAGTATGAGTCTTCCAACTTAGTTCATCTTTTTCAAGATCATTTTGGCTATCCTGGAACCCTTGAATTTCCATATGAATTTTGGGATCAGCTTGTCCATCTCTGCAAAAATAGGCCATTGGAGTTTTGATAGGGATTGCTTTGAATCTATAGATAAATTTGGGGAGTGCTGCCATCTTAATAAGTCTTCCAATCCATGAACATGGGTTGTCTTTTCATTTATTTAAGTCTTAATTTCTATCAATAATATTTTGTTTTCAGTGTACAATTTTTGCACTCTTTTGGTTAGAGTTATTGCTAAGTATTTTATTCTTTTTGATACTATTGTAAATGGAAATGATTTCTTAATTTCATTTTTAGATTGCTCATTGCTAATGTATAGAAATACAATTTTTATATTGATCTCGTATCCTGCAACCTTCCTGAACTCATTTATTTATTTTATTGAAGTGTAGTTGATTTACAATATTATATTGGTTTTAGGTGTACAACACTGTGCTTCAATATTTTTATAGATTATATTCCACTTAAAATTATTATAAAATAATAGCTATATTTCCCTATGCTGTACAGTATATCCTTGTTGCTTATTTATTTTATACATAGTAGTTTGTATCTCTTAATTCCCTTTCCCTGTCTTGCCCCTCCTTCCCTCTCCCCACTGCTTACCACTAGTTTGTTCTCTGTATCTGTGAATCTGTTTCGATTTTATTATATACATTTGTTTATTTTTTAGATTCCACATATAAGTGATAACAAAGGGTATTTGTCTTTCTCTCTCTGACTCATTTCACTGAGTATAATATCCTCTAGGTCCATCCACGTTGTTGCAAATTGCAGAATTTCATTCTTTTTTATGGCTGAGTAATACTCCACTGTGTGTGTGTGTGTGTGTGTACCACATCTTGTTTATCCATTCACCAGTTGATGGACACTTAGGTTGCTTCTATATCTTGGCACTGTAAATAATGCTGCTATGAACATTGGGGTACATGTATCTTTTTGAATCAGTGTTTTTGTTTTCTTCAGATATTTACCCAGCAGTGGAATTGCTGGATTATATGGTAGCTCTATTTTTAGCTTTTTGAGGAACCTCCATACTGTTTTCCACAGTGGCTGCACCAATTTACAATTTACTAGCATTCCCTTTTCTCGGCATCCTCGCCAACATTTGTTATTCATAGACTTTTTGATGATAACCATTTTGACAGATGTGAGGTGATGTCTCATTGTGGTTTCAATTTGTATTTCTCTGTTGATTAGTGATTTAGAGCATTTTTTCATGTGACTGTTGGCCATCTGTATATCATCTTTGGAAAAATGTCTATTCAGATCTTCTGCCCATTTTTTAAATCAGGGTGTTTATTTTTTGATACTGAGTTGTTTTGAACTCATTTACTTACTCTAAAAGTTTTTTAGTGGATTCCTTAGGATTTTCTCTATATAAGATCATATCATTAATGAACAGAGATAGTCTTACCTCTTCCTTTCCAGTCTGGATACCATTTATTTCTTTTCCTGACCTAATTGTCCTGGCTAAAACCTCCAAGCAATGTTGAATAGGAATGGTGAGAGTTGACATTTATGTCTTATGATCTTATGCGGAAACTTTCAGCCCTTCATTATTAAGTATAATGTTAGCTATGGGTTTTTCATAGATACCCTTTATCAGGTTGAGGAGGTTTTCTTTTATCTTTGGTTCGTCGAGTGTTTTCATCATGAAGGAATGTTTGGTTTTGTCAAATGTTTTTTCTTTTTTTATTGAGATGATCGTGTGGGGTTTTCCCCTTTATTCTACTAAAGTGGTGTGTTACGTCGATTGATTTTCATATGTTGAACCAATCTTGCATTTTTGGGATAAATACCACTTGGTCACGATGTATCATCCTTTTTATATGCTGCTGGCTTTGATTTGCTGCTATTTTGTTGAGGATTTTGCATCTATTATTTGTAAAGGGTAGTGGTCTGTAGTTTTCTCTTTGTCGATGTCTTTATCAGGTTTTGGTATCAGGGTGATACTGGCCTCACAGAAGGAGTTAGGAAGTGTTCCCTCCTAAGTTTAGAAGAGTTTATGAAGTATCAGTGTTAATTCTTCTTTAAACATTTTGTAGAATTCACCAGTGAAGCTTTCTTGTCCTGGGCTTTTCCTTGTAGAAATTAATTGATTATTAACTCAATGTCTTTATATAGGTCTATTCAGATTTTTACATTTCTTTTTGAGTCATTTTGGTCATTTGTGAAACTCTGCATTTTGTTATGTCTCTTTAGACTCTTTTATTCTAGAACAATACTCCCACCTTTTTCCCCCATAACATTGATTTTGAAAGATACCAAGTTAATTGTCTTGTAGACTGTTCCGTATTTGTCTGATTGTTTCAAATGGTGTTGTGATAACAGTATTATTTTACATGTTCTTGTTTCCCTTGTATTTCTTATAACCTGGAAGTTACATCTAGTGGCTTGAGTAGTGTCAGGTTAAACATTTTCTTGTCAACATTTGATGTTTCAAAAAAAATTACATTTTGAAAATCTGATGGATGAAAATGGTATCTCACTGTTAATTACTAGGAAGAGTGGACATATTTTCAGATTTATTGGCCATTTGGGTTTACTATTCTGTGAACTTTTGGTTTTCATTCTTGTGCATTTTGCTACTGTGTTGATCATCTTTGTCTTGTTGATCTGTAGGCATTTATTATATATTTTAGATGAAGACTACGTCCATATTTTTCATTTAGGTCTTTCATTCACGTGAAATTTAGTTTTCCGAATGATGTATATTAGGTAAATATGTTATTTATTTAAACTGATAACCTATTGTATAGATGCAGTGTTTTGAATAGTCAGGGTTTTCAGTGATTTGAGATGCCACTTTTACTGAATTCCCATAGATACATGAATCAGTTTCTAGACTTTTCATTATGCTCTACTGATTTATTTTTGTCTAGTCTTATGCAAATACATTTTAATTACTCAGAGGTATCACATGCTTTGATATCTACAAATACCTTGCCTATTTCTTTTTAAAATTATCTTGGCTATTCTTACATATTCATTTTATTTTTGAATTTTATAATCAGCTTGTCAAATTTTATGAAGTATCTTTTAGGACTTAGATTGTCATTATGTTGATCTTATAAGATTCCTTTTGTGAGAATTTATATCCTCAACATCCTGTCTCTCATCTATATTTATAGT
This sequence comes from Balaenoptera musculus, assembly GCF_009873245.2. Classification (NCBI taxonomy): domain Eukaryota; kingdom Metazoa; phylum Chordata; class Mammalia; order Artiodactyla; family Balaenopteridae; genus Balaenoptera; species Balaenoptera musculus. Next base: position 93,502,296 of record NC_045806.1, read on the forward strand.
TATATTTATCTATATTTATGTTGTTATATTTATGATGTTCAATAAATTTTTATAGTTTTCTTCATAAAAATTGTGACCATTTTGGGGGTCAGATTTATTCCTATGTATTTCAGAGGTTGGTTTTTTTTTTTTTTCTATTACAATTCCCAGCTGGTTAGTGCTAGTGTACAGAAAGCTATCAATTTTGGCCTGTGAATCATATACCCAATTGCTTTTAAAAGTGCTATGAGGTCTGAATAGACTGTCACTTCATTTTTAAACCTAACTTCTTTTTATGTCTTATTGCATTGGCTAGGATACCATATGGAATCGTAGTTGTTAATGATCATCCTTTTCTTCTTTTTCATTTTAATGAAAATGCTTCTAAATTTTCACCATTAAAGCATGCTTGCTGTAGGTTTCTAGTAGATAAGTTTCATCAAGGTAAGGAGTTTCTAATTTTAAAGATCTGTTAAATCATGGCTGTATGGTGTACTGAGTGTAGTGCCACACTTGAGACCAGGTACCATCTTCATTAGAAAAGAATTAATAAGCATCATGGACTCATGACCTGCAGAGCATTGGTTTGGGTTGAATTGAACTTTGGGCAGATGTACCCTGCAAATTGAAGCCAGACATCTGTGGAACCTCCTAGAAATGAAAAAATTCCCAGACGGAGGGTTCTGTATATACCATAAAAGCTCAGTCTCATCAGGTAACAGGATCTTGCTTGGGGTAAGAGTGGCACAAGAGGCTGGCCTGGAGGTCCAGTCCCAGCAGATCAGATCTCTGCTGAAGACCCTGTTGCTTGCCTGCCTTAGGTTATCAAGTCAAATGGGAACAGAGGAGAGACAACTGTGGTTTGTTACACCTCCATCAAACTGTAGAACCCTTGAGTCAGGAAATTACCTCATTTTTTTTCACTGCCTCAGGAGAGAAAGGCCACTGCTTTGAAGATTATCATCCTGTCATAGTGGCAATCACCGCTTAGGGTTGACTGGCTTTGCCCTTTCCATGACATACTGTTTGTACTGCCATATGACAGCTTCAGCTCCTGTTATCTGAAGAAAAAGAAAGACCTCTTTCTTCTTACACTAGCTTGGAAAAACTGGTGGCTGAAGCCAAATGCCTAACATGTGCTTTCCTCAAAAGAACTTCTCTGCCTCACACTTTTGGGAAATACCCGGAAAGCATAATGGAATGAAGTATTCTTCAGTCAGGTCATGGTCAAGTGGAAGGAGCTAGGTGTCCACAGACCTGGACTTTAATATTAGCTCTTTTCCTCATTTATTATGTGAGCTAGGACAAATCACTTAATTTCTCTGTACCTCAGTTTCCTATCTGCCAAGTGAGGATGAAAATAGTATCTACCGCAAAAGTCATTGTGATGATTAAAAGAGATGATATGTATAAAATGCTTAGCAAAGAATCTAACAATATTCAAGGTTCACGAAAATTTTCTGTTAGAAAGAATTACTGAATGGAATTGTTGTGAAAAGCCTCAGAGTGAAAGGGAAGAGACACCGTCTTTTATTCTATATCTGTTTCTCTCCAGTGACTTGCAAGCAGACACTAAATTATTTGAACCTAACTAAAGAGAAACAAGATTCTCCAGAGAGGCCTTCAGTAGCACCCTGCTGCTAAAGCAGTCATCTCTTCTTGTAGGAAAGAGTGGGCACATGGAACTGGGCATTTATTGCAAAAGCAGTGGCTTCTTACACATGAAAAGAAGCTCTAGACTCCTCAACACTGCTCAAGATTAGCTGGACTCAGAGACTGACTTGACTTAACCCCTGAATAACTCCAGGACGTTCCTTGTCTTTCAGGGATTTTGTTGGCAAGGGGAAGAGCACAATTCCAGGATTGCTCTAGACCACAGACCCCTCCCACGCACCCTGAACTATGCTAATCTGTTTACTGCTCTGTACATCAGAGTGCCTTGGTTGTTTAAAGGGGAAACCAGATGGTGTGCCTAATTTGGGCTCTGACATGCTCCTACTTTGGCCTTTCCCTACTCTGTTGAACAATTTCTTATTTGCAGAAAGAGAATGACACTGTGAGTCATACCTCTTTCACCAGGACTTTGTGAGGAAGAAAATCACCCAATTTAAAAACAACAACAGCAATAATAACAATAGTAGTAGTAATGTTACCATTTAATGAGTACATAGCCTCTGTGAAGGAGAACACTGCTAAGTACTGTGCATGCTTTCTCTCATTCGGTCCTCATAAGAACACTATGAGGTAGCTACTATTAACTTATCTATTTGACATTTAAGAAAACTGAGGCCCAAAGAGGTTAAGTAACAAGCTCAGGGTCTTGTAACTAGTATTTTGTAGTTTTTGTTGCTATGGTAAATGACACTTTTTTTTTCTATCAGATATCCTAATAAGTTATTGCTGATATACAGGAAAGTTATTGGTTTTTGTAGACTGGTATCTTATGTAACCACTCTGCTGGACTTTCATATTGATTCTAATATTTTATCTGCTGACTGTCTCAGATTTCTATACAGCCATATTATTTGTAAACAATAGCAATTTTTTCTTTTGCTTTCTAATTCTTATTCTCTCATTTATTTTTCTTACCTTGTTGCATTGGTTAGGACATCAGAATGTTGAATAGAAAGTGGTGATAATGACCATCGTTGTCTTGTTTCTCATCTTAATGTTTTGTCAATATGCAGTACTAATAATAACGGCTTATTGAGTACTTAATATTGTCTGACACTCTTGTAAGTGTCTTTATATAATTTACATCATTTAAACCTCATACCAATACTATGAGGAGAAGGTACTATTATTTTCCTCGTTTTTATGAATGAGTAAAGTGAAGCTCAGAGAGATTAAATAATTTGCCCAAGATCACACAGCTTGTATGTGATGGAACTAAGACCCAAACCTAAGCAGTCTGACACCAAAGCTTGTGCTTGTAGCCAGAATTACCTCCTGGCAATTTTCTAAAGGTTTGTTGAGGAAGTTCTATTGTATTCCTTTCTTGCTATGGGTTTTTATCATGGATGGGTATTAAATTTTGTCAAAATTTTTTTCTGCATCTGTTGAGATGACTGTATGGTTTGTCTTGATCTGTCATTGTAGTGGATTATGTTAAATTTGCTAATGTTGAACTATCCTTAGATTCCTGAGATAAACCCTGCTTGGACATGGTGTATCATTTTAATAAGCTGCTACATTCCATTTGCTTTAGGATTTTTATATTTTTATTTATAAGTGAGATTAGTTTATAATTTTCTTTTTCTTTCTTGTCCTGTCTGTTCAAGTTGTGAGAGCAGCTCATCTTTTCGATACTATGGAACCATTTATATAAAATGGGAATTGTCTGATTTAAAGGTTTGGAAGGATAAAACTGCTTATCTTTTCAACTTGTTCTATGATTTTTGTCTATGATTTTTTTTCTACTTCTTGGATAAACGTTAGTAATTTGTTTTTTCCTAGAAATTTTCCCATTGAAATATATTAGTTTAGAACAAACAGATACAAAGAGCAGAGCAGCTGTTACCAGAGGGGGAGGTTTGGGGGGAGGGTGAAATGGGTAAAGGGGATCAACTGTATGGTGACAGATGGAAACTGAATTTTTGGTGGTGAGCACACTGTAGGGTATACAAAGTTAAAATATAGTGCTGTAACATGAAACATATAAAGTTATAAACAATGGTACCTCACTAAAAAAAACTTTTTAATAAGATTTTACGTAGTATTCTCTTATTTTTAATATTACCTTGGTTACATATTATTTTAATATTAAAATATTTTGTCTTCTATTTCACCATTTTCTGATTTTATCTTTATCAATCCCTTCCTTCTACTCTCCATGAATTTATTTTACTGTGCTTTTTATAACTTCTGGATTTGAGAGCTTAATTAATTATTTTCCATTTGTTTTTATTTTCTAGTAAGTGAATTTAAGGCCATATATTTTTCTCTGAATATTGCCTTGACTGCATCCAACGGACTTTGATAGGTACTGCTCTCATCATCATTCAGTTCTAAAGCATTTGTAATATCATTTTAAATTCCTCTTTTATTTAAAAGTTGTTTAGAAGTGTGTTTGTGTTTTTAATTTGTAGACGTATGTTGTGTTGGGTCTGTGTGTTGGGAGTGGGGGAGTTGGTTATCTTTTTATTGCTGATTTCTAATTGTTTTTGCATCCTGCATGGCTGGATTTTGAACCTGTATTCTCAATCAATACAAACTGTAATTGTCCATCCCAGTGTGTGTCTGCCTGTCTCCCAGTCTGGAGGCGTTGTGATGTTGACTCTTATATATTCAGCACCACCTAGGAGTGAGCACTTGAGGATATGAGAAATGAGACTGAATGTCAGTTCTGAAAAGTTAGTTGATCCACTGAGAGAGGGGCAACTCCTTTCCTAAAGAGCCTCCTCTACCGGGTAGAGAGAAGATATTTACGTTATAAGCCCTCTTTGCCAGGCAGTACACACCTATAATGTTGCGTCATCTAATTCTAGTGGTTTGTAGCTACCCTGTAGAGTCTTGGTTAGTTGGTTATGGGCACATCCCATAGCTCATGGGGGACTGAGGAAGTAGAATCTTCCAAGTCCTGTCCGGGAGAAAAAAAAAACTATCTATCTATCTGTCCTTGGAGGCTAGGGCTTCTGGTTAATTTTTATTCTACTCAACACCACTATTTTCTTGCTCTTCAAACCCACTGTATCCATAGCAAAAGAGGTGATTTGTACATTACCTTGTAACCTATGATGTTTCTTTGCTATATTTATAACTCTTGCATAGATGTCTTGTCTCCCGACTTATATTTTCAGCTTCTTGAGAGCAGGGGCTGCATCTTACCTAGCTCCATAAGTAGTTCCTCAAGTACTTTGTAAAGAGCTAAGCAAAACAAATGCATCAGTAAATTCATGCTGAAAGAATAAATGGGATGAATGGGTAATGACCAGATATTCTTAGCAAAATAAAGCAAAACCAAAACAGAATACATCTTCCTTCTGCTTAACAACCTGATGGGTGTTTCATCTCCCTTTGTACCTTCTCTGTAAGACCACAGTCTCGTTGCCTTGTGACACAGTCTGTATCTCATATGTCAGGACCGGGGCCTCCTTCAGACTGCTGTTATGGTCTCTTCCTCTTCCCACTGGCAATCCCCCACTGCCGCCTGATGTGTACATCCTGAGAATGGTGAGTTTTAATTCGTTTTCCAGATGAATAGGGCCGTTTCTTCCCATCTGCACCCTCCAGCACAGTGTTCTGTTTTCACACCCACATCCATTGTTTTTAATGTCCTTGCTTCCAGACGACCCTTAATTGGACTCTTCTGTAGACCGAATCTGACTGCCTTTTTCTTTCTCTCCTCTGTATCATTAATGACAGTGCAGGATAAAGCGGGACCTGACATTGCATTCTGCTAACCCATTTGCCAGATATGCAGTGCACTAGATTAGCTCTTTCTTTTTTTATGGTCAATTTTCTACCCATTCAAGCCACTACAAAATGATTTTGCATTAGATGGGCACAAGGTAACCCTGAAACAAAAGAACAGCCTGGCTGGGATTCCAGGGCAGTTGCACCAACCCAGAGCTGTCTTGAAGCTCCTATCTTTAAACTGCTGAATTTGATCATCTGTATGGACTGCGTGTGCTTCCAGTGAGGTTCCCATAAGTACTCTGTGACTTCAGAATGGCTGTGGCCATGTGTCCAGGTTGGGACGTGCCTCAAATGGAGACATCTTGCCTTTCTGAGACTGGGCTATGTTTGCTGCAGAAAAATCTTTGCAATTCTTTCCCTGCAGGGAAATCTTTGCAATTCAGGTTGAACTGGGGGCAGGGGTGAGGAGGGAAGGCTTTTTAAATTTTTGAGCACAAGAACGTTTTAATCTCATGTTAAGGCTTTTGTGTACTTGTAGTCATTACTCTACCTCTTGGATGGCTCTTTCAAATGAATCATAGATCTTGGAGCTGGCAAGGACCTTGAGACTATCTGCTGTAGCTCCCTTCCTTCAGCTAGGGGTGCTACTGTGATCCCCATTTTACAGGTGAGGCAGCTGAGGCCCACGGAAAATGCCATCCTGTAGCCCCAGACATCATACTTGACCCGACCACTGTTGGCACTTCGTCTACTTTGTGATATCCTGTCTCGGTCACTACTTTGATCTAATGTTGCTCTCCAGAGAGTCTGAACATGTTGCTACATGCTGGGCACCTCGTGGGGGGAATCTCCACTCTTAGCTCCCATAATTGAGGGCAGATCTTACCCACTTCTGTTTGCCTGTAGAGAATTGGTGTATTCTTTAATGCAGTGATACTTTCCCTGAGCCTCCAAAGCTGCATGTGATTCTTTCACACGCAACCTGCCATTTTCCCAACCCTTTGATGTCTGTATTAAAATATCCTTTCTGATGATACTTCATAGGGCACATGTAGTCATCAGGTGGCTCTCATAATTAATGAGTGATTGCATATCAGACTCTAGAATCCATGTAAGTAACCCAACCTAATCGGAGAGCCTGTTGCACGCATATACTATGTAGCTGGATGTTAAAAAGTGTTTGGGGGCATTCTCACATATGTCATTGAGGAAACCAGTTTACTGAGGCCATATTGGTCTTTGGAAACGGATAGAACTGGATTCTAAGCCTCGCTCTGCTATGAAATAGTGACTACTTAACCAGCTGTGTGGCATTGGGCACTTACTATAAGCTTTCCGTGCCTTGATTTCCTTATCTAATGGGATAATAATAGTACGTCTCACAGGTTTGTTGAAAGGATTAATTCACATAAAGAATTTAGCCCACACAATGCCTACCACATTGGAAAGATTTAATATATTGTTACCATCATCTTCATCATCATCATCACCATCTCTAACTGCATTTCAGGGTTGTTGTGAGATTATTAAATAAAATGATATAAACTATATAGCAGAGTTTCTTGTCCTTAGTAGTTTCTCAAAAATAGCACCTCTTATGGTTATGGTTATTAGAGTGCTGGGAATGCACCATGAAGCTGTCACATTTCTGGAGCATGGCTTATTTGGCCACATAGGGGGTTTATCTTGAGCAAATAGTACTGTTCAGATTTTCTACTGCAAATCCACATGTCCCCACCAGAGAGTAGAGTGATAAACAGCATGGAATCCTTTAGAAATGGATCCTCTTTCTGAGTTTTCTCATTAACCCTTTGTCAGTTTTCTAAAAGCAGTACTAAAATGTACTCTCAGAAAATAATTTCTTTTGAGGATAGAATTGTGACAAACAATACTACCAACGCGGCTAACTAACAGATACACAATTTTGCAAGGCAGAATTTTGAGATGTGCTCTGATTACTTGGTCTCAACCTTCCTTTGATTGTAACATCCACGCATACACCCTACCTCTTACATAAACACCCAGCCAAACGTATGTACTGGACATTGCAAAGGGTTAGGAGTCAGAAAGACCTTGATTCTCCTCCAGGCTCCACCATTTGCTAGCTCTGTGACCTTGACCAAGTCTCTGAATGTCAGTTTCCTTATCTATAAAACTGGTGTAGAAGTAGTTTTCCAACCTCTTGTCCAAAAGCCTTCGGGCCAGATAAGTTTCATAATTCAGTATTTTCTCTTTATTTTAAAACTACTGCATGGTGTACAACACCCTTAGTGGGATTTGGAACAGAACCCAGGAATCAATCACATTAATATTTCTGCAATGAAACATATGAATATTTACAGAGAGAGCCTCACAGGTTTTGTCACCGTATAAGTTTTGTCGGGAAACTTATAAAAAACTGGCTTTCAAAGCTTTCTGGAATTTGGAATTATTGATCATGGACTGAAGAATTGTACCTGACCTCATGAGGTTATTCCAAGAGTTACGTGAAATACATTATGTGTATCAGGGGTCCTGCTGCTGACCCTAAATTGAGATTCAGACACATCTGGGTGTGTGAAGACCACCAGATGTCTATTTGCTTGAGACGATTTGCGGAAAGGACAAGGCTCTGTGAGGAGGACTCTGGGAAACCTAAGGCTGTGGAGGTGGAGGAGCACACGAACAGAGCTGGGAAGTCTGAGCCGGGGTGGTGGGAGCTCTGGAGAAGGGGGTGCTACTGCAGGAAGAAGCTGAAACCCCTCTTCTCCCATGGGCCTCACTGAGATACAGGGTAGAAGCAACGTGGCTTCAGTGTCCAGGTGACAAAGCGTGGCAGGGAAAAGAAAGGGGGCATTTCTACCTTTCTGGGTAGACCCATAGATGGCTTCAGCCAAAGCTTCCGGAAGGGAGGGTGGCATCATTCATGGGCTTTTGCGCCTCTGCAGCTGTGAGCGCCCAGGAACCCACACCCCACCCCAGCAGGGGCTTCCGTGTTCCCACAGCCAGAGGCTCCCTCCAGCTGCTGGCAAGGGGTGGAGGGGCCGCCCCTGACTGTCTCTCATTAAAAATGTGAGCTCCGTAAGAAAAGGGACGCTTGTCTGTCAGTGGTCCCAGCTGGATTCCCAGCAACTGGGCCAGTGCCTGGCACATAGTATGTACCTAAGAAACATTTGTTCAATTAATTTGCTGGCAGTTGACATTTGTGAGGAGAGAGGGAGTAGAAGAATAACAGAAAAGAACTGTTCTTGAGGATTCTCAGAAATAACTGGGGAAGCAGTAAGGGGGACTGAGCAAGAGGGGGACACGAGTCAGGGCCATCCGAGTTACTAAAGTGTATGTGATCTCATGTGTGATCAAGGTCAGGTATGGTTTCGGGAAACTTGAGACCTAACAGTTAATAAAGGTTCAAAATGTTTTCTGGAGTGTTCTGGGTGTTAGACAGCTAAGCTTCATCTAGACACCAAGAGGCTCTTGGAAAGTTTCTAATTATTAAGAAGACCTTTGGGGTGGGATGAGGATAGAGGTGCAGGGGCTGATTCTGGCAGGTTCTTCCTGAGATTTAGCTGCTCCATTTGCCTGTGGGATGTTAGTTTGGAGGAAGGGAAAGCCAATAGTAATTGGTTGGGGAAAAAAAGAAAAGATTCTCTGTTGTTACCCACTGTGCCAAGAGGAAGCAAGTTTTACTTATTACCTTTACGGTAAATTCATTTGTACCCGTGTACATGGGGAAATGCAGGTTACATAGGTCAAATATACAGCATTTCTCATGACATACAGTAGACATTCAATAATGATTGTTTTTTAACTTTTTATTTTATATTGGAGTATAGTTGGTTAACAGTGTTGTGATAGTCTCAGGTGTACAGCAAAGTGATTCAGTTATACATATACATGTAACTATTCTTTTTCAAATTCTTGTACACACTGCTATATTTAAAATGGATAACCAACAAGGACCTACTGTATAGCACAGGGAACTCTGCTCAGTATTCTGTAACAACCTAAATGGGAAAAGAATTTGAATAATGATTTTTAAATGGATGTTTTTCCCTCTAATCCCCCTCCATCTCTGATCCCTGAGTATGAGGTTCTTGAGGGCAGGAATACGGATATAGTTCTATCTATATCTAGTGCTTCCTGACACATAATAGGTGGTAATAAAAAAAAAAAGATTGCTCATTGAATGAATGAGACACGTTGATGATTAGGACATGGATATAGAAATTAATGCCACAGAAATAATTAAAAGAAATGATCTTTTCCCAAACTGGTTAAATCCTGTCTGACATGAACACTAGTGATTTACTTAGCAAACAGTTCTTTGGTAGGAAATGCAAAAGATAACTTTATTCCACCCTAGGTCTGGAATTATCACAAAACTAAATTGGATGGGCTCAAATGAATGAGGTCTTCCTGTTTGTTTTTCTTGTCGTGGCTTTTGACATTTCTCTCCCATAAATCCGAATACAGCACAGAAAGTATAACCGGTCTTTTCCTTCTTATGATTTCGTATATCATAGCTGCTGGCTGTGTGAGTTGGCTCACATTTCCTAAGTAGTCCCTTACCTCATTCTGGTTGATGGCTATTTTTATGAGGCCTTCATGACTTGCTGCTTGCTTAAATTAGTTTATTCATTTGTCTGAAAGCTGACTTTTAAAAAGGCGCCACTCTTGTAAGCTTGAATCATTATTCATTCCATAACCTCTCTCACTCATTACAGGGCTAGTTTTTGGTCTCTTCTCTTTCCCCTGATTTATTAGCACGAGCCCTTTCTGTTCTCTTTAACCTCTGTTTTAAGTGGTGCCTTCCCTTCCTTTGCCACTCTCAATACCCTCTAACATCTGAACTGATGAGTTATATTGTTGTTTATGTCCTTCCTTCTTCCTGTATTTTTGTCACAGCCAATTCTTGGCCTCTTTGATCAACTGTTGCACATAAAACTTCACCTCCGTTTGTTTCATTCTGGAAGGTGCAATGCCATGCTCTTGACAGTGAGCAAGGGAGGGCTTCTCCACCCAAGCGGTACCCACCATTGCCCCATGCTTTCCCCACTGCACGCACCAACTCTTTTCTTTATACAGCATGTCTTTCGCTTGGTTCATCAATACTGCGCACCTCTAGATACCTGGCAGAGTGCTAAGCGCTGGATAGGTAGCAGTGAACATGGCCTCGCCATCAAGCATTGATCTTATTTATTTCATTTCTGGACAGTCATCTCTTTTGCCCATGACATGAATAAAAGGCAATTTCGAAATCATTTTTATCTTTTTGATTGCAGATGTACCCATGCTGATTAATCTCGTGTTTAAAGTTAATTTGCATATCTTGAGATATAACATTCACCAACCCCACAGTGTGCTGGAGAGGACCGTCTGGTCCATTCAGAAGTGTCCATGAGATATTCACAGGTGGCCACTGATACTGCACAATGTTTGTCCAATATTTCTTGCACACACATTTCTGTTCCTCCCTGGATTATCTGTCTTTGTGAGCGTCCAGAGGGCAGGGACTGGGCCTGTTTGACTTGACTTTTGGGGAAACTAGCTCAGAGCCCCATCACTCCATTGCATGTAAAATAATGTGTTCAAGAGGTTACTGATTCACTGGATTCAATTAATTTTCTCTTCCTCTGTGCTATTGAAGAGAAGTCGTGACTGTTAAATGAAATGAAATGAATTGAAATAAAACTAATCACAGGTTGTAAATAGTATAGCTCCGACTGTGAGGCAGCTTTTAAACACGGGCTGCTTATCCTCTGTGTCTTCTGTCCTTAGGGATTTTCATACTTCATTCTCAGCTCAAGCTAGGTATCAGATATCGTCATCTCCTCTAGGATGCTTCCTTGGGAACTGCCTCCCTTTCTGTGATGTGGATGGATGGCACCCAATCATTTTCTAGTTGAGCAGAGTAACTGATAAGCTCTAGCTTATGGAATGGAGCTTGTGAATGGTTCGCACCCAGGGGAGTTTCAGAACACCTAGCCCGGTAGCCGAGTCCTTGAGCCTCTAAACCTTTCTGTAGTTTATTTGCCTTTCTGATTCAGACACTTTGAAACTATCCTGCCACTATTCCAGGGGAATGTGTGAGGTTTTATTTTGTTTTGTATTTTTTTGTTTGTTTGTTTTTGTTTTGGCTGTGCTGTGTGCCTTGCGGGATCTTAGTTCCCCAACCAGGGATTGAACCCAGGCCCTCGGCAGTGAAAGCACAGAGTCCTAACCACTGGACTGCCAGGGCATTCCTTTGTTTTGTTTCTGTGCCTTCCTTCTTTGTGTGTTTTGGCACAGTAGATTATTTGAAAAACTATTACCCCTTTCCCTAGGAGCCTTGCAAATGACCCCTTAGGTAAATGGCCTAGTTCATTTCCCCGGGCCAGTGTAGAAACAGCTTTGGGCTCAGAGTTCATTGAAAATGGACCAGGGAGAGAATTTGCTTAGAGGAAAATGTATTTGATTATTATTTTTGTTTTTCAGTACAAGCAGATTTTCCAAAAGTTGCAGAAAACATCCAACTTATCTTCAAGTGCTGGATTATTTTTAAATGTCATTTTTTAAACAAGAGAACTTGAGTGTTTAAAAATGAAGATGTTATTTAAAAATAAAGCGGTGTATTGTAGCCAATCAAAATCCCCAGACCAGAAAATGGCTTTCCAATTTAACCAGTCTGTTTTCATCCAGGTTATCTCAAGCCTCTGCTAAAATAGCCATGAGATTGCTCCCCAACCGCACTATCACCCCCAGCCTTCTATATCGGGATGCATAAAGATGCACGGCAGTGAAGACAGATGTTCTTGAGGCAGGGACTGGCCTAGACTCCTAATATGGTCAGGTTGAAATTAAGCAGAAAGCTGAGGGTCATCGGCACTGAGAGGCATTTTAAATTTCTCTCTGACCAAAAGCCCCGTTTTTGTCTGAAGTTTCTTGGAGTTGATGAAAAGTCTTGCTTCCGTGTATGAATGCAGAAGTCTGTCTTTGAAATCATGGAGTTCTGATGTCTGAGAACCCTGGCCCACATCGGAACCAAACTTGGCTATGGGACGGTCTCTTTAGCAGGCTCTTTTTCTTCACCAAAAACGTGCCTTTCTCATCCACTACCCGCAAACCTACACTGGCTTCTGCATTTTCACCTGTGCACTTCATTCCTAAATGCAGATACCTAAAAGAAGCAATACATGGAATGGCTAAGACTGAACTGAGAAGAAGTCATTCAGATTTCCTTTTTCACAGACCCAGGAAGGAAATGGGCAGCAACCTTAGTTCACTGGGCCTCTGGGGGGCTGGGAGAAGTCCCTGAAAGGAAGAATGGAACACAGGAAGGGAAAAAACATATTAAGACTAGTTTATAATTTTGTTTAGGACAGGCCTGTCGTGTCCGTGGATCATTGTCTTAAACTCTAGAGAGATGACTCAGATGTCAACATGTGTGTGTGTTGTGTGTGTGGGACAGGCTTTTAAAAAAAGTGGAATATAGTAAAAAAAAATAATAAATTTATTACTTGAGGCTGCTGTTATGGAGAGTCTAGATCATTTAGAGTTTACTAAAAATCTAAGGAATTTGAGGGCAGTGTGGTATAACTAGAACACGGTAACTTTCACCATCACCCCCCTCCAGCAGGCAAATCCAAATAGAGCCTGGGGGGAAGGGTGATAAATCCTCAGCTCCCCACCCCCAATGTAGCTTTGATAAATGATTGATAATTTCAACTAGAGTAGAGGGAGAATGATTCTCTGTCTGTCTACCTCCCTCTCAAGAACAGAATGAGGGGGCAGTTTGCTTTTTAAATTACAAAAAGCCGGGTTAAGAGTTCTTTCTCGCCTTACATGGGTGGTGAAAATTAAAAAGGGTCAAAGACGATCCCAAGATTAGTGAGAAAGTGCACCCTCCTCCCGTTTCCAAAGACGCCCCACGTCTTTCAAAAGAGAACCAGCAAATTACCATGGAAATCTGCCCTCACCGGCAGTGCTCCAGGAAGAGTCAGAGCCTTTGTTAGCAGGGGTTTGTGCGGGCCGGCACCATAGTGAACACAGTTAAGCCTCACTAATTCCCTGAATGGGGGAAAGGCCAATCTCGATTTGTAAGAAGCTTGAATTTGAAAATATGTTTAAAGAAATGCCATGTTATTGTTTCCACAAACGTGCAGTCAAACTGCTGGCTGGGGTCTGTGCTCTGAGCTTCCAAGACTCTTAAGGCCTTGAACAAACAGATAAGGCCTGTAATTAGCATACTGGTCATTTGAATGCAAAGTGCGGTCAGAGTGGTGTTTAAAACCTGCGTGTTCGCATACTCCCATAGCAGGCTGTCGCTTTCCTATGCTTATAGTATTAATTTGCCTAGCAACCTGCCCCCTTTCCTTTCTGGCAGTAAACTTGAGCCTGGCATGTCAGAATTCGTTACATTTTCCATATTAGCCACCGGAATGAATAAGGAGGGGAGGGGGTGAACCACTTGTAAAAGATCAACATGAACATATTTTAAACTTCACTTTTTAACTGACCTATAAAGCTCATCAGTTAATTCATATTTAGTATTTACTGGGTAGGGAATGTATTAGCTTGGTTGATTCAAAGGGGCGGAGGGGCAAGCTGTTTCGGATGTCCCTTCCCCAACAAGTGACCTGGTCAAGTGAACACCGGAGAACCTTGAACGTAACCAGTTCCTGGATTATAACAAAATAAGGGTTGATTATGAGGCTCAACAGGTGCATACCTATACGGAACAACGGCACAGTGAGATCTGTATCTATCAACCACGTCTGTGACGGCCAGCCGATCCTGCGTGCACGTATTAACTTTTTTTTTCAATTCTAACTTTATTTTTATTTATTTATTTATTTTGGCCATGTCATGGCATGTGGGATCTTAGTTCCCCAACCAGGGATCGAACCCGTGCCCCCTGCAGTGGAAGCATGGAGTCCTAACCACTGGACCACCAGGGGAGTCCCTGAACTTTGTTTTTAAATTCACACTTGAGACCACTTGATTTGAAGTGTGACTGAGCTGTATTTGGGAAGGGGGAAAGAGGAGACAAAGATGAATACAGCTGCAATTTTACCCGAATATTCAGAGTCTTCATCACTTTGTTCTGCACGTGGAAGAAAAGGGCTGTGTTTTTTTTTTTTTTTTCCAAGTCGAACAAACCATCTGGCAGTTGGGGTGGGGATTGCAGGAAAAAGCTGGGTAAAGCCTGAGGGAGAATCAAACTTAAATGCCTGCCTGCCCTTTGGGAAAATTCCCCAATTCTACTTCCTGGCCCTGAGAGAGATGGCAAGAGGTTACCCACTAACCTAAGGAGGAAAGATAATCCTTAAGTAATGAAATCCTGAATGTAGTGCTTCCCCAAACTTTACTGCACATTAGAATCAGAGGAGATTAGAGTGTAAGATTTTTAAAAACCCTAATGCCCAGATTCATGCCAAACAATTGAATCAGAATCTCTGGGCGGGGGTAGGCACCAGCATTTTGTGAAGATGACCAGGTGATTCCAAGTGCAGCAAATTGGGACCCACTACCCTAAAGCTTTCCCACCTTACATGCATTTAATCTATATTTAATCTTCCCAATTACCCTAAGAAGGAGGTGCTATTAGAGCCCCATTTCACAGATGAGAAAATTGAGGTTCAGAAAGGCTCAATAAGTTGCCAGGGTCTCAAAGCTGTTAAATAGTGAATCTGGAATTTGAATATCAGCAGATTAATTTCAGAGTCTGCATGTTGAACTTCTATGCAATACTGTTTCTCTGGGCTTTTGTCCCCTGGATCCAGTACCATTCCAACGAATCTGATATATGACAATCCCATGTCCACTCAGTGAGAATTTATTAGGCACCTACTGCGTCAATCTCAGTTTTAGGTATAGTGTGTGACTCTAGGTAGATTCAAGGAAATATGGCTAACTCCTGATAATTCACGGGGCCTTCCAGATAGCCATAGGTTGGTTATCGCGTTATTTATGTTAAAGCTTAATCAACCAAAGGCTACCAGAGACAAGACTGTAGTTGGACAAAGTCAAATGTATTGACCTGATGCATTGAGGAAGTGCATTCCAGAGGAACCCTAGGGTACCACTCTTGAAAAGAGGGAGGAGGGAACATCTTTTGTAGTGTTTGGGTTCCCACTGAAGGATGCTGAGGAGGGTCTAAGGAAGCAGGGATGACTTCTGGATTGGTTGCAGCTTTGGAGGCAGGATCAGGAGAAGGAAGGTTGAGTAGGAATTGGGTCATGAGGCAAGGGTGGCTTAGTAATTGGTATTCCCAGTAATACATGACAATAGCAAAGCAGGTCTGGGCCATCGCTGGCAAGAAAATATCAATAGTAGTAGTCGCTCAAAGAAGACAAAGGTCATTATGGCATTCTACAACTGCTGTGTAACCTTGGGAGAAACAGTGTTTTCTGTTAACTTTGCAGCTGACTTTATTTGTCTGTCCTCCCAGCCTGATTAACGGCAGGGCTGTTTTTTCTTAGTCCAAGCTGATTTTCTCTCTTTCAGTCCCGAGCAAGTTTTGACTCTCAGATTTTGGCCTTTTTCAGAGGGGATGGGCCTGAGGGGGAAAAAAAAGTTGACACTCAGATCTACAATTAATAGTTTTGCTACTTTTCAGCTGAGTTGGTAAATTATCTAATGGGAGAGTGCATGTAAAACTGGTGAATATTGAAAAAGGCTTTTATTTCAGTTAGTAGTACTATATCCATGTCAATTTCCAGGGTTTTGACAATGCACTGTGGCCGTGTAAAATAAAATAATACAATGTATCAAAATATTGGGGAAAACTCATTGAAGGATACCTGGGAACTCTCTGTACTATTTCTGCAACTTCTTGTGAGCCTTAAACTATTTCAAAATTTAAAACTGTTATAAAAGATGTGTAGCAGAACAGGTTTGTGTTGATCATCTTAATAAGACTTTTTTAAAAGTAGTGTGACTTTATCTATTCTCTTCCCCCCAAATAATCCAAAATTGGTTATATCAACGTTCTCTTGTATGTCACTGAATTTGAATATGGTACCCAATAGTGATGTCGGTCAACATCCATGTCTACCAGTTACAGATCCCTGTGGGGTTATAAATATCAGAACCGTTTGTGCATCAACAGAGATGCCATTTGAGTAGGGTCTGGAAATACGTGTTAAATATCACCAGGTAGGGAAAGGAGAGAGAAAGCTATGCTAGGCAAAGGGAAGAGCAGGAGGAAAGGCACAGGAGTATGAAAGTCAAGGCATATCAGGGAAACAGACATTGGTTTGATGGAGCTGACGCTTGGGGTATAAAGGAGGACTGATGGGAGAAGAACCTGGAAAGATGGTTTGGAGCTGGAATGTAACAGTCTGGATGTGATTCTCTTCCCTCTGAAATCGAGGACTTTGGATTTTCCTTGTAGTATTGTACTTACTACACCTGTCTTGTATCACAGTTACTCGGGTCTGTATTTTTTCTCCCCAGCTAGATCCCAAGTTCCTTGAGGAGATGGTCCAGGTTTGGTTCGTCTGTGTAGCATCTGTAGCACCTAGCTGTGTGCTTTGTCCTTAGTAGGTGCTAATAAAATTGTCCTAGGAATGTATAACGTGTCACAAAGGTGCAGTTGATATTCCCTCTCAAGAACATTCAGAGCCCCAAGATAATGTAGAGGGAGGTGTTGACCTCCAGGGAAATGAAAGCATCAGGAAGAAAAGCACACAACCCATCCTCCTCAAGCTCCCTTTGTATCTGGTTTTGGTGACTGGGTATGACCATGCCCTGCCATCTTTGACATATGCCCTCTATTGGCCCTCGACCATGCCATGATGGTGTCCTTTGAAGAGATGTAATGTGCCTTGCCCTAATCTATTTAGCATTCCACTCTCACTTCCCTCTGCTCAGCTTTACTGGACGCTTGCAGAGATGCCTCACCCCTCCACCACCTGTTCCTCGGGTCTCTGAATTATAGTGAATACAATGGGGTTTAGATGGGAACCTGCAGATGCTAGGTGAGGATCTCCTCAAGAAGGAGATTTTCTCCAGGATTTGGCTGACGTACCTTACCTGAGAGGATCTCCACCACGCCTGTTGGTGATTTTTTTCCCTCTGCCTCCTAAGAGAAATGTTCTATTGCTCACCACTTCAGATGGTTGGATGTGGGGATGGGGGCACTTCTGTTCCTGACAACCTCATTATGTGGTTATCAGGAGCAGACACTGCCCAGGTTGTCACGACAACCAGCAATGATTCAAAGCTTCCCTGAAAGGTCTGTATCTCTGGCAAATAATCAGCCTTTAGCTCTCAGCAGATGCTGAACTGAGCAGCCAATCACAGGTGAGCTGAGAAAGCATGACGTCATAGTCCAGCCGATCCAAAAAAAAAAAAATTAAGATTTGGTTTTCTATTTCTCTCCTTGGCTCTTTGTCCCCTAGATTTTGTCCTCTACTTTCTCATTCTCTCTCTTTTCCCCTAGTAAAATGGAGAGAGCAATGAAACCAACTTTCCAAATCCACTCTGCAGTTTGACTTAGGTTCGGGCCGTGCCTGGATCGGAGTGTGTGGGGAAGGAATGTATAATGTGATCCACTTAGGAGCAAAACAGAGCATCGGCTCCATTAAATAATGTGGTTTGATATGTAGGACCATGGAAGTGGGGCTAATTAAAACCGAGTCAGAGGAGAGGAACTTCCTAATTCTCATATTAATTCAT
This sequence comes from Balaenoptera musculus, assembly GCF_009873245.2. Taxonomy (NCBI): domain Eukaryota; kingdom Metazoa; phylum Chordata; class Mammalia; order Artiodactyla; family Balaenopteridae; genus Balaenoptera; species Balaenoptera musculus. The sequence continues at coordinate 93,520,272 of NC_045806.1, forward strand.
CCACAGCCACCTGCATTTAATTGTCTTCCGCTTTTCCTTCGCTAACTCCCTGGTGGAGGGGAGGAAGGCAGAGGCTGTGGGCTTCTGAAAGCTGGTAGATTCTACAGGGCAGGTCTCTAACGGGCGCTAATTATAGTGAGGGAAGGTGAGGAGCGCCCCCCCCCCAACCCAGTCCCAAAGTTCCACCATACAGGGAGTATATGTAAATGGGGGTTCGTCCAGTCTATTAAGGAGGTGTGTAGCTCTGAAATCTGTTAAAACCACTCATATTCCATTAGCCATTTGCATCCATACAGGAGTCCAGGGAGACAGGCAGGACAGGTTTCACAAAGGAGAAATTTAAAGCTGAGGGAAATTCGAATCTTGCCCAAGGTTTCCTAGCCAGAGGCTAGACTACAGTCTGGGTCTCCTGATTCCCTGGCCAAAACTCTGAAGACCCACAAGGATGGTGTTTTCCTAGCCATGGGCTTCCCTCTTTCCCTAGCCTCTGGTTTTAAGGATGTGGGATGAGACCTTTGCCCTGCAGGATACCCACCACGTTGCCTCCTTCAGGACAGCTGGAGCCCCTAATGATTGGAGTAGAAGGTGGGAGGGATGGGAAGGAGCCCAGTAGGACCTGACTACAATGATGACAATAGGTTAGAGTGAGCAGGCCCGGATGAAAGAGGTAGTGGGCACCGCGCGCCCAGCCAATGCCCTGTGCGCTAGCTGCCAAGGCAGGTTCTTTTGCATTCCGAGCAGGAGGGAGGATTTTTTTTTTAAGTTCAGCTGTTGCAGCAAAAGCTGTGAAGACTGAGAGCCACAGAGACCCAGAGTCGACTACTGGGAATAATTTCTGGCTTTGGGACTTGAGGCAGGGGTGGAAAAGGAGCCAGAATATCCAGGCTGCTTTTGCCTGGTGAGTTCCCTTTAGCAGGGATTCGGCTGGAACAGTTTGAAGATATTCGTTTTAGTTTACATCTGTTGCTACAAGCCCCATCTCACCTCTCATGTGACTGAAAGGGCTGACTGGGTTGGTGGGAGCCAAAGGAGAAATACAACTGAAGTTGCCATGTAGGGTGGTAGAAAGAACAGAACTGACAGTGGGAGACCTGATTTCTAGGATCATCTCCCTGAGGCATTGAACAGGCTACTTTCAACCCCAGGCCTCCATTCACTCATCTATGAAATGCAAGTCATAATAATTGCCACAGTACACTGTCGTGGTTATTATGAGGATCAAACGGGGAGAAACAAAAGTGGTGTGTAACCTAAGAAGCAGGATACACGTGCCAAGAGGTTATTATGGTAGTGTTGTCGTATCCTTAAATCAATGAGCTTGGGGAAGGGAGTTGATGAACACAGATGAAATCTTTAAGACATTTCAGTTTCCCTGCAGGGTCCCATGCAGTTATGCTATTATATTCCTGGAGAACAAACCCCAGCAGCAGTAAAAACTGCTGTATGGTATCAAGAATGAAATAGGCTATCACCCTTTCACAGGAAGACTGAAGTCTTTGTGTTGATCCCCGCTCCTAAGTCCAGTCTTCTTTCTAGGACACCACTATGCTTTAACTTGTCAAGCACCTAATAGGATTTTGGCCCCGTGCTAGTTTCTATAATCACCAGGGAGAGAAGAAATACACGCATGAAATGTTTAAATAACCATGTGGGGTGATTGCATAAATAGCTCTGCGTTATAGCTGAGGTATATGAGAGGATTAGAGTGAAATCAAATACCTTTTAATTACAATTTAAATCAATAGCCTAGAAGACTCAAGTTAAGTCATTAGCCAGGAAAATCCAGTTATATCTTTCTATTTCTTTTTTTTTAAGTGTTCTTCTTGTTTAAAATAACCCAAAGGAGTGCATTTTACAAATCAGAGATGTAGCACTAAGTAAATGACATTCATTTATATCAGTGATTTTTAGATTACGTTTACCACGATGTAAAAATAAAAATCGATGTGATGGGTTGCTCTTTTTTTAACCCCGAAGTTAATTTAAAAGGTATCTGTAAAATTATTGGAAGCAGAACCATCCTGATTTAAACCTATTAATCAAGGATTTGAGGAGGAGAGTGATGGGAGTTTTTGCATTAGAAGACAGTAACCACACCAAAAAAAAAAAAGCCTTTTAAAAATGACTGATTAAAAAAAAAAATCAAGCTGGTATACTCAGATTTTTTTTTAAAGCAAATATGTATTTTAACAAAATCAGTAATACCACACATCATATTAGAAAGAGCATGGGTTTTGTACTCAGATCTAGACACAAATCCCATCTCTGCAAAATTCATGTAATACTCATGTATACATAAATATATTTTTTAATTAAGGAAAATAAAAAGTAAAATGCAAAGTGATTCTTAAAAAAGTCTTAAAAGTATGTGGTTTACTTAGTCTTTGCCTCCCTCTTTCCTGCTTTGTCGTAGACTTGAAGGGTCATTATTATTCATTTCCCAATTCCCAATATCATCAGAATTTAAAATGAATTAGTCCAAAGAGGAATCCCAATCTCCAACTTCCCCAGATGTTGTCTCTCGTGAATCTAGAGGCCTGTTGTGTGACTTTTCCTAAGAGGACCCTGGCAGATGTATTAGTTCACTCTTGGTCTTGAAACTTATTTTGTTGACATTACAGCGAAATGATTGCTGGATGTTATGCAGTGTTGAGAAAATTGGATAGAAGTGCACTGGGGAGGGTCATGACCCATCTTGACCATTTAACTATGTGAGGACACATTTATCTTTATAAAAAGAAGTTCGAAAGTGAAGAGGAAAAATCACCAATAATTCTACTTCTTTAACCCGACTATTATAATTTTATGTTCATCTCTGATTTTTTGTGTGTGTGTGTGTAGGCATATTTTACATCATTATAATTCGAATGTACTTATTATTTTGCATTTTTGGTCATTTTTGATGACAGCTTACTGTCTCCTTGCTGGGGTCTACGCTAATTTACATAATCTAGCCAAATCCTAGGGCGGATGGATTTTGGAGTAGCAAGAGATGACATTTGAGGTTAGATTTTAGAAGGCTTTCAACATGGGCAAAAATTTGAACTTTTTCTTAAAGACAAGAGATGCCATGGGAGGTTTTAGGGAAAGGATGGACAGAAACAGCCGCATCTTAACAATTGTTAATATAACTATATATGTGTGTGTATACACACATATATATTGTATTTGAAGTAGATTAATCATTCTCTTTTTGTATAATGCTGTTTTTATTTTTATTTTTTGGCTGCGTTGGGTCTTCGTTGCTGCGTGCGGGCTTTCTCTGGTTGCGGCGAGCAGAGGCTACTCTTTGTTGCGGTGCGCGGGCTTCTCATTGCGGTGGCTTCTCTTGTTGCGGAGCACGGGCTCTAGGCACGCGGGCTTCTGTAGTTGTGGCACGTGGGCTCAGTAGTTGTGGTGCACGGGCTTAGTTGCTCTGCAGCATGTGGGATCTTCCCGGACCAGGGCTCGAACCAGTGTCCCCTGCATTGGCAGGCGGATTCTTAATCACTGCGCCACCAGGGAAGCCCCTATAATGCTGTTTTTAAAATGTGTGTTTCATGGGCAGAAAGGTAGTTTTCCTATCTAGATTGCCATCTCTTTGAACCCCATTGCCATACCTGCCTCTCAGTTTACTGTGGATTCTGGAGACTCCATCGGTGTAAACTGGTTGCCTGACAGGTGGTGTCCCAAATCCAAACCATTTGCCCCCAGTAAAAAGTGCTTGGTGTAGCTGGACAGATTTCCTCCCCTGAAAATGTATCTGAAATCCCAGTCTTCCTGCGGGGGCAGTTGAGGAAGATATACTCAATAACCGCCCTCCCCTCCCACTGTCAGGTGCGCCTCTTTCTCGAGGGCCACACCTCTGTCTAGACAACCCTGACAGTGTAGAAGTTTCCATCTCCTTTTCCTTTCCCTCTCCCTGTTCCCTCCCCTTCATTTTTTTTTTCCTTCCCGGCGCTTCCTGCCTGGAAACAAAAGATTGGTCCCCAGTAGCCCACTCAGGGTGATTTTAGTTTTCTGCTCCGGCTCTGATTGGCCTCCGCGCGGTGCAGAGCCCGGGTGACGTCATAGAGGAGCAGGGCGAGGGAGCTGTTGCCGAGCAGGGCTCGACCGCGGGCGTGCAGCTGTGGGTGGCGGACCGTCTGGGGTCTCGCGCGGGGGGCTGCAGCTTTCCCCGGCCCGGAGCGAGTGTGCAGGGCCGGGAGGAGAGCCGAGGGGGTGGGGAGCGGGCCGAGCCCGGGGCTGCGGCTGCGGCCGCGGGGCTGCGGCGCCCCAGCCCCGCCAGCCAGCCCGAGCGCTCGGAGGGAGAGGCAAGGTCTGGACGGGGTGGCTGGACCAGTGGCAGGTAAATCCCGCGATGGGTGGCACCCGGCTCGCTCTGGGGAAGGGGGTGGCGGCTGGGCTCTGCTTTTAGCCGGCCGGGCAGATTTTCTGCCTGCCCGGACCCCCCTCCCGCTGTCGCGGCGCCCCGGCCTCGAGTCCCCTACGTGGCTCCGCCAGAGCCCTGACACCCGGCGCACCGTGTACACGATCCCGGCTCGCGAACCCGGACAAGTGGGTGTGTCGGGGCCATTCCCGGAGGACCAGGGCCCCTTCGCTGGGTCAAGCCCTAGACTCGCTTACTGGGGCCTGGGCCGCTTGAGGCTAAATCCGCCTCCGGAGCTACGTCAGGCTGTAAGTCTTATACCATCTTCCCGCCTCCTTCCCCCAGCCACTGTAGCAGCGACGGCAGCCCCCTACCCCCGCCAAGGCGAGGGGGTGTGGCCGCGGCCCCGGCAAGTCCGGGGGAGGGGGAACAGCCCAACCCGAGCAAGCAGAAAAAGTGACGATTTTCTTACAGGGGCGCCTTTCCCCCCTTTCTTTTATTTTTCTATATTCCCCCTCCCCCTTTTTGGTGGGGGGGAGGGCAATCAGAGGAGGGCTCTTTTCTTCTCCTGCGAGGACTAGAATGATGCAATAATGTCCCTAGAAAGCCCGGGGTCCCTCAGTTGGCCTTTGTCTTTGTCTGGGGAGCAGGGTCATCAGGTCCACTGCCCCCCTTCCCTGACCCCCTCAGCTTGCAGGGGGCCTTGCCCTCAGTTTGCGAACTGGCTCTGGCGAGGTTCCTGCCACACTTTCGGAGGGATTGGACCTTTTCGATTCTTGCTCTGGCAGGATTCCTGCCACACTTTGGGAGGGATTGGACCTTTTCGATTTCTTGCTCTGGCAGGTTCTCCTTCCCTCGGTGGTGGTGGAGGGGTGGAGTGCGGGAGTGGTGGGAGGGCGGTGCCCGCAGGGAGGGAGCCAGAGGCTCCACTTGTTCTTTTGGTCCCACCTTCCAGAATCCAGTGCCAGACTCTGGACTTGAGGGTTCTGGGCTGTGGTCTGTAGAAGCGAAGGAGAGAAGGGTGAGTGGCTTGGCTTTGGGAAGCATGAAGGGGGCGGTTGCAGTGCTATTTTTAAAAAATGGTTTTCAGCAGGGAAGCCTTTAGCCATGTTAGTCTCGCTCCCCTCATGGTTTTGCAGACTCAAATCCAGGCCAACTGTATGGCTGTCTGAGGTGTTGGAACAGAAGGAAGTCCATTCCTGTCGGTGACAACACTGTGGCCCTGTTCTGGAATGACCGAGGTGTAAAGGTCAGTGCGGTTTTCACTGGGCCATCTGCAAAATTCTAATTGGGCAGGTCTGTGATTTGGTTCTTGAGGCCTTTAATCAGGGAGACCTTTGGGCAAAGGGGCTTAATGTGGTAATGGGCGATTAACAGGCCAGGGCTTGGAGAGAGCCACGTAAGGCTCTGTTTCTGGATACAAATATCATATCCTCCTCCCCCCAGGAAAGAGGCAAAATAGCCAGAGACTGGGGGAGGGGGGACGGCTAAAAGCCAACAGCTGCGAATCTCGAGGGCAGGGGGGACCTTGAGATGTCAAGGAGCAGGCCCTCCAAGCCTCCAGGCAGGCAAGTGGGCCTTGTAGGAGAGACCTAACAGAAAAAGGGGGTTTGCCTGTGATAGAGGTACAGGCGTGGGGCCACAACACCCTAAGGACGTTCCAAGTAGCTGACCATTCCCACGGGTTGCTCTGAGGTCTTTGGGGGGAAGGGAGCAGACAGACGTGACAAGAGACGGAAGTGAGGAATAACTTTGGGGATTGGGAGGTGCTGCCCTCATCAGAGACTCTGTTATTATGAGGTCAGAGACTAAGCTGCTATGAAGTCAAAGTGGGTAGCCAAGGCCAAAAAAAAAAAAAGTCAGATCTAGAAATCAGATAGAGTAGGTAGGTAAGGTCAGGGGAGTAGATAGGAACAAAGCCAAAGAGAGAGAGAAGAAAAAAGCCATCATCTTACCAGGAGCCCAAAGGCCCTGATTTCCCTGGTGAACTGGGGGCAGTTTTGGTGGCTGAGGCACCTGTGGCCTTAGGGGGACTTAGGGGGACGATTGCTCCGTAGTTGGGGAATCAATAGCGTTCCCACCGGTGAAACCCAACCTTCAGGAGCCAGTAGCTTTGGTCGAGGGAAGAAGAAGAAACTTGATGAGCAGCGGCCTCTACAAATGGCTCTTCCTCCTGGGTAAGGAGAAGGGAGTGGGGGACCAGGGCCCCAGAACGGACTGGGGGAGCTTCGAATCTGGCCGAGACAGGTAGGTTGACTGCTTTTACCTGGGGTGGGCCAGGGCCAGGTCTGGGTCCCCTGCTCCAGGCATGGGGGTATCTCTGCCTGTGCTCAGAAAGAAAGCCCTCCTTCCCAGGGGCCCTGGGACCCTGTGCAGACCAGGGACGGCGAAAACCACTGCCCTAGAAGGTAAGTGAAGCTACTGAGGCATCTAGGGTGCAGCTTAAGCTTCAGCTGCCCTGTTGTCCCCCAACCTCGCCACCGGCCAGAGGCTAGGCGGTTCCCTCTGCAGGGCCTGGGGTGAACTCGGCTGCCAGCTCAGCACTACGCGGCTTCTCCGGCAGGGGGCGGGAAAGGGCAGGCCGGGGCGCGCCCAGGGCCAGAGTCCTCCCTTTCAGGTGTGAAGCCTGGGCCTCGGATCAAGTGACAGCCATACATTTCAAATCTGATTTAGGGGTACCAGATGAACCCTCGGGTCTGGCAGTCTGTTTCCATTTCCTCCCAGAATGTGTCGCTTCCTCCCGCGCTCCGCGACTTTGGAAGGCGTTTGCATTTACATCCGCGGTGATTACTGGAGTCACTAATACAGCCTAACCCGGAGTTTAATTGGAAACGTTAATCAATGCGATGGATCCGTGTCTGATTTGCACAGTCGGTCAATTATCTGCAGGTTGGGGCAATCGGCGCTGCACCCAGGGGGATGCGAGGAGGGGCAAGATGGCATGGCCACAGCTGGGTCTGCGGGCGCGAAGCAAAATGAGGGAAGCGGAGCTTGAAGACTGGAAAGAGATGAACAGTTTCCTGGTGGGGAATGGAAATCACAGAAAGGCCTGGGCACCTGATCACTGAAATGGAATAGGACGGTGTTGGAGCCCACACAGTGGAGATGGAGGCCAGGGTTTTGCCCTGAGGTGGGAGGGTCCTGGATTTGGAGAAGGAAGATTTTTTAGGGACTAGAGAACCAGGTGCTGGGGTGGAACCAACCCTGGGAGTCCAGAAGCCAGTGTTCTGGTCTGAGTGTTTCTGCCCCTCTCCGGGCCTCAATTTCCTTGTCTTTCAAATGATGGGTTTGAACGAGGTGGTTTCTAAGATGGTGGTGACATTTTAGGAAGTGGGTCCATTTATTCTTGGTAATGAAAAACAGGTTCACTAAAGGAGAGCCCTCCCCAATTTACCCCTTTTAAATCATACTTTTTGGCGTGCCTCTAATTTGGAGGAAAACAGTACAAAACAAACCCACAACCACTACACACATTTCATCTCTTTCAGCAGGGTGGCCTTACGTTTATTTCATGTGAATGGGAACAGGGAGGAAAAGAGATGCGCAAGTGGAGAATCTGCCCCTGTAACCAAGGCCCTGAAAAGAGCCGTGGGGCTCTTAACACAGATCTTACACCCTGGAGGGGGGCGGACATTCGTTAGTGGCCCTGACTCCCTAACTCAGCCTCAAAACAGAAGGGCTTGGGGTGAGGGTGAAGGAAAGGCCCGGCTTAGGGTCTGTATCCTTTTCCTTCTGTCTTCCTCACCACCCCCCTCTCTCTGAGTCAGGTGGGCTTTTTAGAATTCTGTACTTTCTAGAGACACTACCCTGTGTCAGCACAATCGCGCCCTCTAGTGACCTCAACGGGGACACCTTTGGTGGCAGAGCTCCGGATACATCCCGTGGCCCAGCTCCGATGTCAGAGCTTAACCCCCTTTGCAGCTGCTCCTTCCTGTGGAGAAGGGCTTCAGTCCTTCCAACTGAGAAACTCAGGCGGCTGCAACTTCCTGTAGGCCCACCTGGGGCTGGGAGTTGAGAGAGGGAGCCATTTCACCCCCAGTGCCCAGTTTCCTTCTTTGGGCCTGAAAAAGGTTCTGGAACATTCCCAGCTATCTTCAGTGCTGGGACAGGTACCTGCCATGGGAGGGCTCTGTGGCGGAGAGAGTGGTCCACAGATTCCCTCCCCTACCAAAGAGGTGGCAGCCCTAGTCCCCAGACAGATGCTGGCAGGAAGCCAGAATGTAGCAAGGCTGGGGTGCTGGTAGGCGCACGAGGGGTGCACTGATCTCTACCCCAGCCTCCAGTAGGAGGCTAAGCCACAGGTGCATACACGGGCAGTATAAACACACAGAAGATACAGACACACAACGTGTGACACACAATATAGATTAGACACAGGCTCCCCAAGCACGGGATAGATGGAATACACATGCAACACACTGCAGACCCACGGCGCACATACACAGTACGGTACTGACATGATACACATGCACAACACCATGTAGACACGGCTGCACACGCACGACACGGTGCAGGCACGCAAATGCAAAGTGGCGCAGGCTGCGGCTCAGACACACCCGACCCCGTACGTGCTCACACACAGACATGCCCACGCTTCCACCACAGCATACCCCCAGACGGGTGACAGGAGTGCGGCCACCAGGTGGCGCCCTGTGTCCTGCCCGTTGCTTCTGCATTGGCTCCGGCTGTGCAGCTGGTGGGTTCAAAGCGGGCTGCCGTGGAAGCAATAAGCAGCTGAGGGGAAGTGGAGGTAGGTCAAGGAAAGCTCTTGATCTTGCACAGAAACCTGGAGCTGCTTGGTTAGTACCGGCTGGTGCACTAGCACCCCGCTCCCCCAGGTCCTCTGGCGCTGCCCCCCACCTGGGGATGTGCAGGGGCCTTCCTGCGGCCCTTCTTCTTGGGCCCTCTCCAAGTCCAGCCCCTCTCTGGAGCTACGGCAGCCCTCCCTCCCTCACCCCCCCCCCCAGCGCCCTTGCAGGATGAGCTCATGCATTGGGGGCGGGGGTGGCACACCACTCAGCAGTGCAATGGGTAGCATTTGGAAAGGCTGCTTGGAGTGTGCGTGTGGGACTCTCGCAGGGGATGCCAGGGCCCTGGGGGGCCAGACGTGCTCTGGAGGCTTGCCAGCAGCAACTGGCAGACCTGGGGGATGGCTTGGTCTTTTTATTCTAGAAAGGGGAATTGGGAAGAACGGGGCTTTTCCTGGCTCCCTGAGGCTTCAGTTTTACTCTCTCCACCTTTAGATACCCATCCATCCATCCATGTCTTTGGATTAGGACCCTCTGCGTCCTGGAATCCCCTAATAGTGCATGTGCTGGCCTGGATCTGACTCTATGGGAAGTTAGGCCATAGGTGCTGGTCTTCTTTGAGGACAAAGTCTGGAGGAAAGAGGGGCCAGGGAAGGAAGGATTGCAGAGCTTGGGGTCCTATCAAGGGAATATCAGTCTCCTCCTTGAGAGGTTCAAGTGATTGTGGGGAAAGGCCGGAAAGAGAAGGGTTAAAGGGACCCTGTCTCCTTTGTGGTTGGACATGGAAACCTCTCTGGGGAAGACAAGGGAAATTGTAACCCCCTAAAAACCCCAGTATGTATTCACCCCCCAAAATCCGGGGAAGACTACGGAAGGCATCCCTGTGGCAGAGATTGGCGGAAGGTAGAGGAAAGTTCCAATTAGGATCAGAGGCCGAGGCCCTCAGCAGCTGTGAGATGATAGCAAATCAGGGGACCTCAGAGTGCTCCCCCAACCCTGCCCACCAACCCAGTGAAGGAGGTTGTTGAGGAGGGAGATGGAAATGGCGGTGGAGACTTGGGGGTGAGGGATGAAACAAGCTGAACAGCCGGGTCTTCAGGCAGCTCAGGTAGCCTCAGAGCCAAACCTGCATCTGCCACCATCTCGCAGTTTCCTCCTGTTCACTGGACTCTACCACCTCCTGTAAATATGCAAATATTTCACGTCTGTCATTTGATTGAGTGCTCTCAGCACTTGTCCAAGGTGACTAGGGCAGGTCTTTTCCACTCACCGGCAAGCAGATCCAGAGTGGTGAAGTGCTAGCAGTTCTCAACTTGGAACTCGCAGCTCAGTGCCCTTTCCGGACTCCCATGTACCGAGGCTCTTTTTGTTTACACTTCTTGACTCTGATTATCTACCTTCTTAAGGGATTTTCTGTAGTGTGTGTGTGTGTGTGTGATATTTGGGGGGTTGCATGGAGTAGTAGCAGGTGGGGAAGGAGGTTCCCGCCCCCCCACAATGCTTCTCTCGGCAGGTTTCCCCCAAGAAAGAGCAGCTGAGTCCTTGCATCTTGTGGCAGCTGGTGTGCCCAGCACTGAGCCCGTCGGAGCTGAAGGCAGCCCGGCCCCTTCTCATGGGCAGCACCCACCTATGCTGAGGTCCTGCAGCGGTGGCTGTGTGAGGTGAGTAATGGATTCCAGGGCAGGGAGTTAGGGATCTCCAAATCCAGGTAAATGCCACCTTTCCACCAGAGCTCCCTATGTCAAAGACCCTGCCTGGGCCTCACCAGCCAGGCCTCAGGGCACAGCCCATACTTTCTGGGGGATTGTGCAGCTGCGCTTGGTCTCTTGGTTCCCCCATCTCTAACATGGGATTGACAGCCTTGACCTACATCCTGGAGTGAGCAGGAGAAACAAGCTAACAGTCATTGCCAAGTCCTTTGCAGATGTCAAGCTCCATCTAAGAGCTTTAGTGTAACACAGACATGCTTCCCATCAAGCTGTCATTTCCTTTCCTCTTGCTTTCCTGACATTGAAGTGGCATTTCAGTCACATGCCCCAAATTCACCAATCGGTTCCTGTAATTTCTACTGCCCCATAACCTTCATTTTACCTTCCTATTCAAAGTGTACCCCCATCCCATCCATCCCAGCTTCTGGGCCTGGCAGGCTTAACTTAAACCTTCCAGAACATTCCCTGTCTTACCACCCAACCAGGGAGCATTTCCTCCCCCAGCTCTCCAACAACACCTGAGTCTGTAGCATGTAGTGTAGCCCTTGTTTCTCTGCTGCCTTAACTAATTCTTGCATGGTTTCTGGAGTATTCATCTTGGCTGGTAAACTGGACTGTGTAAGGTCTTCAGGAGTAGGGGCCAGATTTCACAGGTCTCTAGTCTCTCTCAAGTGTCTGACAGTTCCCTAACAGCTTTTCCATTTGGGCCTCTCTCTCTTCCTGTCCACTCCTTTCAGGTTTCTTGGCCTGCCTCTCTGATCGTCTACCTGTCTCTTTTCCTCTCAGGCAGCCATGATAGCTTCCTCTGTTGTCGTCTCTGTCTGGCCTTCTGTTGCTATATGCTGCGGTCCAGCTATCTGTATCTTACCGTCCCTCTGTCTCCCTGTCTGGTCTTCTGTCTTTTTGTCAGTTGCTGAGACATCTCTCATATTGCCCAAGTCAAAACCAAACAACCAAAATTTAAAAAAAGACCCAACAAGAAAAACAAAGAGACCTAAACAAAAAACAAACAAGGAATATGCAATGCAGTTTCCTTTCACACTGAGCCTGTCCTGGGCCTACAGGACGAAGGAAAACTGCAGCTCAGTGGCAGGTGCTTCTGTGATGCCATCTCATGGAGGGGAAGCTCCAGAGTTTTGGCCGTGAAATTGAAGGTATGAAATTACAGCCTTGCCGATATTGATGCATTCAGCTTTCCAGAGATGCTCTGGCAGGGGATCCTCTATAGAGCTTGAGCAACAGAAGGTAACTAGAACTGGCTAAAATAAGAAGCAAGCCCCTGGGTCTCTCCTGGGTGTTCCATGACAGCCACAATAATAACTTGTATTTATTGTCTACTGTTGCCAGCACTGTGCTAGGCATTTTACTTGCATGAGACCATTTGATCCTACAGTGACTCTGCAAGGTAGGAATTTTTTTCTGATAGCTGCTGTTTTTGTCTCTGATTATAAAAGTGATACTAGTTCGAGGTAGGTATTTTTATCACCACTGTCTTTACCCATGAGGAGATAGAGGTTGAGAGGGGCTAAGGTGCTTGCGTGTAACTGGACGCATGTAAGGTGCTTGCGTGTAACTGGACGCATGTTGTGACTTTGGGAGGAAAGACACTTCTGGAGGGTTTCTCAGCATCCCAGATAATTTTGGTACCCTCTGATGCTCACACACACACTCTCACTCTCACAAGCACATACTCATACCCTTGTACGTTCACACGATCATATTTACCTCCTTGACTCTCACTTCACACTGGACACATTCATAGTGATGATCGCTCTTACCCCCTCGCCCTCACACACCGTCATATTTCTGAACACACTGTATACAGGTACATTCATACTGTCACACACTGATACATATTCACGTCTCTATATTCACAGTTCCGTACTGACACACACCCACACTTATCATACACCCACCCTCACGTTCTCACACACTCTTTACGTTCCTTCTTATGTTCTCACACTCTCCCAGTCATACCTACACACTCACATCCACTTAGATGATGCAGTCACCCGTAACCCTCCCTCAAATTCCTACACAATTACACACACTCTGTACGCAGACATAGGTTGACTTTCCCCTGCCTGTTTCTCATATGGTCATACACACACTCAATTTCATACACTCCAACACATTTGCACTGATACCACTATTTCCTCCTCACAGTTACATGTTTACACAGCTCGTAAGTCACGGACACACACGTGTGCATACGTGTTCATATGTTCACATTTATACATGCTCACACCATAAACACAATCTCACCCATTTAAACTCTTCTATCTTTGTACACCCCGAATTACACCGTTCCACTCATATATTCAGCACTGACACAATCACTGTAACCATGTCACATTCACACGTAATCACACTTACACATGGCAACACTCATTTTGACACAGATTCACAATAGTACTAATAATGACCCATGCTCTCACGTACACACCCATGTAATACTTTCCCAAACTCTTATACATACCCCCGCACTGATATTATCACATTCACACACTTTCTTACTTCACACACACACGCACACACACATTGTAACACACCCAATTACAGGCAGTAGTTCGTAGTCACAGCTGTCACTTTTTTCCCCCCTATTTGCCACTAGTTCTCTTCTCACCTCTGGCTGAAAGGAAGAGTGTTGCTCTCAGCCAGGTGCCAATGGGACTGGATCTTTCTAGCAGAAAGGAGTGAGATTTATGTCTAGGATTAAAAAGAAGCTGCTCAAACCCTCAGGTCAAATTTTACATCCTTTCACCATAGTTTCCTTTTGCAGAAATCACCTCTAATAGGCAGAACCTTAGCCACTCCTTTCCAGAGAGGTTAGGGTTTCAATGGTTTGTTTATCTTTTGGAAGTTTATGGCTTAACTTGCCACCTCATTTCTCTCCCAAGGGCAGGGGGAGGTGAAGCCTGCGTTTCTTTATGCGCTCATAATGGTTTCCTATGTGAAAGTGTGTGTCTTTGATTTTTTGTTTATGATCTGGAATTGCCTGCTGATTAGACACGTGGAAAGGGCAGTCCTGCTTCCAGTAGGTACCTCTCATCCAGCCAGGTCTACCCTTCCCCTATTAACCCTGGACCATGGTATTCAAGAAAGAGAAAGAAAAGGTTAATGAGCTAGCTGGATGATAAAACATATTCCTATTGTGAGTGTGCACGAGCACATGTAGACCCCACTGGAATTTCAACAGCTGTTACTAACAAGTTAACAGAGGAGATTTCTCAGTAGGCGTGGGTAAAGACAAGCTGAAGAAACTTCCTTGCACTCCAGACAGACTGTAGATTTCCCTGCAGAGGGTGAAAAAAAAAACCCAGGAGTGAACCAATAGATCAGGAGCCTGGTGCCAGGGCCATGTGCCACCCTAGTCCACAAGAGCACCTTGTAGGAGTCTCCCTAGTCCATGGCTGCCCCCGCTGGAGTCTCCCTGGAGTAAAAACACTTCAAAATATGACCAAGCTGCCATTGGGTATGGGTTCCAGCACACCATGGGGAAGAGCCTATACTCTGGGATACCACCTCTCCACCCCACCCCATGTACACCCATCATTAGATCGAGAACTTCTTTGATAGCTGAGACCACACCACCTTACTTATCTTGGATTCTCAGTGCCTAACACAATGCCGGGCCCAGGGCAGCTACTTGAGAAACTCGATTAAGAAACTAAACGGGGTGGGTGGGCGGCAACATGTGGTCAGGACAGATCCAGTGCCTCTATCCCTCAATTCCAGGATTCCAATGGCATTACCAACTCAGATTGAGGACCTTCTGTGGGCCACACATAGTACAAGGCCCAGAGGGAAATTCAAATGGGTGAGAGGCACAGACTCTGCCCCTGAGTTTGAATTTCATTTGAATGGGAAAGATGAAGTCACCATGAAACCATAGTACAAGGTAGCAGTCTTGAAGTTTGGGGTTAGCGGAGTCTTTATCATGTAATCCAGTGGTCTTCAGGCTCCAAAAGGCCTTGAGGGTCCATGAGTGGTTGGAAACAGCAGTCAGGATTTAGGGAAGACACTTCCCAAAGCAAACTGCCTCATAGACATCTTGCTTAGCACAGGAAAGATGGGTCATCTTTCTAGAAGATTGTGTAACAAAGTGCTTTGTCACTGGGCATAAGGCAGAGGAATAAAAGTGAGCTTTTAGACCTTAATGGAAATATTGTACTTAATTAAGATTTAGCCACCACTTCCACCAGGAGACAGCTTTAGGGAAATAGCTCGGCAAATTTACATTTGATCGTTTCTGCCGATATGCTGAGACTCACTGAAAGCAATTTATAAAACTGACAGTACTGGCTGAATTTTAGGAGGGACAAAATGCACCTGCCTGAATTCACTTGAATACAGCGAGGAGCGCTAAGTAAGGAGACCCACCCCTTGCATGTATATGGTATTTTATACTTCTCAAAATATTTAATAACCCCTTCATCTGTTATGATAGAAGCATTAGGAGCACCAACTCTGGAATCAGCTAGACCAGCATTTGAATCCCAATTTGGCCGCTTCCTAGCCATGTAACCTTGTTTGAGTCAATTACTTATCCTCAAGTCTCAGTTTCCTCGTCTGTAAAATGGGCATGACACTAATACCTCATTGAGTTGTTATGAGGATGAATTGAGATACTGTATGAAAGCGTTTAGCACAATGTCTGGCCTATAGTCAGTGCTCAACAAAAATGGTAGATCTTATTATTATCCTTACCATAGCCCTTGGAAGGAGGTGCTCTCAAAGGGGCAGAACCCTGAGGTAACAGAGAAACAGTATGGTTCCTTGCTGCCAAAGACCCAATTTTCACAGGACTTGTTGCCTGCTTTCCTTTAAGTCTTTATTTCTGCTTAACCACAGGCTAGGGGGTCAATGCTCATTTCCACTTAAGATGAGTGAAAAATAAAATTAACCCATGCGAGTTTCCTCATTTCCTGTGTCATTTTCAGACATGCTTATTTGGCCACTGTAGCAATGTTTCATGTTCATTTCAATGTCCCCTCTAGTCCTACAGCTTTTCCCTTGAAATCGTGAAGCCCTCAGTAATGTCACCCTCATATGCTGGTACAGAAACCTGGGAGAGGAGGAATGGAAAAGACTCCTGATGCTGGTGGAGCCAGAGGTCTGGTCTCTAACCACAGGCACTCCTCTGCCCTTGATTCTCATGCTGAAATGTCTGTGTCGTGGGCAGGGGGTCTGCTCATTTCCAGGCTTTGGTCCCAGACACCAGAGTGGAGGCACGGTTCACTCACTTCAAAGCCCTAAGAGCATTTGTGTCCATGCAAAAGCTGTGAGTAACTGAGAACTCATCATATCACATAAAACTGTAATGTGATTGAGGAAGCATAAATAAGAGCATGGGCTTTGGAGTCACACAGACATAGGATTGCATAGTTTTGTTTTTCTTTTCCATTATGGTTTATTACAGGATACTGAATATAGTCCCCTGTGCTATACAATAGGACCTTGTTTATCCATTCTGTATATAATTGTTTGCATCTGCTAATCCCAAACTCCCAGTCCTCACTCCCCCTCCCCTCCCCCGGCAACTACAAGTCTGTTCTCTAGGTCTGTGAGTCTGTTTCTGTTTGGTGGATAGGTTCATTTCGGTCATATTTTATTAATAGATTCTACATATAAGAGGCATCATATGGTATTTGTCTTTGAGATTGTCTAGTCTTACTCTGCGACCTTGGCGAGTGAACTGATGTCTCTGAATGTCAGTTTCACCTGTAAAATGGAAATAATAACACAAGTGGTTTTGCAAGTTATGTGAACTTGTACATGAGTAACTTTTAGCAGAGTGCCTGGAACATAATCAAATCTCAGTGAATGGTGGTGATTTTTTTTTATGGCCTGTGAAGTCTGTGGCAGTAATTGTAAACATCTTCTGTGGGTAAAAAATCTTAAATTACTTCAAAGCATTTCCCACATGTGGATCATTTGATCCTCACAACCTCTTGGTGAGGTGGTCACCTTTTGCATGTGAGGAAATAGATTCAGAGCGACCAAGGGATGTACTCAAGGTCATGAAGCACATTAGCAGTGCTGGGCTGAGAAGGTACTAGTCTAGGCTGAATACTTGCATCTTTGCTTCACAAAGTCTTTGGGGCGACAGTTGGCAAATATGAGCTGTTTGAACTGAGCATAATCCTTCCTGTGAAAAAATGTCTAAATGCTACTAGCTACAGTTTAGCTGCTCGCCAAACCACACGGTGTTTCTCTCTGTGTCTTGTGTGATGCCCAGCATGTTGCAAAAGTGCAATAAATGTGACATCGTAAGAGTACCCTTTGCAACAAGGCTGAGTGATATATGGCCACGGTGGTGCCATTTACCACCAAAAGGAAAATCTTTCTTGAGGCATGCTGTGTGGTTTTGTTCATGCTGCTCAAGGAGTACCAAATGTCCAGAGCCTGGAAATTCTTGAAACATTCTGAAACACATCAGCAGACCTCTGGTGCCACTTGGCCATTTCTCTTCTAACCTGAAAATGACAAGGCGTCAACTTTAGTGAACTCTAGGGAAAGGATGGGAGGACAAAAAGATAAGAGCATTTTTGACCTCTCTGTGACATTTGCCTCATAGCCATATTCATCTTGAAATACATTTCTCTTGGTTTCCATGATGTCATAGAGCCAGTTCCTCTACTTCTTTAAGCATATTTCTCAAGGATCCCTGGTTCCTCTTCCAGCCCCGAAATGTTGGTGTTCCCCCGAGGTCTTTCCTCCTCTCTTATTCTATGCTCTTCCTGGGCAATCGCACCTACTCCCATGCTGATGGTCTCCAAATTAATACTTTCAGCCCACGTGTCCTGCTCTCCACTGAACCCTTCCATAATGCCAAATAAACATGTTAGAACTGCTGCTACGTTTATATTTGTCTTAATTTTGCTTTCTCTATTGAGAGGAATAGATATAGCTAGGGAGAGATTTTTTTCCCACCACATGTGAATTGATGTTTCCTTCAGCTTTTTATTATTTGCTATGTAATAAAGACAGGGTGCTTAGATATTTATTTTGCTTCCTACTAGATATTCCTAGTTTAATTTTTACCGAGATATCCATCGTGTCACTGTGTTTGTTCTCCTTTCTTTGTATATGGACTTATACAAAAGTTACATATTCGAGGACCATTTGCAGATATTTAGTCTTTGTAGAATGTTTATGTTTGTTGGTAGAGTCTTTATAAAAATTTAGACAAATTTTCTATAAAACTGATAAGGGCTGTCCTATTGGCCAAAACCAGAATAACGTGTTATTATTCTCTTGGGAATGTGATTATTACTGGTGGTCCAGTGGCTGCTCATTTAAGGGGCCTCCCACATAATCATATTTGTTATCAGCATACCAACTTCATTAGCTTTTTTTATTAATCACCATTCTAAGCTAGTTGTTTACTCTCGTTTGCAAAAAAACCAGAAACTGAGGCACAGTTCTGTCTGGAATCCTGAGCAAAAACTAAAGGCTACACTAGGGATGTAATGTACAGCATGGTGACTATAGTTAATAATACTGTGTTGTATACTTGAAATTTGCTAAGAGAGTGGATCTTAAGTGTTTTCAACATATCTAAAAGCAAAACAAAGCAAGAAAGTGATGGATGTATTAGTTAACATGATTGTATTTCATGTTACACAGTTGTATGTTAATTGGTATATGTATACTATTTCACATTGTATACATATACCAGACCATTAATCACATTGTATACCTTAAATATATACATTTTATATTTGTCAGTTATCCTTCCGTAGAGCTGGAAAAACCCCTAAAGGCTAAAAAAATCAGTCCTCCCACATTCCTCTGGGCCTCTTGGGATAGAAATATATTTCTACCCAGATTTCCATGTGGGGTGCTGAGACCAGTTAATCCCACCAGGCCTAGCATCCCTGCCATCTTTAGCCAATGTCTTCTTCAACCTGCTGTATCTGCTACACTGTCACCCGAATAATAGTTCTGAAACGCACAGCTCATCATGCCATTCCACTGTTTGAAATCTCTTTATCTAGACAGGAAGGGTCCAAACCCCAGAGAAAGGCATACGAGATCCTTCTTAATTTGATCTCCACTGGTCTTATTTTTCGCATCCCTCTTCTTTGCTACGGTCACACCAGGTTACCTGTAGTTTCTCTAATACACTACATTGT
The DNA here is from genome assembly GCF_009873245.2 of Balaenoptera musculus. Lineage (NCBI taxonomy): Eukaryota > Metazoa > Chordata > Mammalia > Artiodactyla > Balaenopteridae > Balaenoptera > Balaenoptera musculus. The sequence continues at coordinate 93,539,218 of NC_045806.1, forward strand.
CTCTGCTCTCCTCTCGGCCTTAGCACGTGTTGTTCCTTGTGCCTGAAACGTGACCTCCCCCCCATGGTTTGGTTACTTGTTCTTCCTAATTCAGCTCAAGTGTACTTCCTCTGTGAAGCTTCCTTCTTCAGGCTGCTGGGAGCCCCTCTCTTGTCCTTCAGTAGCAACCTGTTGTCATCTTCGGCCTGAGTTGTCATGGCCAACACCCATTATACTTTGTCTCCTTGAGGGTGGGAACTGTAACTTGTTCATCTCTCACCCTAGACCCTGGTGAGCTCCTACTCATCCTTCAATACCTTGCTCAAGTGTAATGCCCTCTGCTGCCTCTGGGGAGTATTAGCTACCCTTCCTACACTGGCCTTCCAAAGCATCCCCTGCCCTCCTGGGCACATACTAGACACTGTGTAAATGCTGAATGAAAGATTGAATTTATTTATGAAGATTCAGTGATTATCTGAAGATCACAGAACAATCCAGGAGTGGAGCTAGAATTAGCCATTCTGCTTTGGTTGGAGACAATTCTTTTGGGTTTATAAAAAGACCTAACCAGAAATCAACTCCAAAAACTAAAATTGCGGAGCAAGATGCAACTTAGTTCTTAAATGTAACATGAAAGGAAGTAGTTTCTTTTTCCAAGTGTTATGTTCTTAATACATTTCCCCAAAAGAAGTCTGTTCTGCCCATATATGACTTCAGTTCTGGAAAATGCTTTGTGTCACCCATACTGATCCCTTCCGTAGTTCACCAGAAGCCAGTGTTCTGGCTTTTGTAAGTCTCATACATGTTACTTTCTTCCAGAGGTTTAAGATCTGTTCTTTTTCTTACATAGCACCAGCATCACTTAGTTCAGCAGAAACAGGGGCCTAAGGCTAAGAAACGTAATCGAGCATGCTTGGAGTATTTGTTTGCTGGAATATACTGCTGAATAATGTATTATACCAACCTAGTGCTTTCCATTTTTCAAATCCCAGCGAGCTCCTACTCATCCTTCAATACCCTGCTGAAGTACTATATCTCTGATCTCTTTGAGAACCTCAGTTACCTCTCTGCTGTGTCCTTCCAAAGCATTCTGTGCCCACCTGGGTGCATCCATTGTATTCCCTATTGTATGTATGCCTGTCTACCATCCTCATTTAACTGTGAGCTCTTTGAAGACAGGGACTGGTCTTCATTCACCTCTCTTTGTGTACCCCCTGTACCTGACACAGTACCTGGTACATACGAATGTTGGTGGCATGGAGATGAAAGGCAGGGCAATGATGTTCTTTGGGACATCCACATCAAACACTTTCCTTATATGGGGAGGTATGATTATTGGCACTGATTTCTCATCCAGTAGGATAGCAGTCAGTGAAGGAGAGTCTTCCCTTCTTCTGAACCGCTGCAGTCCCGCTTTTTGTAGCACGCTTCAATTTGTAATACACATGCCCTTGTTCTGTAGTTATATTTTAATCTGTGTATTTAATATACATTTTATATACAGTATGCAGCCAGAGATGAAACCCACTGCTGAAGCCTATAATGTCCCTCAGAGCTGGGCATTTATTTATCTCTTTACTCCCAGCACCTTACCGTTAAAGGGGAGTAGGTCTCTGCTTTGGTCTTAGGAGTCTTTGAAATGAAAGTCAGCCAACAATCCACAAGAAGAAGGCATGTAACTGGTTTCTTTTCCTATAAAAAGCAGTGTTAGGCTGACCTAAGATCTTCTCTTTTCCTCTCTTTATACAGCTGTGTAACCTATAGACCCTCATAATTAAGCTGGCCAGAAGAGTATAGGGCATGTCTAAGCGACCTGCAGGCCACCAAACCTGCTGGGGATTGACTGCCATGATCGTGAGTGCAGGGAATGTATTAGGCTCAATCGTTTTTTTTTTTTTTTGGCCGCACTGCACGGCTTGTAGGATCTTAGTTCCCCGACCAGGGATTGAACCCGGGCCCTCTGCAGTGAGAGCACAGAGTCTTAACCACTGGACCGCCAGGGAATTACCCTAGGCTCAATCTTAAAGGAGAACGAACACTGTGAGATGACCATTGCTTGATACAGAATTATAATAGAGTTATATATATTTATTATAAACACCCAACTTTCCTTCCCTTTTTCTTCCCCAAATGTTTGTCAGGATGTGTTCTAGGCCACAGTCCCGCCTCCACAGGAGTCATTGGGAACTACTGACTGATTCCCCCTCAGGCCTGCTGACTCGAGCTCCTTTCAACAAACCCTGCTTCTGCTTTATCTGCAATTTTCCTACCGGGCTATCGTGTCCTTCCTTTGAAGTGAGGGCTGGGCCCTGTGATCTCAGCCTGGGGGCTTCCCCGGGCTCCAGAAAGACTTAGGTACCTGGCAGCCTTCTCTTTGTGTGCGCGGGTGAGCGCTGGGGCAGCATAGCTGATCGAGTGCTGGAGGAGGGATCTGCTGCAGCATGAACCCGTCGTGAGCCACATCTTCTAGAAGTGGGCAGTGGCAGCTGCAAGTAGAGTAACGGGCAGCAAGGAGAATGAATCCCTCGGTGGATCTGACAGCTCGTAAGTGAAGAACTTACCTGGTACAGGAAAAGCCATAGGGAAGCCAGCGTGCTTAATTGTGAGGTCATCCTTCGGGCTTTTGGATTCTAGAGGAATTTCACTGGGTAGACTACGATCTTTTCTTAGACCCATGGACAGTTTTTTTTTAAGACAAAAATAATCCTCTTTGGTGGCAGTAAGAGGTGGGGGTAGGAGATGGGGAATTCCTGCAACTAAGGCTATGGCCAGGTGGATGTTTATCCCCTACCATTTGTGAACTGGGATAGATGGCCATTGGGCCTGGTCACGTCCCGTTCTTCCTTCAGCATTTGAGGGAAGCCCTTTGTTTTTAATAGATAGTATTTCCTCTTCCTTAACCATAGCCCCCAAATAAGATGCTGAGACACATGCTCAGGGTAAACTTAGGTTAAGGGGCAAAAGCTTGAAGAAGAGTTGCTGCATTTTACACCAGCTCAAATTCTTTGACCTCCAGTTCTGGCAGGATGTCTTTTTTTTTTGCAGGGAGGGGGTAGCATATGAGCTTTGCTAAAATGATCTAAATTCCTAGTTTAGAAATATGTAATGCTAAGGTCTCAATTGACCCCATGTAACTCTTCTCTTCAAACATTCAATGGGCACCTTCCCTATAGAAGGCCGATTTGGGTGTAGAACATTGAGAATAGAGCAAGTTCCTAGGACGATAAGGCATAAGGCGCATGTTCGAAAACAATGTCCAGACATCTCTCTGGTATACAGAAAGCCCTAGCAACTTTGGGAATTGAATTTTTAGGCTTGAATTTGAGGGAATTTGTGGCTCTTTTGCCGGAGTGGATCAGGGAAGGGTATAATTATCACCCACGCATAGTAACAGCAAGCAGCTAGAACGCCAGAGACTCGAGATGTTGGTTTACCATATCCTGTTCACTTGGGCTGCTAGTCTGCATCTAATTTTTTCCATCTGACTGCTTCCAAGGATACTACATTCTGTTTTGAGAACTAGGAAATGTTTTATTACTAGGTTTTGCTTCCCTTTTCTTTTTTCCACACATTTATTTGAGGCATCTTTTATTTTCTTTAACGCTTACAAAAATTTCTACCTCTGTTCTTTATGTATCTTATTTTCTCTTCTTAGAAGCATCGGTGTTGGAAATGAAAAGCTGAAACCTGTAATAATGCATCAGTTTGCAAATATAAACACAGGTCAGGTGGTTATTAGCATTTTCTTGGCATTAGCTCATGCAGCATACACAATACATTTAGAAGCTGAAGAAGTCATTCGAATAGGAACTATTTGCCCCATATAATATATGCAGTATATGAGGTCTGGGTGCTGGGGTATACCTATCGATTTCCTTATTTGCAACCTATTACTGAAATTTGCAACTATAATATGCTGGCTTATTGGATTTCATTAAAGTGAAGTTCCTGCTACAAACAGTGGAAGTCACTCATAACAGAGAACGGGACTACAGCGGAACCGACCTCATTTGCTCGCGTGTGTGAGAGAGAGCATGAATGTATTCTGTGTGACCATGCTTTGTATGTGTGTCAGTAGTGAGCTATCTTTTGCAGGATCTAAGATTGAAATGAGGCGGCTGTAAAAAGAGCTAGTGCCTCCCTTACTTGTCCGGCTGCTTTTGCAAATCTGCCTAACAAGTAGCTCAGCAACTCCTGATCAAGTGATCTTCGAAATGGCTTCCCTCCATTACACGCTGTAATGGTATCTCCCAGGCCAGGCTTTCTGAAACAGCACACCCCTGTCTCTGATAGCAGAGTTCCCTTGGTGAGTGCCCCAGAACAGACAAGTCCCAAAACAAGGCCATCTAAGAATTGGTCCTACCGGCCAACGAATCCTCTTGGAGTTCTGTCAGTAAATCTCCTAGCCTTGGGTCTTTGGATGAGACAAGCAATTGAAATCGGTAAGTACCAGCCTGAAGTGGGTTGAAATGAAAAAGCTAGAACCGTCATATGAATATTTGGGGAGGATGAAAGTACATATATGAAGAGAGAGAATGTGTGTGTGTTTGTGGGTTTACTTGGATCCATATTGTAATGGTGTCATGGGAAGGGAATTGAGGAGAGTTTGAGATTCTGGTCTCAGTTCTTTCAGTTATTTTGTGACCCTGGGGAAGTCACTTAACCTCTATGCCTTGTTAATTCCTCATGTGGAAAATGGGGATGGTGCTCCCTTCTTCACATGTTGGTGTCCGGCTCAAATAAGAGCAAGAGCTCAAATTAAGCTCCTGGACATTACAAAGTCATATAGTAAAAAATGAGGTGTCCATACTCCGAAGGTAGCTGGCGTCTACATGATGCCCAGTTGCTTGGCAGTTAGACTAGTGCCAAAATTGCCAAACGCCTTCTTAGCTCAGACCTGCTTGGTTTTTTAGGCTTATTCAACACCATGAAAAACTTACTCAGAGCTTCAACAAAGGCATAGAACTTACAGAGTTCCATTTCATTCCCTCACATGTGTATTTAATGCCTCCTGGGAACAAGGCACTGTACTAGGCAGTTTGAAAGCATTACAGTTATGACTGAGGGGTTCTTACCCTCAAGGAGCTTATGATCTAGTGAGGGGAATGACATGTTTCATGACTATGTGCGATTTGAGACAAGATGGTGGCAATGCTAAGTTGGGCCCATCTGGCTGACTATTGTTAGGGGTCGGGCTCTCGTCCACCTTGTCTGGGAATGGGAGTGTGGGTTTAGGGCTGCTGAGGGACCCAGACCTGGCTCATTCTCCTCCCTATGAAATGAGCCCTTTCTCTCTTCTTTGGCATCTTAGCATATTATGGGAAATAATGTCTGAAAAGTTGCTAGAAATCTTCAGATACAAGTTGCTGTAAAAACGTAAAGCAAGGTATAAACATTCTTTCAAATGATAATACATTGTCCCCTTTGTAGAAGGCTAGATGATTTTTTCCTTTTTTCTTTTTTTCTTTTTTTTTGGCAATTGAAAACAGTTCACTACATCTTCTTACACTGTCAGTCATAAGTGTCTGGCTGGCTGATTCAGTTGCTAAGAATGTGTCCAAGATAAAGTGGGTTTAGTATCAGCATAGGATAGTTAGCAAAGCATCATTTGTTCCCCCATCACAGTTGATCCCGGGAAGCTCAGCTAGCCATCTTGAAAATGTGTGCTTCTGTTTACAGGGGAGCCCAAGAAAGAGCCAGCAAGTAACTCTTGGATCCTTTTTCCCACCATCAAAGTATAATTCAGTGTATACATCATTCTTATAGTAAAAGCAGTAACCTCAGCCTGAAATACGGAGAACAGTCCGGTGTTGATATCATTGTCTAAGGAGACATTGGCTGACTTTAAATCTCTGTTTACTTAATACCTCCAAGTCTGGAAGCTGTCATTTAAAGTTCACTTTTTCTTGATCTATACAGCTAATTTTTGTTATAAAGATTTACCCAATTCTAGAAATTTGAAACGCTCTCATGTTCTGTTAATGTCTAAACATAGTGAGAGTTCTTTGACTTGTTTACTACATTTTTGAGATCCTAAAATCAGTCTTATTTCATGTGTGCTCGTGTCAGTTTAGCTGTCATCTCATCAGCTCTAGGTGTCTTGCAGCCAACCCTATTCTTTATGTAGGTATCTCAGAAACATTAGGAAGTTCACCCTGGAAATTTCCCCTGGGCTACGTCTCATTCCTGTGTTAGATCCTCTAGTTTGATATGACAGGGATATAAGCAATATTGATGCGCTCACCAATTTATAGTAATGGCCTTGTGTGGTTGGTGGTTTGGGAGCTTTACCTCTGGGTTTATTAGGTCATGGCTGTGCATCTGCTGGCCTGGGCTTTTGTTTTTGAAAGGAGGCCATTATTAGTTTGTCTCTCATTGGGAAAATATGCAAATAAGCAGTTATTTAGATTTTTGAAAGCAGACAGAATAATACAGACATATGGGTTGTCTCTGATGACACCAGATCTGATGAAAATATTTAGTGCAGTTGCTAATGGCTTAATAGATGATCTTTGCAAGTCGTAGGGCCAGTATTTCTGGAGTCTCACCCTTCACACACCTGGGTAGAGCATCTGTGGCAAATGGGCACAATTGGCATTTTTGATTGTATCCAATTCAACACATATGCCGTGGTATGAATTTTGGCCACATTAGCTAGAGTATACTTGAGCACCTGTCTTTCCCCTTGACTCCTGGAACATGCAGGCTGGCGGCTTTCTTTTGTAACCTACTGAACATTCTCTGAGGGTTTAGTTTGTCACCACATTAAGAGAATGCATTTTGGAAGAATGAGAGAATAATGACAATTATTTATAATGCCTAATCATTTCATCTAAAGTTGCCATGCATCTTGATAAAAGTTTGCCTCTGAAGTACTTTGCAGCAAATCTCTGTGTCAAAAGGCAACTCAGTGAAGGGGTGTGTGTGTGTGTGTGTGTGTGTGTGTGTGTGTGTGCACCTGTGTGTGCATGCCTGCCCTTGCACTTGGGGGGTGGGAGTGGGGAGTAGGGAAGAGAGCGAGAGAAAAGGGAGATAAGGAGGGAAGGAAATAGAGAGTTAATCTTTCTTAGTACTCTGAAAGAGGGGTGTTCTGGCTTCTTGGTTATCATGAGACAAGAGGCTCATTTCCTACTGCTGATGAATTTCAATTGTAATTACAGAGCATTGGTAAGCCACATTCAGTCCCAAGGGCTGGACGAAAAGTACACCGTCCACAAAAGCCATTTGAATTCTCTCTGAAAAACCTAGTAGCCAAGTCTGAAAGCAATTTGTGAACAGATACAAACTGTTGCTGGTTGTCCATTCAGATTCCTCCACGATGCTAAGAGCCACGTTCTAAAAGTGAAATGAAATGGCCTGTGGCTGGATCCAGTGTGACCTGCACTTGCAAGTTTCTGCTGTGTTGCAGAAGCGAACGACAACAGTTAAAGTTTAAAGATCAACAGTTTTTCGATTGGGTTCCTGGAGAATAATGGCACTTTTGTACAATTCTTGAAATAGAGCCTACAGCCGCCCCAAACAAAATAGTCTCTTTCAAGAACTTGGAAATAATGACCTCATAGGCAGATTGAACCGGCAGTCCATTAATAGTATCCTTTGTAGAAAGCTGTCTCAGGGGAGGGACGTGGCTTAGTAAATCGGCATTGTTTACAAACATAACAGAATAGAATCCCCCTTTTTTTCCTACGTTTGTGGAATAGTCGGAGACACCTCCCACTTGGGAAGCAAACACATTAACAGCAAGGCTTCCTTACAGGGCCCTACCCTTTCTCCATCGGTCACCTAAAAGTGTGCTTTGAAGCACTTGCTTTGAAGGTGAGTTAGAGATAACAAGAGTCTCCACCCCTATTCCTTTGTCACCGACTCAGAATTATCTGGAATCGTGAGAAGATGAAGATTGGTTGTGCCTTGTAAAGAGTCATGAAGAACTGATGTAATATCAGGATAATTTGAGCAAAACCAAATCTGAAATGTCTAGGTAAACGGAGTGATTATTTGCTTCATGTTCCTATTGTGGAAGTAGATAAAGATTCTTCAATTTCATTTCCATCTCTGTAAAAGAGGTTTATTCCAGCCCCTCTTATAATCCCCTGATAAGCTGAATGGAATTAAACCAATTCCAGTTTGCTGGGCAGTAGAAAGGTGTACCATCTAAGCTGGGTCCCTTGCAGAATGCCTGTGATATAGACCACAGCAAGTGTGTGGTATTCAAATTTTGGGCAGGGATTTCTAGTCTACTATAGAAGAGTATAGTGTGAATTTTATATCCCAAGTAGCCCTTTTTTCCCGACCTGAAAAGAAACAGGGCATCTACCTTTTGAGTCTCTACCCAGAGAGAATATTTAGGAACAAAAAAGGCCACTGTTACCCACACCTAATTATCCAGAACAAAGGAGCCTAGTATTTTGGATTACGTAGGTGCAGTAGAACCCTGACTGGCTCAGACTCATACTTGCCTTATTGTGTAAGATCAACTTTGTATACCATTTTAAAGAGGGTATGTATGTTTCTCTGACTTCTGTCATCTCAAGTTAACTAACATGTCCTCAGAAAATAGGTATCATCCAGAATGCGGTGGCTTTCTCTCCGTGTGAGACACATTTTTCACTATTTTCTAGGTATTACCTAGAATCCTCAGTTCTTTTGCAATAACCTTCAAACTTCATTATTTTTACCAACCTAGATTCTGTATATTGAGCTTTAGTTAATAATCACCACATATTCAGGCATTATTTTTGAACCCAGAAAAGTAAAACAGACAAAGCACACACAGAGAAAAAATTAGTGCTTTTACTCTGGTGGCAAATTCTTTTTAGTGACTAAATTAAAACCATGAACCCGTCTGATACAGAATACCACTGGTGAAGTCAGTCTTAAACTCACTTTTCTTCTGGAGAAAGAATGAATTTAGAAGGATCAAAATCAAAACGTGAAAGAGAATGTAGACCCATTAGCAGTGATTTCATATATTTACCAGCAGTATCTATGAATATAATTGATCCTTGACATCACAGTTTTTCATTTTACCTTGTGCTATAGTTTCACCCATATAGGAAAATATGAGACTTAATCAAGCTGGTGGCGACAAAACATTTACTACTGATATTTTCACTGTCATGATTCCTGAAAAAAAATACAGATTTGGTCGTAATTCATTAAGATAATGCAAGGCATGACACTTAGGCAAAGGAAAAGAAGAGAGATCTCTTGTCCAAACCAAGGTCAAAGCAATCATTGTTAGTTGGCAGTCACCTGTGCAGATGGAGAAACTATTAATTGATACTCAGCTATTTTTGAATACTTACAGGCTCTATATATTTGAGAAATTTTAAAACAGTAAAAATTTCCACATAACATAATGTAACTTAGAATTCATTACTGAAAGTAATAAACACATTGTAACCACTGAAGGGCTGAAAAGAGTTACGGTAGATTATTTCTCATTATAGCAGGTTTTTGTTGTTGTTGTACTTAGGCTGGTTAATAGTAAATGTTACTGGAATAAAGTGATATGCCAAGTTGTGTATGGAGAGCTCATACACTCCTAAATTAGTGCCGGTTAATACTTGATGAAATTACAGAGATTTTGTTGCAGTGGGATTTGATTTTCCTTGTATTCGAACTGGAGATTCACTTGGAAGGTACTCTTTTTTTTTTATATTGAAGTATAGTTGATTTACACAATGTCGTGTTAATCTCTGCCGTACAGCAGAGTGATTCAGTGATACATATATATATATATATTCTCTTTCATACTCTTTTCCATTACGGGTTATCACAGGATATTGAATATAGTTCCCTGTGCTCTACAGTAGGACCTTGTTGTTTATCCACTCTATGTATAATAGTTTGCATCTGCTAACCCCAAACTCCCACTCCATCCCTCCCCCGCCCTGTCTCCCCTGGAAGGTACTCTTCATGCCTGACTTGTGATGGCAAGTGTCAGGGCCCTAATGGAAGGACTTGAATGAGAATGGGAAGACAGCTGGAAGCAGAAACATTTCCTTGTGGAGTTTGTGCTTTTCTAGTTCACTTTACCCTCCAGTGGGATGAAACCTGAATGTATTGAACCCTCAGCACAAGATACTAAAGAAGAATGAAATTAAGAGCAGATAAGTTGTTAAAACGAGACTGGTTCTTACCACACTGTTACCCCTGTCAACTCCCTTGTTCCCTGTTCCAGGACATAAAATATGACAAGGAGGAAGGTTATGGTGTCTCCTCACGAAGCAGTCCTCTCCTTGGAACTCCTCTTTGCTCATGGTGGCATTTGGCTCTGCTTTATCTTCTTCCTGCTCCTTGAAGATGGGGCATTTCTTCCCCTAGCAGTCCACCCCAACTCTGCTGAAACTACCAGGTTTACTAGATTGTTTCTCAGGTCTTTCTCATAAAACAGTAGGGTGTGTTTTGTTAACCAGGTACACACAGGTAAGAACCAGACGCCAAAGGCATCCCAGTGTCAAAGCAACTAACAGATGATTGTTGTGGGCCATTAAGTGTCAACAGCCAGGCCTGTGTCAATTCCAGACTCCATGGAGGTTGTGCTACCTGACCACGATGATCATGAGGATAGAATTTTTAAAGAAGAAAGATTGGAAATTGTTCATTAAAAGACTGAGTGGACAGCAGAAAATAGAGTGTCCCTGGGGGAAAAGGAAGGGACCTTAGGTGTTTGTGTCTACATATTGAAAAGCCATTCATTATTGCCTTCGCTTTCCTGTTTGGGAAATTGTATCATTGGGCTTTAGGTAGGCAGCTCCCTTCCCTCTAGAAAAGAAACCCCTCAAAATCGTCATGCCAAACTGAGACGACATGAGATGAATGCTTTTGTTTCTAAGATGTTAGACTCCCCGTATTTACCAGGTTGTCTTTTAGACTTCCCTTAACTCCTGTTTTCTCCTCCTCTTCTTTAGGAGCTGTGCAATCTGTTGTAACTGAAAATGTCTGACGGTCTGGATAATGAAGAGAAACCCCCAGCTCCCCCACTGAGGATGAATAGTAACAACCGGGATTCTTCGGCACTCAACCACAGCTCCAAACCACTTCCCATGGCCCCTGAAGAGAAGAATAAGAAAGCCAGGCTTCGCTCTATCTTCCCAGGAGGAGGGGATAAAAGTAAAGTATCAGTGGCCGGGCATTGAAAAGGGGCTAGTTTATTCTTTCATTGTCACTTTCTTTCTCGAGTAGTCATTTCTTGAGCATGGGCTGTTCAGGGCCTGCCTGACCTTTACATCTACACCTTCAGAGGTTGCATTTTGTCAGAGGATAATGTTTGATTGACTTACTGTGGGTTTACAGAAAATACACTAATGCTGTGTTTGCCTTTCACATAGCATTGAATTCATAGTGGTAAGCCAAGGGAAATCATAGCAACAGTACTGTCTTAAATATATGAATAGTGACTTTCTTTCTGATAACTTAAAGGAGAATTTATAGTAATCCCTTCCTAACTGCAAGTTGCCCTTATTGGGAATTTGAGTATAGGTGGATTTACTTCTGTATACCTTTTTGACAACCATGAAAATTTTGAATTGAGTATACGGAAGTCAGTCCAAGTGCCCCATTATTGTCTCTCTGACTATATCACAAGGTGGGAAGAAACTTCTGAGCTATTTGTTTCCTCTCCCATTCTTCTGCCTGTCATCCCCTACACAATCAGCCCTTTTTGCACCGGGTATCCCAACAATATACTATCATTTATCCTTGTGTTGTTCATAATACCATTTGGTCCTTAAATACCATTTGGTCCATAATACCATTTGGTCCTTAAATGTTAAACTTTGTAACATCAGGGGATATAAAATCTCTAGTAAGTAATTGTCAGGTTGCATTAATTAGCATAAAGCTTAAACATGGCTTCTATAAATGCGACTATTACGGCGGAAGAGAGTAAAGCCAAGTACAAGGACTCCGGCACCAGAGAAAGTTGCTAAAGGGTAAGAGGGGTGATGTCTCTTGAAGAGAAAAGGGACACTCTTGATCTTCTCAAAGGTAAAACAGATAGCTTTGTAGGTCGTTTATATGGTATTAAAGAATTCGTACCATAAGGAAAGCTGAAACTCTTATTAGGGCCAGTATCACCTCTTGTAGACCTGTGTCACTTAAGAGATGCTTTATCCCTCGTGACCCAAGGATGGAAGAGATGGAAATGATGTTAAACCTCTGGATTGAAGACAAGCAAAGGAATAAGAAAACACTTTCCATGCAAGGGACCTGCCATCATGCAAGAAGAATTTTCGAAGATATGTTTTCAGACACCGAAGTGGGTCCCGAAAAAGTATTGCCAGGAGCAAGGGATGGTTTGAGAAATGTATGGTGCACCATGACCCGGAGACCAAGTCACCTGATCCTGCAGCTCCTGTGTTGTATCTGCCACAACTGTAGAGAGTGACTGAAGAGGGGGATTATGGGCCTGCACGAGTCTTTGGTGCTGTCGAGACCGCCATGCTTTGGAAGCCCTTGAACAATCCCATTTGCCCTTTTGAAGAACACGAGCCAACTGGTGCTGACATGAGGTCAGCCAAAACAGAGAGGCTGCTGTTTCTGTTTTGTGTTAATACTGCAGGTGACCTCATAGTGAAACCATTACCACTCTACAGAGGACTAGGCCCATGTCTTCTCAGAGGAAAGTCCGAGCTAAGTTGCCAGTATACTGACGTGCAAAGAGAGAAGCCTGGATGACTCACTCTCGCCTTAGGAATTGTTTGACCAGTGCTTTCTTGCGGAAGCTCAAGACTACTTACAAGAAAAAAAGTCTTGAATTCAAAGCCCTACTGATTCTTCACCGTCCTTTTGGTGCCTCAGATGCATTTGCCAATGTGCATCCTGATGTCAAGGTTGTCTTTAGAACCAGTTGCTTGTTTCAGGTCCTGGAGCCCTTAGATCGGTGTTTGATCCAGCCATTCAGGAAGACTTAGGCCAAACTAATGTATAACTTTGTTGTTCAGAATCTCACAAAGGTTCCTCTGTCTGAAGATCCTAGCGCATGGGATTCCTACACCATCACCAATGCTGTATTCTTCATAAAATAGGCAGTAGATAGTTTAACAGAGCCTGTCATTAATGTGATCTGGGAGAAGATTTGGCTAGAGATGGTGAAATATCTTTCAGTGTTTTCTCCTGAAGACAAAAAAATCTTTGGATGAAACAGAACGTGTAGGTGAGGGTGAACATTTGGCACAGGAACGGTCATTGGCTGAAGTTGAATCTGAACTGGTTGATGCTGATTGAAGTGATGTGCTTGGCTGCAGGACGACTCTCAGGAAGGTCCTGGGGCCGCAGAGGTGATTATCATAAGTGATGATAAAGATAATTAGGAAGCTATGGCACTGCAGACAAATACAGTTATAAGCAACAGGAGAAAAATTTTAAGAACAAGATTAAATCCTCCCCCAAGAAAGTAATGAAAAAATGGGTACCTTTACATGTCAAATCTTACCTGTTCAAAGCTTGAGTGATTTGGCAGAATTCAGTAAAGAGGTGCTATTACGCCTTCCAAAAGAAATCACATTGGCCAGAAACCATCTTCGGCAGAACTTAAATCATCAGGTGGTGCCATTTAATGCCATTGCTGGACAGCTGATAAACTGCCTTCGTACAAAGCTTGAATGATCTAATTGAACTCTATAAAGAGGTGGAGTCTTTTTACAACACCGTGTTCGGAAGAAAGCAACCTCAGAGGAGCGAAAATCATCGAGTCGTGCCATTTAAATATCCGTGTCAGACGGCAGATAAGCTGCCTTCAGACAAACTTTAATGGTTTAATTTGAGCTCTATGCAGAAGTGCTAAGCTGTCTTCAGAAAAGACTTGAGAAGACAGAAAGCATCTTCAGAAGAGCCAAAGTCATTAAGTCATGCCACTTCACCTCACTTGCTTGGTAGCGCTAAAGCCCCAAGCAAGTTGTTACAACCTCAGGACTGGACTTTGATGAAGACTCTGAGAGCACGGAGATCCATGATTTGGACTAACAGCCCACCCCTGGTCATTGCTTCACTGTCACCCCCATTTTCCACTGCCATAACGAGCGGTACATCCTCACCGCCTCTGGAAACCATCTCAAGATCTAAATGGAAGCTATACAGAGCCTATCACTTTTACTAATTTAAGCTATGTGAACTCTCGTTATTCTTTTTATGCAATGTACTGTTATTGTTTTACTGTGCAAAAAAATATTTATGAGGGCGTTCAAAAGTTTACGTGACCTCAGTTCCCCTGCCCTTTATTTCACCTCCTAAAATTATAATTTCCTCAGCTGAACTCTCCTACCTAGGTGGGGGGGGGGTCATTCAGGAACTTGATCTTCATAGGTAAGGAGGGGTTACTATTTCTGTGCTTCTACCTCTTGGTGATTACTTGGATTATACCACAGTCAGTCTTGAATGAATGGAAAGAGCCCTGGACTTGGGTTCTGGAGACCCGGTTTCAAGTCCAGCTCTGCCACTGATTATTGTGACTTTGTGCTAATCACTTAGTTTTTTTTGATCCTCAGTTTCATCACCTGTTAAATGAAAATAATAAGACCTGGCCTCCCTAGCAAAGTATTTTTGATAATCAAATGTAATTCTAAATGTCAGAGTGCTATTAAAAGTGACATTAAAAAGTGCTAAATAATTGTGAGGTGTTATTACATCTGTATCATTCTGGAACTTACAAACAAACAACTAAAAAACTAGGTTTTAGAATTCTTTTTTCTTTTTTTAAGTAACTTTGTCCCTAACTAGAATTTATATGTCAGTTATAGGAAATTTTAAAAAGAAAGTTAAAATTACCCATAATTTCACAAGCCAAAGATAACTAACTGGGTTGGTGTTTTTCCTCCCAGTTCTTCTCATCATAGAGAAATTGTTCATCAGTGATAAAAACTTGGAAAATAAAGACAAGAATATAGAAACAGTAAAAGTCACCCATATTCACAAATCTCAGAAACAATGTTAATATTTTAGTGGCTTGATTTCCAGACTTTTCTTAATGGCTATATATACATATACTTTTTTATATAGTTAAAATCATAACGTATACAGTTTTATATCCTGCTTTTTCACTCAACATTTTATCATGAACACTTCCCTATATTTTAAAAAAGCTTTCATAAATATAATTTTTGATGGTATATAACATTTCATCATATAGTAGCATCATGGTTTACTTAACCATTTATTTTGTTCATTATTTGGGATCCTATCCAAATTTTTGTCATAAATAATGTCACACTGTCTATTTCCTCAGTTAAATGAAAATACTTGCTTTGGTGACAGCAGAGGTTTTTGTTTGTTTTAAGGGGTCTCTTTAATAGCTACATTTCATTGACCAAATGGAACTTCAAGAGACAGGTAGAAGAAAAACAAATAGTAAAAGTAATTTCCAGATTGAGGACCTGTCTTTGTTGGAGGCCTTTCCAGGAGCTGAATCTTGGTGTTAGAGCAAAGTAAGAGGGACAGTTTGCCATGAAATTATGATGCTTCACCTTACAAAAGTTTTCAGAATTTAGACCAGGAAAAGGACATCCTGAACAAGTGGTTTGATGTTCCTTTATGGACCCTGTGAAGTGTGAGACTGATCAGGTTTCTCTTTTGTTGGCTGCTAGAAAGCGTGGAGCCAGATGTATGGCCCCTGCCTAGTGCTTGTAATGGGCCTCTATGGTATGTATGCACTTTGTATAGCTTTCTTCCAGGCTCCGTTTTATGTGCCTATCTTTGTTCTTTTTTTTTTTTTCCTTTCACTATATCGACTTTGAATTTCTGCTGCTATCATACTGTATTTTGTGTATTCTTGTAAGCCGTCTTATATCTGTTTTGGAACAAGGTGGGGAATAAATACATGGATGGGTAAATAAATACATGAAAAAATACATGAATAAATAAAACAATAAGGTAAAGGCAATGAGGCAA
The DNA here is from genome assembly GCF_009873245.2 of Balaenoptera musculus. Taxonomy (NCBI): domain Eukaryota; kingdom Metazoa; phylum Chordata; class Mammalia; order Artiodactyla; family Balaenopteridae; genus Balaenoptera; species Balaenoptera musculus. The sequence continues at coordinate 93,555,085 of NC_045806.1, forward strand.
ATGAATCAGCCAGGACTCTGAAAATGGCGTAGTACCTCTAAAAATAATCAATGTTAAGGACTGGAAACTTGGAAGAACATGTGGGAAAGAAGCAGGTGAGGCTGCCTTTGGAGGTGACGTGTACTATGTGACGTCTGTGTCTTCTGAAGCGTGCTTATGCGTCTTGTGTCTTGTGCTGTACTAGAGCATTAGGTGTGCTTCAGGGGGCATGCAATGCTGTATGACGGGCTGTGTCTTCAGTGAGCACAGTTCATGTGCATTTTGTTTGTGGGAAATCGAGAGATTTGGGAGCTGGTGAGCCTGCAAATGGAGGTGAAGGCCCCCCTTCCTGGAGGCGTACGAGGGGATAGTTGGATAAATCAAATCAAGGCAAATAGGAAGTGATCTGTCATTTACCGATTAGTTCCTACGTGCCAAGCTGTGTGACGGGCACTTTATGTGTATTGAGTCTTTCCATCCTTAAAACTACTCTGTATTAACCCCTTTTTACAGATGAGGCCATTTAAGCTCAAAGCGTTTAAGTAGACAGCCTATAGGGTCACATAGCAAATGATAGACGCCAGAAATCTCCCAGGTGTCTCTGACTCCAAACCCTATGCTTGTGCTACTCTATCACACTGCCTTGCAACAGGACAAAGGGATAGGTGGTAAACTATGTTCTTAGCATCCAAAAGCCAGCAGTGGCTTTCATTTTTCCTTAAGAAGATGGCAGTGCACTTTGAAACATATCTGAATTTCAGAAGAGGGGACTTTTTATTGCCACTCAGGAAGAAAGAAAACGTTTTTTCATGTCTTTTTGGAAAGAAATGATGGCAAGAAAATATTCTTGACAAGAGAGATGTGCTAACATTTGATTTGGGTGTTTGATGGGTTAGATTCTCATTTGGTATGTGTACTTTACTGGCTTACATATTGCTTACTTTAGAAGGTTGAGGTTCTAAATTGAGTGTGTTCATATATGTGAAAAAGTTCTTTTTTTTTAATTTTATTGAAGAAAAAGTTCTTAAAGTGCCGTATAGTTTTGTTATTGTATTGCATACACATTATTGTGATAATTCCTAGAGTATGTTGTCTTCTATATACACTACACAGCAGGAAGCATTACTGTGCAACAATTATATTAAAGAAGACTCAGTTATCCTTTATGATCTTGTTACTCAAATGTTTTGGTCAATACACGTTATTAACTTTCATCTAATTAATGCACAATAAAAAATACTTAGTGTGATAACTAGACTGAACAGTACGCAGTCTTTCTTCGGTAATGCTGAAGACCCTTTGGGATCTTGCAGTAGTTCAAGGTTATTTTCATTGCACTAGCTATGGGTGGGAGTCTCAATTAATTGAGGGTTCTGTTAGCAGAAAGTCAGATGTCAGAGACCACTACATCCTGAATGGTGTTTACATTCCTCTTGGTTCTTCAAATGTAGACCATACAGCTCAGCAAAGAGTGCTGTTTGGAGGTCACTGCCCTGCCCTTTGGGGAGCCAAAGGGCACGGCATCTTGCTTGTCCTCCATGGTCAGTGCTCTGCCCCGGAGAAGAGCCTCCTGTACTACTCCTTTACTCCTAGAAGTCCTCTGTGTTTGAAATGGGAAGAAGGTGGGGTAAGGATACACTCTATATACTAGGACCTGAGCTTCTACTTCAAGGCCCGTAAACAGGGAAACTGGGCACAAATATGGTGGCCCAGTAGAACCAGCAGACAAATTCAAGAAAAGTATGGAATGTGGGATTGGGAGATAAATAGCTGAAAGGAGAGAAGCAAGGGGGAGAAATACATTGAGAGAGGAAGTAGTGTATGAGAGGGAGATTAGGAGAATGGAGAAGGTACAGGAAATGGATGAGAAGAGAGGAAGACAGAAGAGAGATGTATCAAACATTAAGATGAAGGGTTGCAAAGAGAGTGAATTTGACACCAGCTAAGGGATATGAAGTTGCTTTCCTCAAAACAAATGAGGCCTTCCTCCACCCCTTTCAAACTTATTTTTGCCCTATATCATTATCCACACGATCAGTAGTGTCCAGTTGAGGACATGGCCTCATATTTGCCTTTTGTTTTCCAACATTTTCCATTGAAATTGTTGCATGTGTGAATTGGGTGTAAATGAGAGTTGGAACCGGTGTGTGTTGCCTGGAAGAAGATACGTAAGAGTCAAGTTCATAATGATTTGCCAGAATGATCACTTTGGCTGAAAGTTTTTGAAGATGATACCACTGAAGGTGATGGCTGTCTGCGTGTATGTGAGTGGGAGTCACTAAAAGGGCTCACATGGGACCATCATTTCCTTTTCCCTATCATCCTCATGGAACACCCAACCTCTGAATTGGGCTTGTAGCTACTCTTGCAGAATTGGGTACCACTTGGAGTTTTTATCTATACATTAAAGGCTGCTGGTTTATGGAGAGCGTATATTGTTTTTCATAGCCACTGAAGACCTGACAGGAGGAAATGGGCTTACTGTTCCACCAGAATTGAATTACCTAGGGTGAAATTTTCTAGGTTCTTTACGGGGGGGTGTCTCATGACTGTAGCAGGTTCTACCTGAAGGCAGGTGAAGGAACCTTCCACCATGGGCCTTCCCAACTATACACTTCTGGCGTTTGCTAATATAATGAAAGACGTAAGAGCAGTGAATGTTTAAGATAGCCCAGTTTAATCTCCTTTCTTCGTAGTTATATTTGCAAGGACATCATTCATAGCATGGAAGTGCTGGGTTTAAGAAGTGACAGATTACTTAATTCTCCAGCGAACACAGTCACCCTGCTAATACGTATATTCCTAGTGAGATGATGTATTTTGGATGGTAGTTGTAGGGATATTACAGCGTTCAATGTATGTTCATATCAATCACCTTCTTCAAACCTCCTGTGATGGGGGCAAGGTTTATCCATTTTGCAGAGGAAGGCAGAAGTTTAGAGAGGTTAACTGACCTCCACAAACTTGCCCCACTACTAATTACAAAGCAAGGCTGGCCTAGAATTTAGATCCCCGACTCCTGGTCCAGTGGCGGTTGACTATTATACCGCTTGCCATAAAATGAGAGTCACCTAACTTGTTTTGAAAATAGGTTTTGGCCAATGGAATATGCAGAAATGGAATTTTTATGGAAGCAGGTGAAACTTAGGTGAATCTAACCCATTTTCTCAATCAGCAGTTAACAACAGTAGTCATGCCTTTTTATAAGTTGCTCCTCCTGAGGGCCTAACTTGCTAGCAGAAAGTAACAGCCTTTGTAAAAAAAGAAAATTGTTAAATATTTTTCCCTGATTCCTGTTATTTGTTTTCGCCTTTAAAATCTTTTTCTATTATAAAAGTAATATCTGATATTGTTATAATTAAAATAAAGAACTATATTAAAATAGAACACAAGAGTCACCTCTCATCCCTCCCTTTAGATTCATTCATAATCCAGTATTTAAGGATTTGGGCCCTTTTCCTCATTTACTCAACATCGGTTTCCTTTTCTGCTCAGAATCGGTATGTATTTTGCCCGAGACGCTAGGTTTAAGCAGAAATATATCTGTTACCTAGAACCTCTTTTAAATCTTTTACCGACCTTGCACTATCGATTTCTTTAAATTCTTAGAGCCAAGAATAAAATCTATTTTTACGCCTAACTTTCCATTGTAGTTACCACATAGTACTTGCAAGTATTTCCAATGGGAAAAATAAATTTTGAAGGCCCACAAAATGTCATTCTTGCTACCAAAAAAAAAAAAAATAGAGGAAAACTAGATAAATAATCTCTCCCCCCTGTAAGGGAAAATATGCACTTCCTGAATTCAGGAGGTGAGGAATTCCTGTGGGTCCCCTCTCATAATATGTCCTCAAACAGGATATTTGTTTATAGAGCAGAAGTGCCAGAAACTAGAACTGTCTTTGCAGAAGTCAGTCCCCCTGGAACTGTTGCCCTCGCAATGAGCACTCGCCTTTTGACACCACCTGCAGTGCTGCTGTTGCCATAGAAAGAACTACTTTGGGATACTTATTCTTACCCGAATTAGAAGACCTCAGACATTTTCCCAGCTGGGGGCTGGGGAGGCGGGCGATTATGGCACGGTGTGCTCAGTGACCCACAAAGCAGAGGATGGAGCAAAATGGCATTTTTTAACTTAAAAAACACCAACTCCAGTACTTAATTTTCTTTCCTGGTAGTTAAGTAGACACTAAGGCATTTTAATTCTTGAAAGACCACGAGGGTAACATTTTGTAAACGATCTTTGTGAGGCATTGCCTCTCAGTGAATTGGAGAAATTATCAAACCACTGAATGCGCCTCTCACCCAGCTAAAGAGTGACCAAGTCACTAAGGATCGTCTACTGGGAAAAGTAAATGTTGTCACCCATAGGAGATGAATGGCCCTTTAAAATACTTCCGTATCCTTCCAACATGGCGTTCCCAGAGCAAAGCCCAGGAATATTGAGGTGAAAAACAAGTATTTTAGTATGATGGATCTCTAACACTGACACCCTCACTGCCCCTGCCAGAAATGACCCCATGTCGGCACAAGTTGTTTGGCCTCAGGAACACATAACACTGAGTACAGGTTGCACCTGGCTAGGGGGAGAGGGACAAAGGGGGGAGAGGAGGGAGGGGTTCTAGTGTCAAGCTAGGGGTTGTAGGACAAGCGACCCTCCTAGAAGAGCTCCAACTCCAGCAACTCCAGCATGAGCCTCCTAGCAAAATGTTCTTTTAGACCTCCTTTGTCTCAAAGGAACTTTCTGGAAGATCACAGGATAGAGGCATGTGCAACCAGCCAATGCCTAAATCTGAGTTGCATGCGGACTTTGAGCCCAGATCTAGTTTATTAGCTATCTCAGTTTTAAAATGAGATAGAACAGAATTGGATGTTAATGTCGGCTTACCTGGAGCATCTTTTGTAGTTCACTTATATACTTTACTCAGAAAAGATTTGTGCCTGCTTTTTATGTGCCTAGCTCTGCACTGTGTGTCGTGGGACGGGGAATACTACATATAATACAAGAGTCCCTGTCCTCAGGTAGTTTTCAATCTAGGTGCAGAAATCAGACACACAGTTTATGCAGGAAATGCCCAGTAGGTGATCTACGAGGCAACAGATGCAGTGGCAGATAGGTCCTCCCATTCCAGTCCCGTCATTCATTTTCTTCCTCAGTCTGTGTGAAACAGCGACCATTTTGAAGCCTGCCTCCACCATCCCACGTGTCCCTAGCAGCACAAAGCTATCTGGCTTGTCTTCCAGAAGACGCCTTTTCTATCATATCCACCTGCTCAAAGCCTTTCCCAGCATATTCGTTATCACTATCTCCAATTTCATCTTCCTTCCTGATTTCCAAGACTACACCCTACCCATTTACCCTTCTGTCTTCTCACTTCCTCATCAATGTGCTGTATACATTTCAACGTCCAAGCTTTGCCTCTCCCGATTTTCCTACTCGCGATGCCTTACCTTTCCTGCCTCCCCATTCTTTAAGACCCATCTCCCAAATCCTACCTCCTCTCCAGTAAGCCCTCACTCTCCACCAGAGTTTTCTGATCTTGTTTTATTTTGACATGCTACAGCATTTATACTCTATTTTTCCCAACTTAGCACCGAATTTTCAATGCTCTGGTAGTATCAGTTGTTGCTTCTTGTTTGCTAAGCTTATTTCCCCAATGAGATCACAAATTTAGAATATTACTTTAGTTCCTAATGAGTCACGCAGCACAATCTGTCACTACACTGATCCACAGGTCCATGTATACTGGTTAACTGACCCACTGACTGGTTCAAAGGAAAAGGAAGCTGGGGCAGTAGCAAGAGAGAGTTGTTCCTCAGAGCCAGGGCTGTGAAATGCTTGCTGTTTAGAACTAACCAGCCTAAGTGCTTTTTCCTTTGGAAAAATTGTTTCCGCATTTAAAAAATATGTTTTATATAATATCTTGTTTTTCTCTTTCTGTATTTATATGGCTTTCAATGTCACTTTTTTTTATTATGCCATACACCGTAACTTTGCGTGCTTTCCATTGCTTTTTAAAAAATAAGTATTGTTCTATTCTTTTAGGCTAAATTTATGTAGGAAAGCATTTCTCTATGTCTGTCCCCTGTTATTCTTTTTCTTTTCCTGCATGCTCTGTTTTGAAGGAGCTAGAAAGTGTTCTAAAAAATAATTCTGGACGTGACATCCAATGAGAAGGCCCAACAAAACTTCCAGGAATTTTAGGGGAAGATGACGAGTGGAACTCCTACAACAAGGAAGACTCAGGTGACAGATTTCTAAAATGCTTTCAGAAGGCAAGCATAGCACCATCCTGGGATTTCATCCAGGGGAGAATCGGTTGCCTTGCTGTACCTCGAACCCTGCGCAACTGTGTTGCCAATGTATGCTTTTGGCCCCAAAGTGGCACCAGGCAAGAGGTGTACCTGAATGAGTACAGAGGCATCCCTAGTGCGGGGAAAACAGCAACAACGCCATCACCACCAACTGCAACTATAACAACTACTCTGAAACATACCCTCCCACCCCCCAGCCTTCTTGGGGAACCTGGATCAATGTCTCCTCATCCATGAACACATAATGGCAAATAGGCATGACCTGTTTCCATATATTGGGTCTCATTTCATATAATGAAGGTCATTCATTCATCCATTCATTTGTTCATTTGCTTATTCATTAAATAGCTATTGAATCAAGTACTATGGTAGATTGATGTTGGGGTACAGAGGTGAATAAGTCCCAGTTCCTGCCTTTAAGGAGCTGATGGCCTAGTGAGGGACGCAGACAAGTCAGTCAATGAGTAGAGATTAGCGTGGTAAGTGCAATAGAGAAGTGAGCACTGAGGAGGGGCGTCTATTGAAGACTGAGGGAAGGGAGCAGTTAGGGAAGGCTTCCTGGAGGAGGTGACCACTCAACTGAGGTCAGTCTTAAAGAAGGAATAGAGCCAGCTAATAAGAGTTGGGTGGCATCGCAGAAACAAGGAGCAGCATTATGAAGGCAGTAGTCATGACACACTATTAGTTGAGGTTCTATGGCTGTAACTACAGGTAGTTCAGAATAGCTAGTGCATAGAGTGCTGGCGGGAGAGGCATGGAAGACAGAGCTGTGGAAGTAATTGGGGATCGGGTTCTGGAGGGCTTATATGTGCCATGCTAAGCGCTTTGAATATGATTCTGAAAGCGATGCGGAAACATTGAAGCAGGGGAATAATATCAGATTTGTGTTTCACAGTATCACTCTAGCCACAGGAGAAGAATGAGTGTGGGCGGGGGGGTGGGCGATGAAAGAAGACAAGTCAGGCTGTGGGAGTCAGGTAGGTGAGAAATGACAGTGGCCTGGGCTAAGGGCCAGTGTTGTAAGAATAAAAGAGGGCAATGCAGAGGGAACATTTACGAGGAAGAATTAATAGAACTAGGCAACTGATCAGATGGTGACAAGAGAAACTAGAGGAGGGTGAGGTAGGGAACACAAGAGGAATTGTAGTTTCTTATTTTACATGGGGAAAGGCAGTAGAGAATTCACTTTCTTTTGAAAATATTTCGAGTGAGGGGCCTGGGAGTCATCCAGATAGAGGTGTTCAGTCGGGGGACAGCAGAGAGGTCAGGGCTGGGGATCCATCTGGGGAGTCACGGAAGTAGATAGTGATTGAAACCGTACAAGTAGATGAGGTGACCAAAGGGAGAGGTGTGTTGATGAGAAGAGATGAGGACCTAGGACAGCTCCTGGGGAATACTATTTAAATTGTCTACAGAAGACCCAGAAATGTAGGAATAGACTCCAGGAAAGAATTGTGTGAAAGATGGTGGGGAGAAGTTAGTTTCATGAAGTTCATGGTCAGCAATGTCTGGAAAATGACCTCAGAGACTCATTGCTGTGGTTTGAAGAGTGAGGGTTAAGGAAGTCTAGATTGCCTTTTCAAGAAGTTTAAGCTAGAGAAGGAAAGGTCGAGAGACTATAGCAACTAAAGAAAGCTGTGTGGTGGCAGGAGGTTTCAATTTTTAAGGACTAAAGAAATCTCAGCATGTTTTTTTTCAAGCCAAATAGAAAGTGTTAGTAGAGAGGGAGAAATTGAAGATACAAGAAGAAATAGGAGGTAATTGATGGAGTGAGACCCCTGGAGAAGTGAGAGGCTCAGGGATCTAGAGCACCAGTGAGGGCATAAACCTCAGGTAGAAGGAGAAGACATTGTTTCGGTAAGATGTGAAGGGAGATGTTACTGATGGAGATAAATTCATTGGAGCGGGGCAGGAAGTGAAGTCAAAGGAGTTCCACACTGATGGCCTCCGTTTTTCTCAGTGAAGTAGAAGGAATTTCTTACGCTGAAAGTAAGGGAGGAGAGGATGAAGCAGAAGTTTGAGCGAAGTTGTGAAATTCTAGAATATTCGCTAAGAGCAGTGGGAAAGGAAGTTGGCCAGGGTCAAGAAGGGTACTGCTCAGTGCCACTGATGACCCAACTCTGTCCGTGACCTTTATAGTAAGCACCAATCTGCATGGCTGTGTGATTCTTTTTCCCCCAACAACTTTTACCAGCCTCTGTATGGAAATGGAGATTTCACAGTTGGAGTCTGTCAGGGTAAGGTTTTGTGGGAGAATTGCAAGAGAGGGTCACAGGAGCATAGTTTCCAGGGCACTGGCTTAAGAGCAGTTTAAATGATGGACCATAGAGTCTAGGCGAGGAGGAAGCTGAGAAATTGGCTGAAAATGGAAGGATCCAGGGATTGGAGGTGTTGTTGACATCAAAGAACAAGTAAAATAGGAATAAGGTCATGAAAGAGTGAGAAGGCTAGCAGGATGGGAGGCTGGGCCCAGGAAATGAGATAACAGGGTTATTTCAGAGAATATTTCAGAAAAAGGGTCATTCTGGATAATGAAGAGGCCTGGGGTAGCTGTGGTTCTCCACTCTGTCTGCACATCATCTATGGAGCTTAAAAAAATCATTTGCCCAGGTCTCATCCTCAGAAATCCTGATACAGTAGGTTCTGAGTGGGCCCAAGGTGTTGGGATTTTTATGAAACTCTACAGGTTATTCTGATGAGCAGCCCTGGTTGAGGACCATTGGTTTAATGGTTGCCATGGGAGTGGATTGAAGAAGTGGAAAGGAGATGAAGTTCATTAGAGCTGAGGGAGGTCAAGGAGTTAAAAGGAGAGGGTGTGTATGAAAGAGGTGTCCATTTGTATATTACGTTTCACAGAGAGATGGCAGCACTGAGTGTCCGAAGCAATACTGGGAGCCAAAGTCCTCAGTGGATAAGAGGACTTGGCCAGGAGAACTAAATGGCAGTAACCTCAAAGGAGGGGGCTTTGTAGGAAAGTGCAGAAGTACTGATCTCAAATAAACAATATGGAATAAAAATGAGGAAACTCTGCCCTTCTCCATTCCCCCGGACCTAAAGACTTGGAATGGGGAAGAACCATCAGCGTCCATCAGGATTATCTGAGGAAGTGATACCTTCGTTGGATAGTAGGGTTTAAAATTATTTTTCTCAACCCCAGCTGCTTAATAGAAATACCGGAGGGTGTTTAAAAATTAAAGGTGCTGAGGTCTACCCCAGGCTAAATCTGAATCTCTGGGGGCAGGGCTCTGAAATCTCTCTCTCTCTCTCTCTCTCTTACTTTTTTGAAGTTTCCCACATGAGAGTGATGCACAGTGAAGTTTGAGAACCTAAGGCAAGACGTCAACAGTGCATTTAATGAAGAGGTTGAAGTGAAGGTGTAAGGGGATTTTAATGGAGTAAGCCCTAGTCACTAGAGAAATGCAGAACGTTGGGGTCGGGGTGTATAGGAGATGACAGATGACTTCTCTTTCTTTAAAATGTAGTGGGACGGGGAAAGATGTCAGGATGAGGGATTCTGGGGAGATTAGCTGGCCCCCGGAGTTACAGCCAGAACCATGAGCAGGCAGAGGGTCCCAGTGCCAAACACCATTTGTAATCTGGGGTCTAGTCAGCAATTTGTGGCCTTCGCTCTAGGTTCCAGTAGAATATGGTTGACACACTTAGAAAGTGGTACTCATTTGTTCTTCTGCTCTCTGCAAATATCAACCCAGAGGTGATCAGGCTGCGTCTTATGAGCCCAAGATTCAGGTTAGGATGAGTCTTAATATAAACAACCACTGCTCACAGAATTTTCTGGGGGAGATACAGACATTTTAGTATTCCTTAAAAGAAAAAAAAGAAAAAAGTTCTCAGCGAGTCTCCATTCAGCCACTAACCATTTACTGAAGACTAACGGCTCAAACCTACTGAGGTTTTCTTTTAATGCTACTGAGCAATAAATAGTGTAGCTATTAAGAGCTTAGGTTCTGTAGACACAATTGAGACCTAGGTTCAGATCCTGGCTCTGACACCTGCCAGCTGTGTAATCTTGGATATGTGGTTTAACTTCACTGAGTCTTACTTTCCTCATCTATAAAACAGTAATAATACAATAATAATGCCTGCCTTATAAGATTGTGGTGGAGATTAAATGAGATAACCCTAGAAGCACTTTGCACATGGTGAATATTCCGTAGATGAGAGTGATTACGTGTGCAGACATAAGCCAGGTGCTAGGGAATGTGAGAATGAATAAGATACAGTCTCTGCTGTCAAATATCTCAGATTTTAGCTAGAGAGATAGGTATGTAAAGAAGAAATGACAATTCAGTGTTAATAAGGGCCAAACTCAGAGTACACACTGGGTAGCTCTCTGGGAGCATGAAGAGAAGGGCAATCAACTTTGTCTGCAGAGGGAAGACAGGAAAAGACTTGCCAAAGGAGAGGAAACACAAGAGTGAGTCTTCAAGATAAAGGACTAATGGGCGCAGATGTGGGGCGTTAAGAAGTAAGACTTCCCAGGCCTCCGTGTAGCATGTGTAAAAGCTTGGCAGTAAGAGAAAAGCTTGGCAGTTGAGGGAGCATGAAATGGGTATGGAACAGCGGGGGCCATAGCAAGAATAGACAGTAGAGAGGTACGCTGGGGGCAGATTAAGCAGGCCCTTGGCTAGCGTGCTAAGGAGAATGAACTCTGAACTTCTGGTTAATGGGGAGCCATTGAAGGATCTTACAGGCAGGAATGCGGGCAGATATATATATTTCAAAAGATTACTCCGGCCACAGAGTAATGAATTGCAGGGGGCAAAATTGGAGGTAGTAAGACCAGGTGAAAAATGCCGGTGCCTTGGACTAAGATGATGGTTTGTGGAGATGCAAGGAAAGAGATGGATCCAAAATGAGTTTGGGAAATAGAACGTGATGACTGATTAAGGTAGAATTAAAGTAGGAGTCAAAGAAGCTCCCAAGTTTATGATTTGGGCAGTTGGGCCAGGGCCGAAATAACCAAAAGCCAGAGTAAGCATGTGCCTAAGGCCCAGCACATCGGGGCACCCAAAATGTGAAAACATTTTGATTTGGGATACAGAATAGTTTTTTAAAAGACTTAAATTAACCATCATAGGAACATCAGAACTTTTGGGGCTTCCTTCCCTTTTTATGCTTTAGTATTGCTTTTATTTGAGAGAGAAGGTCATAATCTTTTCATTGCTTAGAGCCTCCCAAAGAGGAGGAGTCCAAGGCCTTAATCCTTCTCTGATCTGGGTGGTGAGTGCTTATCATTTCACCGAGAACATGGACACTGAAGGAGGAGCAAGTGTGGGCTTCCTGCCTCTGTTACGCTTTGTCCTGCGTGAAGAGAATGGCATAATTAGGCTGGTAAGGGACTGGCAACCAGCTGGCCTTAGGGAGACCCCATTAGGCTGATTCACATAGCTCAGCTGAAGTGGAGTGTTTACGTCTAAGTCAACAGGCTTCAACTGTGCAGCCATTGCTAATGGAGAAGTAGGGAGAGCCTGTTTGCTGGCAAGAGAGGTCATGGATGCAAGTTGATACAATGATTAGAGATGGAGACTAAGCTAGGGGTTCTTAACCTAGAGCCCAGGGGAATTTTGAACCTCTGAAGTTATATGCAAAATTGTGTATATGTGTGTATAGTGCAATTTTATAGACAGAAGTACCACAGCTTTCTTCAGATTTTTCAGAGTGATCTTTGACACCAAAAAGGCCACCATCCACCGGAGTAGATTTACTATGAAGTGAATAAAGCTGCTTATTCAGAGTTTCTCACTTGCCTGGGACTCTTCCAAGGCTCTAGAAGAAGCCCTAGAAATTTTGTATTGTTTTTACCTAAAGGGAGCTTTCCTCTCAAATTACATAAAGTCTTTGGTCCCACAAAATCTGTATCTACCCCTGCCAACCGCAGATTAGGGAATTACCCAACATGAGTTAGTATCTGGGAGTGAATGCCATCCAAGAGAAATGAATGCCAAAGACTGCACCAGGAAAGGCAGAAGAAAAGATGCCCATCAAATGAAGAATGGTCACTGAGGGAGGAGGAGAATCAGACCACATTGTCAAGGAAGTATAAAGAGAGACGGTTAGCCATGTCCAACATGGATGGGAGATCAGAAAAGAGGAAAATAAGAAAACGATTACAGGAGTAGCTGGGACATCTTCAGTGGAGTGGCAAGAACAGAAAGCTGATTGTTCTGTTTGCCTTTCTGGACAAGTAAAAATGGTAGGTGAACAAGTATAAATGGTAGCTACAGTCCATAAACATGCAGGGAAGTAGAAGTACCTACCCAAAACTCTAATGTTCAGTTAAAATGATAGTCAATAAAGTAGGCTCACTGTAAATGTGGAATCCATGCTGAATTGAAGTTAGATGGCACATATATACTTTTCAAAATGAGTCCTAAATGTGTCCATGGCCAGGCAAAGACTTTGAGTGACCCTTGTCCCCCCCCCCAACCCCAACCTTTCTTTCTTAATCCTGTATCTTAATCCTCTTACTACTTGAATTTCCATATTTCCGTCCCATATCTCTGTCCTCTGGCTGGCGATATGGAACAGTGAGAGAGAGTAGAAAGTGAAAAGAAGCCGTACAAATGACATTTGAACATGAAATGTTTTGAATTTAAAATTTGTCCTGGGTAACCCACAAAACCAATAATCCATTATGGTTAATTAAATGTTGTCTGAAATTGAGGCCAAGGAAACATCTGTTTGAACCAGAATGTTCTAAATTTGCCACCCTGGCAACTCTAAAGTTGATTGGTTTCAATTGGGCAAAACTGGTTCATGCTGACTTACCCAGTATTAGGGTGAGTATTATTTTTTTGACTGTGAAATACAGCCATATCAGAGATACATGCTCAAATTTGCTGCTCTGTCTATTACGGAAGCTAGTAAATGCCATTTTACAATGTTTCCATAATAACTTCCTCCTGGGATCTCTTTTGAGATAGACTAATTTCATTACAGTTCCCAACTTAATTTCTTCAGTGATTATACCTTTAAAGGCTTTTGATTTATTAACTGTTGATGTATTTCTTCATAATTGTGTCACTATGAATAATCTGCTACTTGAGGACAATGATTTTGAATGGCTACTATGACAAAATTTATAGGGACATGGAAAAATAGCTACAAACTAAAATGACTAAACCAAGGAATTGGTTTGAGGTTTCTAAGAACTCAATAAAATTAATTCAGTAAAAAGCAACAATTTGTGTTTTGTTTTTTACTAGCAAAGTTATTGCTTTGCAATAGTATTCTCATTGAAAGAAGACCAAGAGCCTATTAAGCTACGCTTCATAATGTAAACGTGTAAATTAAAGTTCTAGTTACTTGATATTTAGCTATGGTTTAAAATAGAAACAATTCATAACACTTTTATAGATAGCTTAAGCACTTTTCTATTCTTTCTTTCTAATAGTAAGGCTTAGCTTGACTTGAGTCTAATGAATTTCTTCTATAGTAAGTGGTATTTGATCCAACAAGACCAGTTAAACACAGTATACCTAGATACCTGCTGATTACATCATTAGACTGGTAAAGGACATAGATCAGTTCGACTGCAAGTTTTGTTTGAATTGGATTTGGAAATTTGTAAATTATTTGGACATAGCATTTTGTCAAACTCTCAGCCATTTATTTAAATAAAATTATAAATTCTGGAGTTAAATATTGTTATAATTGTGTTGGACTCAATTGTCTTTCAACTTTGTAATTATTTTGATGAACCTAATTGTACAACTTATGGATGCCAAAACTGTATCCCAAATAAATACATGTTAACATTTTGCCTTTAGCCAATAAGAAGAAAGAGAAAGAACGCCCAGAGATCTCTCTTCCTTCAGACTTTGAACATACGATTCATGTGGGGTTTGATGCAGTCACCGGGGAATTCACTGTAAGTAAGCTCCTTATTTTGTTTTGTAAGGCATGAAAAGATTCCTTTGTGAAAATAGGTTTGAAGGAAGAATTGCCACGTCCCAAAATGTCAGACTTGATGTCTTTGGTGATTTCAAGGAAGGTGGACTTTGCCTAGACAATCACAGATGGAACTAGAGAGTGGCAAGAGTATTGGCAAAATTATTTTGTCCATCTTAACAAAAACGTCTGATCGCGGTTAGCCTTCAACTTGATTGAAAATGCTAATTTACCATGGCACAGGAGATGTAGTCCAGAGAGACTCAGCTTGAGCCTGTTCTTTATCACTTGAAGTGAATCAGAGAACCACTGACTCAACTTGGCCAGTGAAGACAGTCTATCTGAATAATTCAGGCTTTACAATGGAACCTGGATTACCCAGATAAGTTAACCACACTAACCAAAAATCTCTGTAAAACTGACCTGTTCTTCCCTTTGATTTCAAGAACATAGCTTATTTTTAGGCTTATTTACAGGTATATTTTGTAGACATTCAAAACAACAGACCCCATATTTCAGGAAGAAATATTGATGGCTGTATCGTATGCTTTAGTGGTTATATGCTTACTTTATATTTGTATATATGTGTGTGTGTGTATATATATATATACACACACACACATATATACAAATATAATATATACACATAATGCACAATAAATACCAATAAGAATTCTCCAGAAAGACTATAGCTATAGATCCAGTCTTTCTTTGGATATTTTTAGTGCTCAAATAGCACATGATCTCAGATCTATGATATTTTATACCTTTTTTTTTTTAAAGATCTGGCATCTTTCTTTTAGATGGATGAAGGAAAAGATGTGGCTAGAAACATGTCCTCAGGAAGATTAACTCCTTTTTCATACTAGTAAGGACCTCAATCAAAATGTGCATTCTGAGATAATGAGTAATTTTGAATGCATTCTGGAAAAAAAATCTTTGATAGAACCATCACCATTAATTCTTGGATTCTTAAACCAGAGAGAAATTTAGGTATTAAATAATTAAATTTCCTATTTCATAACATGATGGTTAGTGAGTAGACTGTGTCATAAGATTAAATTTTTAAAAAGAAGGAACAAATTAATTTGATTTGGAGAATCAAACCATGTTTCTGAACTGACAAATTACCTTCTTTTTTCAATTCCGGAAGTAAGCAGTGTGAGAATGAAATGGAAACTGACTAAACATCTTAGCCTTGTAAAGTGATGTGAGCTGATTGTATGTTCTCAGTAGCAAGCAGAAGAGAACGTTAAGAAGTGCTGACATTGATAAAGTTGAGATACTGGTTTAACCAATTTCATCATTGGAGTCAGAGACATTATTCAAATGGCCTTGAGTTTGAGCCCAGCCTCTGTTCTTTGCTGTATTTGAGAATATTCTGTTAGCTACACTTAGAAAATATAACCTCACTGTCACCACTACCACCACCATCATCACCACCCAAAACAAAAAATATTTATATATATTTTTATAATCTGAACAAGTTTAGATTTTTAAAAAATCATAAACAAGGAGATGACTATTTTTTCTGATGTTTGAAACAGTGAAAGCACTGAATCATTATAAGTTTTATCTTAAAAATCTTCCCTTTTTTATTTTAAGAACTGTCTTTCCAGTTTTGACCTTTTTGTTTTCCATGTGCTTTTCTTCTGTTTAATCTTTTCTTCTGTTTTATTGTTGTCATTCCATATTTCTCTGTTCTTTTATTCTTCCTTTTTGTTTTCTGATGTGAAAATTTTCCCCTCCACTATTCTCATGTGATATTCTGGTTCCTTTCCAATTTTTAAATTTTTTCCACTCTTTCCTACTTGCTTGACATCTTCTGATACAATTTCTCTATCTTTAGCTTTTCCTTTGTTCTTTATGGGTTCTGAATGGAAATGAAGGAAAGTGAATCACCATCATCTTGCTGACTGGAGACCAGCCGTTTTCATTTTGCTGTCAGTTAGAACCCCAAGAATCAACCAGAGAGGGGTGGGGTGGGATGTGTGATGGGCAATCTTTCCAATTGTGAAAAACAGTTTGATGCAACTGAACCAAACCAAACAAGAACCTTTCCCCTCCTCCCAAAAACCTAATATAAAGTAAAGTGTTTGGATGCAGTTGTTAGAAATCCACGGAATATATAGATAAGACACAGGCTAAATTTGGAAATCTGATGTACTTTATTGTCGCTGTGATAATCTTTCATAACTATTTGTCCTCACATTGTTTTTTAAAGATACCAAATTCTGCCCTTTTTTCTTTTTACTATTTTAACCTATGATTTATATTTACTAACCTTAAAAATACCAAATGATAATAAGCTTTTAAAAGTCATTTTATTGGTAGGATTTAGAATGGGGTCTTAATCGCCCCAGTACCACTAATTAGCTGTGTGTGTGTATGTGTGTGTGTGTGTGTGTGTGTGTTCACGTGGAAGGGGAGGGACATATTACTAAATTTGATCATTACAGTTGTTGAGGTTGAATTTTGAGCAATTTGTTGAACTGTCGAGTCCAGTTGTCTCACAAGGGCCTGTTATTTGGGATATTTGGACACTGGTTTGGTGTATTGCTTGGTGCTTACCCTTTGGCTAATTGGCCCATAAAACCTTGTACACTTGGTCACACACTTGGACCCTGAGGTTAAAATTAGGTTGGGAGGTGAGATTTGGGGTATGAAACTATTATAAGTCCTTACCCTTTATATTGCCATTTTTGTCCCAAATACTTCAGAACTCCCCCTTCCAGACCTCTAGACCTGTGACGGTCGCTTCAAGTCAATCAGAGGGAAAAATGGTATGAGTGATATAAATTATCATTTCTTATGATAAGATAAATGCTTGGCCTGTTGTATCATGCTGCCATTCTCCTGGGCTACACTGGACAATCCCCAGCTTGATGTACATCTAGTTGTTATTACATACGTGGTCAGGCGTTGACATGTGCTCCTGCTTCTGAAGCTCACACTTCCAGGTCTCCATTAGCTATCTGACTTCTGGGGTTTGTACCTCAATTTGGAGTAATGAGTTATGGCTTTCTGATTACGTGCCTTTATGGCATACATTCAAATTGAAGTGTCAGGTTTCATTGATGAACTGGTTTATCTCAACTTAAAAAAGGAAAAAAAGAAATTATGTCAGCAGTGTAGTCACGTGGTAAGTATAGTTGTCTGGAGGATCTTTTGCAATTGACAGCAGTTTTTCCTGCTGTCTAGTGATCACAAGACTATTATCACAAAAGTTTAGAAGTGCCATGAGTATGTATACTAACTGCAAATATTCTAATGATTATGGTAATGATCATGCCAGTGATGTCTGCTCTGGTGGTTATGTGCAATGCATACCTGGTTTTGTAACACTTAATAACCCCTTTGGCCATTACAGTATTAACCAAATGCTATTAATTGCACTTAGAATCAGAACTGGGATCATGCATGGGCTCCTGAGTTCAAATTTTTGGCTTAAGGCTTTAGCATCAAATTGCGTGATGAATGCATGTAAAAGTGTCCTTTCACTGTGCTTGGAGTAACCCCAAATGCCAGGAATCAAAGACCTGTATCCCAAATCAAATCAGTTGGGTCAAAAGCATGTTTCTGTAGCATTGGAAATATCATCTTTATTTAGACAAAGCTGTTACCTTATATCTGATCTTATTTTGTGGGAAGTGGGACTTTAAAACTGCGGCATTAAAATGGAGATTATTCATAATATGCTTTGAAACGAAATGGTTTCCCTTTCCCTGGTCTAAATGTCTAAGAAATTCAAACATAGAGTCTGGCTGTGTGGGAAATCCTTAATCTAGTTTTCTCTAAGCCAGCCACGACTTTAGCTCCAAAATACAGAAGAATCACCTTAATGAGAACAGGTTAAATTCAGCATCACCATATACCTCTTCTTTGAATTTTAGCCATACAGACACTTCCAATGTGAAATTGAAAATGGTTCACCAGAATTGGGAACTGAAATTTGTAAGTTCATCACATGGCCGTTGGCTACCTGTGATCACCCAGTCGTAAAAACAACTTACAAATTATTGTTGAAGCTTTTCATGATGCCATCCTTCTTCCCTCCAAATTCATGTTTCTGCCTTTTAGTAATTTCTCCAGTCATTTAATGGTAATCCTTACTATTGCATATTTATGGAGGAAGCATCTGGCCAAAAGTGGAACTATGCATCCAAACTTTGGAACATTGTTGTTTTCTCTGTTTTCTTAAATCTCTTGTCCTGTAGCCTGTCCTGCCCCTGATTTAGTTAATACCTCCCTATTTTCATAACCGCCCCACTTTAGAAGGGATTAACCCCTCCCCATTCAGACCCATTGGTTTCATCTCCTCCCACCTTCTAAGTTGTCCCACATTCTGTTTTAACTTTCTTTTCTTTCTTTATTTACGTCCATTACAGCCAGATCTCTATGGCTCACAGATGTGCCCAGGGAAGCTCCCAGAGGTGCGTCACAGGCCCAAAAGAAGCTTGCATCAAAGTGCTTCTTTGAGATGTCATGTGTGTGCAGTACAGTTGTTGCTTGGCTTATCTCACTTTTCTGTTGTCATTCCCAAACTCTGGAGGCCCACGTCACACATTGTTTTGCCGAGACTTCATAGGACAAAGCCACGTCAATTGTGTCTAGATGCACTTCAGGAAGAGTGTGTCTGTTTCTCGCTCCAAGTTCTCTTGGAGGTTGGATAATTATGAAATGGGGACATCTGTAGGCCGAACATGTAGGAAAGAATGCTGAACGCTCAATACAAAGCTAACTTCTCTGTGTAATTTTTGCAATTCTCCTTGGTTAGATTGCCAAACACTCCCTCCTCTCTGCTCCAAATGCTTCAGATTATTGCAAATTTTCAGAAGGCTTTGGCACGGTTGCCACTGTCCCCAGGTTCTATGTGGCCAGTGACCGAAGTGGGGAGGAGGGGATGGGGGGAGGAGAGGAGAAAGCTGCAGGGAAAACGTTACTATTTAGCACCCCTGTGGTTATTGCTCGTCCATGATTCTATTTTTGTCTCCTCTCAATCCCCCTTTATATTAAAGCTCTAGACCCCCCCCTCAAAAATTACATTTGCTAACCACAGAGTATGAACTGACCAAGGGTGAGGCTTTACTTTTATTCTAAAAGATATTCGGATTACAGCATGCCCAGAAACAGCTTATGTTATTCCAGTCATATAAAATCTATTGATCTGCACTATACTATGCTGTGCACAAATTTAGAGAAGTCTTGCTATGTCTGCCCTGAGTCGCCAGAAAAAATAAGCTAAGCCGTAAACATCATTTCATGGATGAGCAGAGTTAATATGGAGGTGATTTTCATGCGCTTTTTTTTTTCTATCACAGTCATACTCCCACCCACCCTTTTTAAGTTGGATCCTAGTTTTACCTATGTGTTTTAATTAGAGAAGAGAATGATTGCATTATTAAGTTACTAACTTTAAATCTAGAGTGTAACTTCAGTTTCCCAAGTGTAATCCTACAGGTAGCATGGGCTTCTTGGTGAAGAACTTTACTGGCACATGAAAATGCAGCTGCTGAATGTTCTGAGCTGCCATTCTTTCCCTTTGGTTGTCCACAGGGAATTCCTGAGCAATGGGCACGATTACTCCAAACCTCCAACATAACAAAGCTGGAACAGAAGAAGAACCCCCAAGCCGTTCTAGATGTTCTCAAATTCTATGATTCCAAAGAAACAGTCAACAACCAGAAGTACATGAGCTTTACGTCAGGAGGTAAGAGTAAATCTAGGATATCAAAAAGTGAAGAAGTGGGACTTCCCTGGCGGTCCAGTGGTTAGGACTCTGCGCTTCCATGGCAGGGGGCCTGGGTTTGATCCCTGGTCTGGAACCAAGATCCCAAAAGCCGCGTGGTGCAGCCAAAAAAAAAAAAAAGTGAAGAAGTAATTCCAATCTCAGAACCTCAGGATTAGAACAGAATGCCTGGAGGGTATTCGAAGCCAGTTCAAGTTCCTTTCCTGAATGACTTCAACATAAGTCAACCAAAAGATGAGTTGGAAGTTGAAGTTGATGTTAGGAGATTTACAGTACTTGGTGATTTTAGAACTCAAATAAGGAAATTGTTCAGTGAAGCAGTAGTTGTCAGTTTGAATCAGCAATCACAATTGTTGTTTTGTCTCTTCACTGGCATGAAGACACTGAGTCACTTAGGATCAGGCCTTGTCATGCGTTTAGGAAGTAAGAGGTGTCTGGATCAAACCCTGGTCTCTTGAAACTTATTTTATCCCTTAGATTCACTGAATTGCATGCACCGTGATGACACAGCACAAATTTTGTGGTTGCTGGGTTATTTTGATCTGACCGCAAAATCAGGCTTAAAAAAAGAAATCATGTCTTGGTATTTATAAGAAATTGACATGGCCACGTTCCTGCCATATCTCGACTTCATTTGCTAGCCTGTAGACCCAGCCTTTGTTTGAAGGTTTTATGTCCAAATTTGCATTGTAAGCAACTGAAAAAATATACCAAGCAATTATTTTGCATTGTGAAAAAGATGATCTGGGTTGCGTCTCTAAAACAATTTATTGTTTTACATCTAAAGAAAGAAGAGAATACTATCATTAGTGCTCCAGCTATAAAGAGCCCCTACCTCTTGGCATTGGTTTTAGTACAGGGCACATTTTCAGAATTTGTTCTTTATTCCACGTTGCCACTGCTTTTTAACCCTTTTGTTTTTGTGTCGAATTCTCTCTGTTTATAAAGATGAAATCCTGAAAAAACTATGTTAGAACTCGACAGTATCTGAGTTATTGCTCTATTCTGAAACTCACCATATGTTTTCTTGACGCTCTCGTGTTGAGGCTAACTAATAGCATAGGAGGGGAAGGGGAGGAAGGGAAGGGGAAAGGAAGGAAGGGTGGAAGGGAGGAAGGGAAGGGGAAAGGAAGGAAGGGTGGAAGGGAGGAAGGGAAATGAGGGAGGGAGGAGGAGAGGGAAGGAGGAAGTCGGGGAGAAATTCTGGATATAGACGTGTAAAATCATGCCAGTCAGGAGTAGGTTATCTCAACATTCCTCAGTATAGATGAGATTCACTGGAGGCCTTCATTAAGATCTATAAAATGGGGTGGCGAGAATATGTGATGATGTAAGGGTGTGAGCTATTTTAAGTAAAACTAGTCATTTGTCATAGTATCTATTTAATACTGAATCAGAAAATTTCCTTCTGGTCAAACACATGCAGTTTTTTTAAGCATGGTCTCTAAATGAGGCAGTCTTTATGGAACAAAGGTAATATCTTTATCTTCACTTTTCAGATAAAAGCGCACACGGATACATAGCAACCCATCCTTCGGTAAGTGAAAAATTGAAAGCAGTTTTGTATGATCGGTGTTTCCAGTGGTCCAACAGAACACAATAGTGCAGATCCTGTTTTTAGATGCACATAGAATCCTTTAAACATATTTTAAAGGTATAATTTAGATACATAAAATTCACCCATTTTTAAGTGTACAGTTTGATGAGTTTTAGTAAATTTATACACCTGTGCTACCATCACCACAATCTAGTTTTCGAACACTTTCATCACCCCAATAAGATCTCCCAGGTCTGCCTAGAGTTAACCCCCATCCACCCCACCCTAGCCCTAGGCCATCACTAATCTGGTTTTATAGATTTGTCTTTCTGGACATTTCAAGTGTAAATGAAAGAATACAGTATATGTCCTTTTGGGATTGGTTTTTCTCTCAGCATAATGCTCTTAGGATTCATCCAAGTTGTTGTATTGTATCAATAGCTTGTTCCTTTTTATTGCTAAGTAGTATTCCATGGTATGGCTCTACTGCTATTTAACAATTTACCCATTGAAGGATTTCTAGACTGTTTACAGTTTTGGGCGTTTATAAATAAAGCTACTATGAAAATTCACGCATAAGTCTTTACATAGACAAATGTTTCTATTTCTTTTACATACAGAATCTTGAAAATAATCATCATAATGATAGAAACTTCTCTTTACTGAACAAATGTGCCAGGCACTAGGCTAATAATACTTTGTATTCACTTAACCATTCCTACAACCCAATTAGGTAAGTCTTATAATTGTGTCCATTTTACAGATGAGGCTCAGAGAGGTGAAATAACTTGTCTAAGGTCATACCACTACATCTTTTGGTGTCACCTGTTCCAACAAAGTGAGACTTTGCCCAAAGTCACATAGATAGTTTTATCAGAGAAGTGACTAGAAAGTAAGCAACCTAGCTCAAGGACCTTGGAAGTGCTATAGTATCTGAAAGAATACCCATACACAGAAAACAGTCTTAGACAAGGCTTCCCTTTACATGATTTTCATTTTGATATCCTGATAGAAATTACTTCCTGCCTCATTTGCTTCCTTTGGAGTGAAATAATTAGCATCAGTGAAAGTTACCTCACCGCTTATTCAGAGTCATGGATAATAAAGCTGATTCTTCCTTTTATAGAGGACAAATGCTGGCCTGCTTGATGTCACCCTGGGCAGCCAGTGTGACAGCAGTAAATCATTTCTGGTAAAAACTAAAGGCTCTGAGATAATATGGCAGTGCCTCAAAAATTTAGAAGAGAATTACCACATGATCCAGCAGTTGCACTTCTGGATATGTACCCAGAGGAACTGAAAGCAGGGTCTTGAACAGATATTTGAACACCCATATTCACAGCAGCATTACTCATAGCAACAGAAGGTGGAAGCAACCCAAGTGTCCATCAACAGATGAACGAATAAACAAAAGTGGTCTATTCATACAATGGAATATTATTCAGCCTTAAAAAGGAAGGAAATCCTTACATAGGCTACAACATGGATGAACCTTTAAGACATTATGCTAAGTGAAATAATCCAGTCACAAAAAGACAAATACCGTATGATTCTACCTATATGAGGTATCTAGAGTAGTCAATATCATAGATACAGAAAGTGATTGCTGGGTGAGGTGGAAATGGGGTGGTGTTGTTTAATGGGTACAAAGTTTTAGTTTTGCAAGATGAAAAGAATTCTGGAGATGGATAGCAGGGATGGATGCACAACAGTATGAATATATGTAACACCCCTGGACTATACACTTACAAACGGTTAAGATGGTAAATTTTATGTTATGTCTATTTTACCACAACTAAAAAGAAAACCTAAAAGAGTAAAGGCTCTGGGCATAGGTGTTTAGTCTTATTCCTCCACTTACAAGCTGAGCCACTTTGAGAAAGTGGCTCAGCTTCTGTGACCCTCTCTTTCCTCAGCCTTTAACTGGGAATAATAACAGTACCTACCTCCTAAAACTTGTATGAATATTGAATATGCTAATGCATATAATATACTTAGTACATTACCTAGCATATATTATGTGTTTATTAAATGTAAGCTACTATTGCTACTATTTGTAGATGGCAACAAAGACGAAAACTCATTCTCTCCATGCATGAGACTTATCTGAGGCCATGGTACTGGTGCCTTGTTCAGAATTCTCAGAACAGAGCAGAATGTAGCCCTTCTTTTCTCACTGGTCATTGCCCTCCTTTTGCTTCTTTGCCATGACAGCTTCCTGGGCCTCACTGAAAACAGCACGTGAAGGGAGATAATAGCAAACTGGGAAAGACAAAAATACCAACCTTCCATGAGCAACACATAACTTACCTCCCTTGATTTAATTACTGTCATTATTGTGCGATACTAGATAAGTGTCTTGAGAAAGAAATAGTTGTTATCTTTTCAGGTCGTCAGTTATCTTAAACACCAACCTGCTAGGATAGTCTGTGTGTTGGTTTTCATTTTTGTAAACAGCTTATAGCTCCTAGGATATTGGCCCTTTTTTTAGCTTGTTTCTATTGGTTTTACTTGCAGAATTAAAACTAAATCTACATAATGTTCAAAATATTCCGTCAGATCAGAAAAAGAAAACTCATGAACTCACTGTTTGGAGATAAAAACAACTGGATATTCACTTATTTAACATGTATTTATCAAGTGCCTCCTTATAAGCACTAGGAAATTTAGAGCTCAGTCTGGTAAGGGAAGAGAAGTATGAAATAAAGAAGCACAGTACCATATGGATCATGTTACATACCATAAAATATGTCCATGCGCTATGAGAATTCAAAGAAAGGAGCTTACTTTTAGCTGGAGAGGGAAAAGGAAGCAGGCCCTCATCTTCAGGGGCTTAAGCTCAGTGCCTAGTACAAAATAGGCACTTGGTATGTATTTGTTGAATATTGAATTAGAAAATGCTTCATAGAAAAGGTGGAATTTGAACTAGATCTTGAAGGTCAGATGCGATTTGGATCTGTGAAGATAAGGAAGGGCATTCTAAGCAAAGGGAAAGCATGATAAAGGGCAGGGTAGTGAAAAGAGCAAGGGGACAAGGGGGTATGGGTCTGAATGAAGACTGAGATGCGAGAAAAGGAATCATAGGAGTTAAGCCTTGAAAGTTAAGTTGGAGCCAAATCATAGAAGCCCTCAAATGGTATTCTAAGGAATCTGGCCTATGTAAGTGTACAGTGGGAAGCCCTTGAAGTTTTGTGGAGCAGGAGAGTTAGGTGATTAAAGCTTATGCTTTAGAAGAGTGATCTGATCGCAAATGTCCAGAATGAATTAAGGACAGAAGGTAAGACTGGATGCAGGGAGACTGACTGGGGAAATATCGCAAGCATCCAAGGCCAGAGGTGATGAGGGCCTACGTGAGATAGTGGCAGTGGGAATGGAGATTAGATTTAAATTCCAAAGATGTTTAGGTTATTGATTAGATGTTGGAGGAAAGGTTGAGGTCAGAGATGATTGCAGGCTTTGGATGCTGTGTGGGTGGCCAAAAAGATGAGGGTATTATCTTTCAGGAGATGCATATTTCTAGGAGAAGATGCTGAGTTTCCTACTGGACAGTTTGAGTTCGAAGGTTTGGCAAGACTTCCAGATGGAGATGATTGATTAGGCTACTTGAGTAAGGCTGGGTTTCTATTGATTGAATGAACTGAATTTAGACCCTTAAGGTCAGGTTGGATCACTTCTTTGGGGCTCAGTAACTTGGGACTGGGGAATTGCACCTTGTGTTCTCCTTATGGCTCTAGGGGAAGATTGCACTTAACACTGCTTGTGCTTTTGTTGCATTAGAAACACTCCCAGTAGACCTAGCTATTCTACAGGATGTGATTTAATGGGATTGACTACCCCTTCTCGACGTAGCCTGAATTGCTCACAAGTTTTGGCATCTTCTAGTAGCCTGGGTGGGAATCAAAATAGAAACAATGTTATATTCACTAAATGTGTTAAACTAATGGCAATATAATTAATAATGAATTCGGCGATGCCTCTCATAGTCATATGAATCTGCTTTACTGCCCACTCGTGATAGCTTCTTTGGTATTAGTGTTATTAAACGCTAAATACTGTTCAGGGATCTACTCTTCAATTTGAGGCTACTTTGAAATTTGTGTATATTTCTTGTACTATTGAGAGTGAAGTAATGCATTGAGAATCCTGAGCTAGTATTTTGAGTGGAAGGTAACAGCAATAATATGAATATGCCGTGATTTCTGCCTAGAGAAACTGGGCGTACGTGTGACAGATGACACTTTTTTGATTTACAGTACTGGCTTATTTTGTTCATCTACATTAGTGCTTTTTAAAAATTTCAGTATGCATTAGAATTGCCTGGATAGCCTGTTAAAATGCAGATTCTAGGGCTCCATTCCCAGAGTAGAATGGAGCCCTGAAATCTGTATTGTAAACAAGCAACCAAGAGGGGATCTCAGACCACACTTAGCATTATCTAAAGTCTCCAAAGTTCTTACTTCTTCTTTCTTCGACCTTTAACAATTAAGCTCAAAGAAAGGAGAGTTTCCTAAGGTGGTTCCTCTAGCTGGTGTATTCTCTAGGGCAGGGTTTGCAACTTGGAGTCCATGAATGGGTTTCAGAAGACCTATGAACTCTTGAAATTATATGTAAAAATATGTGTCTACCTGTATTTTTCTGGGGAGATAGGCCAAACCCTTTAGAATTGGAAATGAGTCCAAGACCCAATCAGGTTAAGAATAACCTGCCTTGCTCGACTGAATGTGTGGCATGATGACTGTCAAAAATACTTAATTTCAAAAAGACAAAAAATTCCTTACTTGATATCCATCTGTCTCTATTTTTACAAGTTTAGACATGCTAGACATAGTAATCCTCAGCCTGGAAGGAAGAGTGTAGCAACATTATAACTTTGACTCCCCCAAAGACCATCAAAAAAAGCTGTTAATCAAGCAAAGCTAAGTTTATTATACTTACAAGAGCAAGAAAGAGCACTGCCAGTGTCTTAGAAAGGGGATGTCAAGGGAGAATATCTATAGGGTTTTGGAGCACGGCTGTGTGATTTTGAAGCAGGTCTCGCGAGACCAGAAACGAGTTAGGATTGTGCAGTGTTTCTGATAAAGTAACTTTGGATTGGGGAATACAGCAAAGTGAGGGTCTTGAATAGAGTTTTAGTGAGCAAGCTGTTGTTATTCTTAATAAGTAAATTACTTCAGTTGGTTCAGTCTTATCTTCCAAGAACAAGTATTTCTTAAAGTGAGAAGCTAAGTTATTTTTGCTTGTTCTCAGTATTGTGTAACATAAGAATGGGAAAATATGCTCTATCTTGATATTGTTTAACACAGGGAAAAGAAAGTATGCCCAGCCCCAGTGTTATTTACACAGGGATGGAAAATCTGTGGAAAAAATACACAGGAGCAAGAAATTATGTTAATTTCAATTCTTGGTACCAAGGCCTGGTATCTATGTGTAATGCTGGGTAGTTAATGCTCCCTGGCCCAACCAACATCCAAAACATAATGTCCACTGAAGGTCACACATTCTTTCCAACCAACCAACATGGCAGCATAGTGTTTGGTCCCAGATAAACAGACATGTATCTTCTTCCTGCCCTGTAAACCCTCAAAGGATGAAAATCTTTAGGTTTTCAAATAGTCCTTTAGTCCATCCTTAGAGACTGGAATGTCCCCATATGAAATTAGAGTAGTGAGGATAGTAATGAATGTTAAGAATCAGTCCGTGAAATTTTGCAGGTGGATCTTCTCTAGTAAATTAGCGAGAACTGAAATGTGCAACTTGGCCAGTAGGCACTGGTTGGTCTTTGTACCAGTTTAAGGGTTGGGCCATTTTTAGATCCTCATAGGCTGTATACACACTCTCACTTATGGAGGACATGTGATGCATTGTATCAAATATATCAAGTATATTAAAGGGCCTCTATACCCTACTTTTTATTTTTGCTATAAACTTTTAAAAGTAATTTTTAAAATGTTAATTTTGAGATTATTTGATCATAAGTAGCACTTAATTTATGGTTAGGTGTAATTTCTTAGAAATCATTGTGAGTACTCAAAAATTGTTGCTAAATAGAGCAGCCTAACCTATAATTTGTTTTTTAATATAATGAAATTTCTATAAATACTAAATTTAAATGACTAATTAATTAAGTTGACATATATTATACTTAACAGACATTTAATTAGACATTAACTGACTTAAATTTTATCGTTTTCTTGTGGCATTTTGGAGCTGATGATTTATTTCTGAGTTCAAATATTTTCATAGGCCCACATAAAGCATATTATTCCTAGGCATGGTTCATATTGCCTAATGAATAAAATAGCATTGTTTGCCATATAGAAACTAGTCAATTTATATGCAGGTTCTGCCCATCTACCAAGGAGCAGTGATTAGTTGCATTCTGGATCCCAGCTGGCATAAGATAGAGTAGAAGTTTCTGGAACAAAATAATATCAAAGCAAATACCATTAATCCAAAGTCAGCTTCTCCCTGTGCCCTGAGGTGCCCTGAAGAATTAGTCTTTCACAAAAAGAAACTGATTTTTTATCTAGAAATATAACGTCATTAATATATGTTGCTATCCACACAGCCACAACCCAATGTAATAGCCCAGCTGTTTTGGCTAAACTAAGAATAAATATGTTGTACACCTGAAACTAGCACAACATTTTTAGTCAACTATACTCCAATATAAAATAAAAATTAAAAAAAGAATAGAAAAACAATATCAAGTAAGCATATAAACTTCAATCTATAAACCACTCAGCGTATATATCAGGCATTCAAATATTCTTTCAAATTTATAAGTTCTAAGTTGTCTTGTCACAGAATATAAATCTTGCTGGCTCCAATAAGATATATGGTTATACCTATTACACCACCGTAGGTTTATACATGATTATAGAAAATCCACAGTGAATTTAAATCAGACTGAGGTCCTTCGATGTAACAGTCTATTAGTAGGCTGTCTGTTTCTGCCTCAGGAACTTTGTCCTCGAGGAATGAAAATTCTTTTTAGTCTCCAAAGAAGATATACAGATTGCCAACAAACACATAAAAGAATGCTCAATATCACTAATCATTAGAGAAGTGCAAATCAAAACTGAAATGAGATATCACCTCACACCAGTCAGAATGGCCATCATCAAAAAATCTACAAACAGTAAATGCTGGAGAGGGTGTGGAGAAAAGGGAACCCTCTTGCACTGTTGGTGGGAATGTAAATTGATACAGCCACTATGGAGAACAGTACGGAGGTTCCTTAAAAAACTAAAAATAGAACTACCATATGACCCAGCAATCCCACTACTGGGCCTATACCCTGAGAAAACCATAATGCAAAAGAGTCATGTACCACAATGTTCACTGCAGCACTATTTACAATAGCCAGGACATGGAAGCAACCTAAGTGTCCATCGACAGATGAATGGATAAAGAAGATGTGGCACATATATACAATGGAATATTACTCAGCCATAAAAAGAAACGAAATTGAGTTATTTGTAGTGAGGTGGATGGACCTAGAGTCTGTCATACAGAGTGAAGTAAGTCAGAAAGAGAAAAACAAATACCATATGCTAACACACATATAAGGAATCTAAGAAAAAAAATGATTCTGAAGAACCTAGGGGCAGGACAGGAATAAAGATGCAGATGTAGAGAATGGACTTGTGGACACGGGGAGGGAGAAGGGTAAGCTGGGACATAGTGAGAGAGTGGCATGGACATATATACACTAACAAATGTAAAATAGATAGCTAGTGGGAAGCAGCCGCATAGCACAGGGAGATCAGCTCAGTGCTTTGTGACCACCTAGAGGGGTGGGATAGGGAGGGTGGGAGGGAGGGAGACGCAAGAGGGAGGAGATATGGGGATATATGTATATGCATAGCTGATTCACTTTGTTATAAGGCAGAAACTAACACACCATTGTAAAGCAATTATACTCCGATAAAGATGTGTAAGGAAGAAAGAAAGAAAGAAAGAAAGAAAGAAAGAAAGAAAGAAAGAAAGAAAGAAAGAAAGAAAGAAAGAAAGAAAGAAAGAGAAAGAAAGAAAGAAAATTCTTTTTAGGGTTAGCCTGAGCCAGTGTACTCAAAGGCATAAACAAAAAATAAACAAGTGCACACACACATGCACACACACACACAGCAAAAACTCAAAAACCATCTATAATAGTGCTGTCCAACAGAAATGTAATAAAAGCCATATATGTAACTTTAAATTTTCTGATTTTCATTTTTAAAAGTAAAAAGAAATAGGTGAAATTAATTTTAATAATATATTTTATTTAACCCAACATATTAAAATATTTTTATTTCAACATACACTCAATATAAAAAGCGTTAAGGAAATATTTTTTTTCTTATTATGTATTCAGTATCTGGTGTGTACTTTTCACTTACACCTTACATCTCAATTCAGACTAGCCACATTTTAAGTGTTGAATAGCCATCATACTGAACAACAAAGACCTATATCATAGTTCAGTGATTTTTAAACTTAAGCAAGCATCAGGATCACCCGGAAGGCTTGTTATAGCACAGATTGCTGGGTCCCACCCCCAGAATTTGATTCATAGGTCTGGATAGAGTCCAAGAATTTGCATTTCTAACAAGTTCCTTGATAATGCTAATG
Organism: Balaenoptera musculus; assembly: GCF_009873245.2. Lineage (NCBI taxonomy): Eukaryota > Metazoa > Chordata > Mammalia > Artiodactyla > Balaenopteridae > Balaenoptera > Balaenoptera musculus. Next base: position 93,585,192 of record NC_045806.1, read on the forward strand.
ATGCTGACCTGGGGACCACACTTTGAGTACCATGGCCATAGTTATTTCAAAATCCACCTTTGGTACCATTTTACCCCTGCATTAATGTGAATGATCAAGAACCAACCCTAGATACTGTGGTTGCTGTCATTATTTTTGGTGTTATTGAAATTTTTCACATTGCAAATCACCATTTACCTGTTGGTTGAGATTGAATAATTATTTATGTAGATGAGTATTCCTTAAATCTTCATGTCTGTTATTCTCTGAGTGCTTCTTTCCAGGAGGCTGAACAGGAAAGAAACATTTATGGGCTTGCTTGTACTTAGTGAGTATTTGCAGAGCTGTATTTATGCCATATCCATATGCATGCTCTGATCTTTAGGCACAAAATAGCCCTTTGCTGGTTGACAAACTGTCAATCAACACATTGACAATCTGCCCGGTACCAATTCAAGGCGTTAATAGCAATTCATTTGATGTTTAAAATATACTCATTGATTTCAAAAACATTGAACTTGAAAATGTTAAATGAATAGCTCACTGTTTTTGAGCTCAGTGGAAAATAAAAGGAATTTTTCAAATTTCATGGTGCTTAAATCCTGACCTGAATTTATCTCTGAATGTGGGCAGGTTCTGGCCACCAAACTGTAGATGGTTGTGTGCATTTGTAAAAGATGGAGTTCCTTCCTATCCCTACATGCTTAGATATTTTATCCCCCTTTTCTCACTTCTGAAGAAAAACAATGAGGAGTTAATACCTGGTCTTTCAACTTTGTTTTTCCCGTAAGAGTACAAAAACAGCATCAGAGCCTCCGTTGGCTCCTCCTGTGTCTGAAGAAGAAGATGAAGAAGAGGAAGAAGAAGAAGATGACAATGAGCCGCCGCCAGTCATTGCACCGAGACCAGAGCATACGAAATCAGTAAGTCCCAAGTGACCGTTTCCAAATGATTCAACAGATGTCCTTTGGCCTAGTCCTAGAGTCAGAATTTAGTTAATCATCTAGTATCTGTTGAGCATCTATGTTCCCGGAACTAGAGTATAAGATAAAAATTTGGTTGGGGTTGCTGTTTTGAGGATACAGATTAGCACATGACAATTAGAGAATACTACCAAGCAATATACAAATAAGTGCTAAATTTTAAAACTGCTGCAGAAGTTAAGAAAGAGAACGAAAGCCATGGGAATATGGTAGGAAGAATTGCATAAGCAGAGGCACCAAGACCACAATTAGCACAGCATGTTTGGGGGCCTCAAAAGACTAGCTCCTGAGAGCTTTCAAGGGCAGTATACATACTTGAAGCAACTTAAAGATCTTTTTTTGATAGAAATCACTTGTCTTTAAAAACTCATTAAAGGTTGAGGGGCAGGGTGGAGGGAGGAATGAATAGGTGGAGCACAGAAGATCTATAGGGCAGAGAAAATACTCTGTGTGATACCATAATGATGGATGCATGTAATTATACATTCATCCAAACCCATAGGATGTACAACATTAAGAGTGAACCATATGATTGATGGATTGAAAGTGATGAAAAATAGGGTACTTGAATATCATAATCCTATTGGTCCACTCTCTGTGTGGCCAAAAATACAACAGCCCAACTCTACCTTCATTATAGTTTGCTCGTCTAGTTCCTCCTACTTGACTTCTGTAGGTAAATACAGTTTGGTAAGTATCTCTACAGAAATTGATGGCCCTGGAGGCTGCCATCCCATATAAAAGATAATGGGAGACAGAAAAGGCATTTCTGAAAAGAAAGACTCAGAGGGGAAGGCCAAACATAAATTTTGAGAATTAGAAGAGACATATCAGGCATAATCAGACCCTAAAACTTTAGGAAAGTGATTTAATTGTCTAAGGTCTTACAACTCTTTCGTTATAGAATTTTCACTAGTATCTGTATCACCCGTACCCAATTAGTGATTTTGGATTCAAGGAACATTGAATTTATTAATGATCTACAAAAATGGATACTTCTGAAGTCATTATTGTAAAGGATACATCTAATAATTATGAAAGTACATGATAATAAATCATTGTGTGTATGTGTAAAAAAAAAGAGTGAACCATATGTAAACTATGGACTTTGAGTGATTCTGATGTGTCAATGTAGGTTCATCAATTGTAGCATTATTTTGGTCTTTAATCTGTAACCAGATTTTTTGTCTTTAAGATCTACACTCGTTCCGTGGTTGAATCCATTGCTTCACCAGCAGCACCAAATAAAGAGGTCACACCACCTTCTGCTGAGAACGCCAATTCCAGTACTTTGTATAGAAACACAGATCGGCAAAGGAAAAAATCCAAGATGACAGATGAGGAGATCCTAGAGAAGCTAAGTGAGTTGTTTTTTGTTTTGCCATCATTAGTTTCTTCATGAGAGGGTTTCTCCACCTAGAGTGGAAATTGAACCTTCAAAAATTTGAACCTGCTTGCATGAACTCCAGGCTCCCTGACATCACAAGATGAAAAGTTTGAGACTCACTGTGTATTCCAGATCACCCCCTCCCTCATACTCCTAATTGCACAGAAACCAAGCGTTTTCACTTGAAAAACATCAATTAAGGTGAAAACTTCACTAAATGAATTATGTAGTAAGTTTTATTTTAAGATTATACCCCCAAAAGGGATCAGTCTGATGAAAAATATCTTATGATCATACCCCAGGGGCCCCCACCTGATCAATCATGATGGATAATTCAACCTCAAAACCCAACACAGTCAATCAAAGTGGGTAGCCACGATAAAATTGCCTTTTCTCTTAATTTAGGAACATTGCTATGTGGACAGGGAGGCAGGGCCAGCAAATGCTCACAGCCTCCTTCCTGCAGTGTCATTAGTGTACCCAGTGTACCCAGTGTCATTAGTGTACCCAGGCTTGTGCATACACACTCGCTCCATTTAACGAAACACTCCTCTTCCACTTAGCTTTCTGGGTCAAAGAGATTTAAAAAAAAATCCTCTGTTGAAAAGAGTCAAAGTTCTGTGAAGCACATTCATTAAACTCATACTACAAAAGCATCTAACAAACCACTAGTTATCTACAGTTCGTGCCTCCAATCTGACTAACTCCTACTCATCGTTCAAACCTCAGCTCAAAAGACACCTCCTCAGGAAAGCCCTCCTTGTCTCTCTCAGTCTGAGTCAATGGACCTTCTTTCCACTACCTTTATTGCAGCAAATATCACACTGTACTTGTCTGTCTCCTTCACTAGACTGGGAGCTCTTTAAATTAAAGACAGAGATTGTGTCTTCTTTTCCCTTACATCCAGCTCTAATAAAGTGCCTGGTACACAAAGGCACTTAACAGATGCTTGTTGATTGAATGGGTGAAAAAATTAGCAGACAAATGCATCTTGACTGGGTTCCTACTTACCTGTTCTATGCCAGAGTCTTTGGAAGAAACTATAGAAAAACAATTTCCTGATATTAAGAAACTTACAATTTTATTTGAAAGATAAGATTTAATAGTGTGATATAATTAGAGAATAGGAGGCCATCTTGTTTCATGCAACTGTCTGTCTAAAAGAACTCAGGAAAGGAAGAAAGCAGTGCAGGCTATAGGCCACAGGAAGACTCTGCAGAGGTGGTCGTAGGGCCATTTTGCCCTCCAGGGGACATTTGGCAGTATCTGGAGACATGTTTATTGTCACAGCACAGGGAATGCCACTGGCATCTAGTGGATGGAGGCTAAGGATGCTTGCTTATAAACACTCTATAATGCAAAGGGTAGCCTCCTTCCTTTCCCCTCCGCAACAAAGAATTATTCAGCCCCAAATGTCAACAGTGCTGATGTTGAGACAGTCTAACACAGAGGTATTTGGAAAGGCAAAGGTTTGGGTTGCAGATGTCAGCGCTCAGAACTGGAATTGAGGGACCTTAGCCAACCGACTTTACTGTACATGATTAAACATGCCTCTAGTGCTAATACCAACTATTTCCTTAATAACAACAGCAATAATTCCCATTTATTAAGTGCCTTCTCTGCTGACCACTTTACATACATTATCAAGTTTAATTTTCACAGTAATCCCTTGTGGTAGATTTTCATGGCCTCATTTTATAGATCAGTGAAAGTAAGCCTCAAAAAGCTAAAGTGACCAGATCACCAAACTAATGAGTGGCAGAGCCAGAGTTGGAATTCAAATCTGTTTGCCTTCAAAGCTTATACTCTTTCCATTACCCACTTTGCTTCTGCATTTGCCAACTGTCTATTTGTGTAAAAGGGAAGGAATAAAGGAAAGAATTACCTGGATAATTTCAGCTCAAGTATTCAGACAATTGCCTCAGTTTTTTTCCTTTATTTTACATGACCTGTGAGATTACATCAGATTTTATAAATCTAGCAGCATCGCTTTAGTAAAATTGATTATTTGATAACTGTTTCAAGTCTCAGTAGATTTATTATAATGAAAATACATTTAGAGCTTTCTTAAGTTCACTGACAGAGAAACAGGCATTATTTTGAGGAGGGAGCAAGATCTTGTTTTGCTTGCAAACTGTAATGGTTCTGGAGCTGTGGGTTTTATAATTTGTTGTTTATTCTGCCCTACACTGAGCAACATGATGAAGAGGGAAAAGCCATGTTTGATTACATTTTTTAATTAAGAATTAAGTCAGTTTTTTTCTCTATTGGAGAATGCTCGGGCCTAGAGAGAATCTTTTTCCCTCCAGCCTGTGGGCCAACTGCAACTCTCAACCCTACCTGTGCTCACAGATGTCGGCAGGGCACACCTGCCAAGAAATGGAGGAGTGTTTTTCACGAAGCAAATCCAGGCTGAGCTTTACTGCAAAGTCTGCAAAGTCAGTCTTTACTGCTTCTGCTTCACCATCGCCCTCTCTGGGCCCTGTCTCTGCCACTTACTCGCTTATATAACCTTAAGCTAGTTATTTAACCCCTCTGAAACTTCATTTCTTATTGGCCAAATGGGGATGAGAATCATAACTACATTTTAGGACTCTGTCTATAGGATGGATTTTATGCAGCCCAACCTATGGCTAAGAGGACAGGTATTGGCGTCAGAAAGGCCCAGATTCAAATCACAAGCCCATTGCTCCCAGCTGTGTCACTTTAGGCAAGTTATTTTAACTTTTCTGGACCTCTTTTTCCTCATTAAGAAAAATGGGGATAATAATGGTACCAACCTTATAGCATTATGATAATTCAATGAGAATAATGTATGTAAAAACCTCCAGCAACAGTACTTGGTACACAATAGGTGCTCAATAAATGGTAGTTACTATCTTATTACATGAATATAAGCCTTAATAAGATAATACAATAGGACAGACTTTGAAGTGAATCATAACTGAGTCTGAGTCATAGACCCAGACCAGCTGTGTGTCCTTAGACAAGTCACTCAACTCCTCTAAAATTTAGTGTCTTCATCTGAAAAATGGAGATGATTGTACTGGTATAATGGGGACTTTGTGAGGACCAAATGAGGCAAAGTATGTAAGACACCCAGCACAATAAATAGTTGCTTAGAATTATTATGCTGTTTTTTCCACCATGAGAGCAACCATATTTTTCAATATAAAAAATTGGGGCCTAGGATCTTCAGGGGGGACAGAATGTTTGAAACCAGCAATAATCCCAGATGTATGGGCCCTGCACAGAAATCACTGAGGAGGAGGAGCTTGGGGAAGGCGTAAAGGAGCCTGTACTAAGAGGCAAAGGAGAGGGAAAAGGGAGACAGGGAGGTAGGAGAATGGCCTACGGCCCATACCAGGGTGGACCCCACCATAAGCGTGGGGAGGAGGGGAGGGCGGCCTCACCTTCAGTCTCAGGGATCTGATTACTATGACGTGGGCAGCCCAGACCACAGAGCTGTCAGGCTATTCTTCTTCCACACAGATACTGATTGTGGGAGCCAGACCATGGGATCATTAATGGCTGAAATGAACAGGTCATCTTTCAGTTTTACACAGACAGATAGCCTGGGTCTGCCTTGTTCACTGTGGTCTGGTCTGAATCTGCTGGAAAATAAAGAAACCCCTACATTTTAGTGACATTTTTCAAAAGGTGCTGACTGTCAGCAAAATTGTACAATCACCCCCCCCCCAGTCCCTCCCCTCCCCCAGCATTCCCCGCTCAAAACTCTTTCTCCGAATCCCCCCTCAGATAGAACTAACATTAGTTTAGAGAGTTCTTTTGCTTTCTCTCAGAAACCGAAACCTTCATTATGCCAAACAGACAGTCTTTTAATGCTTGGAGTTCAACTTAGTTTATTTGATATGTAGGAGAACACATTGCTGGACTTTTCTGTCCCTGAAACCACATCATGAACCCTATTTTCAAACACTAGTATTTAGTGATTTCTTAAATCCTTGTACTTTAAAGTGAATGGTTTGTTTCTCATTTAGGAAATTGCTCTGGTTGGAAGTTGTTCTGCTATTGCCATCATTTTCTCCTCTGGATTCTGAGTTGCTGATTTTTGTCTCTTTATGCCTATTGTGTACCACTGTTTTTTCCTTTCTTTAGTATAATTTAGGAACACAAATTATAATGGCTCTGATGAAGGAGGTCACTGTAAAAGCTTGTTTTGTAATTCGGAATGGTACACAAGGCCTCCTGTTCACTTGTTTAGCAGCGGTAGGTGGCAGCACACGCTCTCCTGTGACCGGTAATGGGCATGAGGACGCCATTTTCTTTGAATAGCAGTTAAATTCAGAAGCAGAAGCGCATCAAAATGGTTGTCTTTTGGTAATCCTCATGAAAGGATTTATTCCCAGTTGTTGTTGTTGTTTTTATCCTGCATACCATGGTAATAAAAGTTGAATCATTTACTACCATAAAACCTCATTAATAGAGACACAAATGGAGAGAAAAGATGTATGGACACCAAGGGGGGAAAGCAAGGGGTGGGAGGTGGGAGGTTGGATGAATTGGGAGATTGGGATTGACATATATACACTAATATGTATAAAATAGATAACTAATAAGAACCTGCTGTATAAAAATAAAATAAAATAAAATAATAAAATAAAAACCTCATTAACTAAAGCCTGCCAATTGGAATTGGTCATAATTCAGAAAGTGGCTTGGGCTGAAGCTTATTTGCTTTTGTTCAGTCTATGGAAAAGAGTTTGCTCAGCAACTTAATGGTATAACTTTCTTAGAAGACTTTGCTTAATAAAACTGTGGTTTCAAGTGACTTTAAAATCGTCATTTCATTAAAAAAATTTTTAAGTTCCAGGTCCTTACCCATTCATAGCTGGCTTGAAGGAGGGTAGTTCTCAGTGATGTAGAAATCTGTGAGACAATTTGAAAAATGAAATAGCAACTCAGAAATCATTAAATTGGTGGTATTCTATAGAGATAGCTCAAGTAAAATACATTCTCTTACCCCTGCCTTAAAATACGGGGCATTTACTAAATGAAAGTCCTAATTTTATTTGAGTTTAATTCAATAGACATTTATTGAGTAACCAATGTATTTCACCTACAGCATTATATGAGGAAGCACTGAGGATGCACAGATGAAAAGACATGGCCCCTGTCCTTACGACACAGTCTATAAGGGGATGTCAAATACATAGATATAGATAGATGGTGTATTAAGTACAGAGAAGGAGAGCAAGAGCAAAAACAAGAAAAAAAGCAAAAGAGGAGGCAGAAAGAGAGAGAGAGAGAGAAGGTACAATAGCAGTACAGAGAAGGGAAATTATTAACTTTATTCAAAAAAAAATCAGAGAAGGCTTCCTAGAGGAGGCATAAGTTGAAGCTGAAGCTGAGTTGAAGCATGAACAAGGACTTGCCAGGAAGAAAACTTAAGAAGGACATTGCAGGCAGAGAATAGCATGTAAAGAAAGTATAAAAGTATATGGTTGGGAACGTTAACTTATTCAGTGCCACTTGAATATATCAGTAGAACTGGTGGTGGATATGGGGACTGGAGTTTTAAGAGAGGGAACCAAATCGCTAAACAAGATCTGATCATGAGCTACAATTCGTTTGTTATGGTGAGAGCATAAGGTTCTAGTGGGGAAGTGGGGAAGATGAGATGGAGAATGAAGCAAGAGCCAGATACAAAGAACCTTGCATTCCATGCCAAGGGGTTTGAGCTTTACCCTGGAGGAAGCATCCAGGACCCCTGAACCAGAGAATCACGTGATCAGGTCTGCACTTAGAGCATCCTGACAGAGGTGTGGAGCCTGGACTCGAGTGGGCAGAGGCTGGAAATTCTGAATCCAGTTAGGAGGCTGTCGGAATAGCCCAAACAAAAAATGGTGAGGGCCTAACTAGAACAGTAGTAATGAGGAAACGACAGATTCAAAAAGTATCTAGGAGGTAAACAGATATAGGCCCAGGACTCAGTGGGCAACTACACGTGGGGAGTGAAGGTAAGGGATAAGTCAGGGTGACTCCCAGATCTCTGACTCAGGCTACTGAGTAGACAGATGGTAGTACCATTGACTGAGATTGGGAATACAAGAGGAAAAGAATTATGTGAGTCTTATTTAACCTAACTGAAACATGGACTTCTCTTACAAAAAACAAACAACAACAAACCTAACAACCATGGATGAACAATCCGTGAATGAAACATTTAATTTATTATTTTTTTCCAGGTATACTATCTACTGGTAGGTCTGAATTAAGTTGTTCACTAGCCCAGAACATAGATCATGTCTAAATTAGCACGAAGTATTGTCTGTAGCACACAGTTTAGCTCTTGAATACATATTTTCTTGTTCACATTCATTTAGTCAACAAATTCAGTGGCAGCCACTGTTCTGGGCACTGAAGTAACAGGGATGAAAAGACAAGCTTCCTGCCCTCAAAAAGAAGCATGTAAGTCTCATTAGAATGATCAGAGAAGAGTTCACAAAGGATGACTTGATATTATACTTAAATAATAAATAGGAATTCATGGGTTTGATAGGAAAGGGAAAGAGGGAGCATGTCTGAAGACCAAAGCCTTGGATAGTGATGGTGTTGCTAGGATATAAAGTCGGAGGGATGGAGAGGAGAGGAATAATATGAGGTTAGACTGGTTAGGTAGGAGCTAGATGCTGCTGGATGGTAAAGGGCCTTCTATGCCAGACTAAGAAATTTGAAATTGATCCTGTAGTAAGGGGGAACTTTTGACGATTTGTGGATAATGGAGTGAAATCACTCTGAAGTAGGCTGACCTCACATCTCAGTTTATCCAAGATAGTCTTCGTTTATGAGTTACATGGTTACCCTATTCCAAAGGCATTGTGGAAAAGGAATTAGAGAAGGCAGAGTTTAGAGGTAGGTAACGACTAGCACAATTGTTTGAACAAGAGATGTTGAAGACCTGAACAATGGCAGTGGCCATGGGTATGAAGAGGAGGGAATGGATAAGAGTGACAATTAGGAGATAGACTCCACAGACCTTCTCTGGATTAGTTCATGTGTATAAATCTTGTTATACTAACTGACTCTACACTTCTTTGAATAGGGGCCATGTTAGTAAGATGTAACTTAAAGGTAACGATACTGATGTTTGCTTCCATAAGGAAAGAAAGGAGGGCCAGAAGTATCCAAATAAATGATTCCCTTCAAAGTAGTCCACTTGAGAACTTATTCCCACGATGCTGCCATGGCACGGAATTTTTCTGTACCTATTTGAGCATTGCATTGTAGAGTCAATGTCACTTCCTTTAGATTTATTCTGAGTGGTGGCAGGTATTGATCCTCTGAGTAGTGGCCTTGAAATTTTGAAATTGCAAAAAACCAATATTTTTTCCCAGAGCCAAACATGATAAATTAATGGTTTTCTTGTGTGGCTTGTAAACTTACTCCACAGTGTTTGGAACAACCTATAGAAACAGAAAGTAGATGAGTGGTTGCCTAGGGATGGGTTGGTAAGCAAAGAGGGGATCAAGAGTGACTGCTAACAGGTACAAGATTTCTTTTTAGGATGCTAAAGATGCTCTAAAATGAGATCATGGTAAAATTTAGTAACTTTGCACAGCTCTAAAAATTTACTAAAAGCCATTGAATTGTACACTTTAAGTGAGTGAACTTTACGGTGTGGAAATCATATCTCAGTAAAGCTGTTAAAAATGTTTGGAGTGCTAGTAGGGTCCTAGGTTCAGGGATGTATGGAGGTTTCTTTAGGATTTTATTTTATAATCATACAAATTTTTATTAAGATATAGTTGTTTTACAATATTACATTAGTTTCAGGTGTACAGGGATGTAAGTTTTTTAAAACAGTAAGCCTCATTACTTTATGATTAACCTTTATTCTTTATTAGAGCCATTCCCCATCCCCCATCACCCTTAGTGCAGTACTGGGTGCATATTAATTGCTCAAGAGATATTTGTCCAGCAAAACTGAATGTACTGTAGCACTCAATTTTACTCCAATTCAGAGAAGATAGTGATTTTATTAAATACTATGTACAAGTCCTTAGATGTTTTTATCTCCTAATCTACAGTATCCTTTTATGGGAACTTTTTATAAATGTTGGGTTATGTTCAGTCCTTCTTGTTTCCCAAACATCATCAATTTTGAGTATAAGCATCTGGGTTATTACTACTAGTTTAATTAATATATTACTGTTTGTTACTTTAATAAAATATATCATTATCCATATAAATTATAGAAATCACATAAGAATATTGCTCTAATATTTTATTTGTCATTGACTCTGGCATCTTAAATTTTAATATTAAGTAGAGGAAAATCAATCAATTTAAATCTCTCTCTCTCTCTCTCTTCCCTCCCTCCCCTCAGGAAGCATTGTGAGTGTTGGTGACCCAAAGAAAAAATACACAAGATTTGAAAAAATAGGTCAAGGGTAAGTGATTATTATGTGAACTATCAAAAGATGAGCACCAGAGACATATATTAAAATGCAATAACAGCTTGAATTTCTAGTAAATTATGCTTCTCATTTTCTAGGTTATATTCATGTTTTGCATTCTTAATATTGGCCTTTCTGGCTGGCAGACTGTTAATTAACCTAGGAACATATCCTGCGGGAATCTTCACTATTGTCAGGTTAACAGTGAATTATTTACAGATGCTTTCATCCCATAGAGTTAGACGATTCAAACCGATTCCTCTAGAAAAGCAGTAGAGTTATAGAAACCTCTAAGCTTGTATGAAAACCCCCTTTATCCCTGTCCCCCTCTACATCTGTATGGATGTTATGCTTAAGATCCTGTTTCATTCTCAAACTGTAAAGTGACAGAGTGATGGTAGGGAAGGTCCTTATTGAATGATCCAGAGGTGGGCAGAGTTAGCTATCTGAGTAAGGAAGAAATAGATCAATAATCCCTAAATGGGATGGAGTGCATCATTTTCACTTAGTATGCTAGTAAGAATAAAGATTCTCAGGCTCTACTGCCAGAGATTTGATTCAGAAGTCTGGAGCGGGGCCCAGTAATCTGAACTTTGGAACAGTTCCTCAGATAATCCTGACCATCAGCTAGACCTGGAAACCAGGGGGCTAGATCATTCACCAGAGCTAACGGTGGGAGTCACCAGTTCTACAAGCCAGCTGTAATTAGGCATGTTTCTCAAGCCTTAATGTGAAACTAAACAGGAGTTCCTGAGTAGGCAACAGGGTTTGAAACAGGGAAATGTTTTGTTTAAAGAGAAATGAAGCGTTCTAAAGGGGTGTCCTTAAATGGGAAATGAGACAAGATATTTAGGTGTACCAACAACTGTATGCCAGGCACCCCAGAGGTCTCCTGACTGAAACAAGGGGCTGGGAAGAAAGGGATACAGCTAATGTGCCTGCAAAATTGTGCTAGCCCCTCAGCCAATGGAAAAATCATATACTGTATATAAGCTTGACTGTTTTTGTGATTTTTTATATTTTATTTCGTTTTCCCCCTAGCTTTTTTACTAAAGTTTCTTTTGAAATTGCCAACTTATCTCGGGAAATAAGGGAAAACATTCATTAGACATTTGGGCTAGAGGGTAAGAGGGACACTCCTTGGGCACTGTGCCTGGTGGGAATCAAGGTGAGAAGACCCTAAGAAGGAGGCAGAAACTAAGGGAGAAATATATGGCCAAGTGTCTTCTTGCAGTGGAAACCGTAATTTTGTTGCATTTAAACTTTCTAGGAGGGCAAAATATATACCTGTTTGTGCTCTTGCTTCTTTCTTTGTCATTTGCTATCACTGGTATTCTCACATGCTCATAAAAAAAGGTTTTGTGGTCTCTAGAGGGCCCCTAAAACTTAACAAGTCAGATAGTATTTCTTCCCATTGCTCTAGGACAGTGCTGTCCCCTAGAACTTTCTGTGCTGATAGAGATGTTCTACATCTGCACTGTCCTATATGATAGCCACTAACATGTGGCTGTGGAGCACTTGAAATGTGTCTAGTGCAAATGAGAGACTGTATTTATTTGAATTAATTTATTTGTTCAGCACACACTTATTGAACACCAACTATGTGCCAGGCACTGTGTTAAATGCGAGAGAAACAGAGCTCACTAATGATAGTGTGGGCCCTCAAGGAACTTACAATCTATAGTGATGAATGCTTGAAGAGGCTAAATAGGGTACCTTGGGTGACATGCCTACTCAATTCACCTAAGTGCAGGGCAGGGCTGGCTTCTGTAGCCATTGTTTCACCTGGAGTTTTCCTCCTTAACTCCTAATGAACTAGAAGTTCTAGTGAACTGGTTGTTTTACTTAAGTCAGGAAGCCATGCCTTCTCAAGTCCATGTACAAACCTCAGCTCACTTTCTTTTTGTCCAAAAGGTTAACACCATAAGGCAGGTTAAAAAAACACAGTATTTTGCACTAAAGTGACTTGGAAGGCAAAAGTTACCTTTTAAATTTATTTTATTTTATTTTTGGCTGCATCGGGTCTTCATTGCTGCGCGCGGGCTTTCTCTAGTTGCAGCGAGCGGGGGCGGGCTTCTCATTGCGGTGGCTCCTCTTGTTGCGGAGCACGGGCTCTAGGCGCGTGGGCTTCAGTAGTTGTGGTGAGTGGTCTCAGTAGTTGTGGCTCACGGGCTCCAGAGCACAGGCTCAGTAGTTGTGGCACATGGGTTTAGTTGCTCCGCGGCATGTGGGATCCTCCCGGACCAGGGCTCAAACCCGTGTCCTCTGCATTGGCAGGCGGACTCTTAACCACTGTGCCACCAGGGAAGTCCCAAAAGTTACCTTTTAGATTTTAGTTTAATCTAGTTGGATCTTTGATGGAGCTAACAATAGGAAGTGATACACAATCCATAGAGAAGTAGCATTCCAGACCTTTGCTGTCCAATATGGTAGCCATGTGGCTATTGAGCACTTGAAATGTGGCTAGTCCAAATTGAGATATGCTACAAGTATAAAATATGCACCTGATTTCAAAAAGTTACTATGAAATAAACAATGCAAAATATCATATTAATAGATGTTATATTGGTTACATGCTGAAATATTTTACATACATTGTGTTAAATAAAATATATTATTAAAATTAATTTCACCTTTTGAGCTTTTTAAAATATAGTTTCCCCCAAATTTAAAATATGGCTCACATTTATGTCTAATGGACAACACTGCCCTAGTTGTAGGTTTAAATGGGAGCTATTTATTTATTCATAAAGTGTTTTTATATTCGGAGTTGTCTTTTGAGGAGCGGAAAATGTTATAATTTTGTTTTGATTGCTCATTCTCACTTAGACCCAACGGAGCCAAAAATATCATTGAATTTAGAAAAGAAAAAAAGTAAGAGATGGTTTCTGGGAGATACTAGGTAATGAAGCAAGACTGATTTCTCCAAGAGCAAAGATTAGGCTGCCAAACAACTTGGCATACCAAAGAGATTTCCCCTCCTGGTTGTTATTTATGCTTCTGACCTCTGAAGGTGCAAAAGGAAAGTTCTCTATTTCTGCATACCTTTGTAAAGCCTTTATAATCTAAAATGAAAAATCAAAGGAGAAATCCTGCTTGCCGCTGCGGAAAGGTCTCTTTTATATTCCCAGCGAGTTCATCATTTTCAAGAATGATGAAACCAGCAGAGAGTTCACTCATAGACCCCATTCAACTTTTAAGTAAGCCCTTAGAGGGTGGGGAGTCTTTTTGATTTATCCTTTTGTCGCCTTTACTGTCTAGCACAGTGCTGTTGCAGTTGGTGGATCCCCCCAAAACAATTTTGTACAGTTTCGATCAACAATCAGAGTTCATTTGGCCAAGCTCAGGGACTTACAGAACTTCCCCTGTCTGCTTCCCCCATCTCTCTGGATCTGTTTTGGCCTCAATAAATATTTGCTGAACTAATGAAAATGTTTGTCTTTCTAGCTCTCCCTTTCCTCTGTCCTCTGTCTTTTCATGAGTATATACATGTGTATCTTGCTCTTTCTGTCTCTGTCTCTGTGTTTTGCAGTGTGTCTTTAACTGTTTCTCATAATCACTAGATCAGCCTCACCACATCTGATTTTGTTCTCCTTTAGCTATTTGTGTCTGTCTTTTTCATCCATGTTGGCTTCACCTTCTGCCATTTTCACACACGCACCCAACCAAAATGGTCATAATATAAAATCAAGATGTAATTATGTAGCTTTTTAAAATATAAGCTAGTAACTTAAATCTATTTATTTACTGTAACTCTATCATTTATTTAATTAACGAATTATGATTTTTTTTCATTTTTAGTAGATTTTTGTTCTCTGTTCTTAATTTTTAAAGGGAATGAGCAAAATATTGATTTATTTCTCTCTAGACCAGAAAAGAACCCACTTAAATTAATTTTTCTTTTACTTAAATTGCTCTCAATGGATTTTCCCATGAAGTATTGACCAAGTTAGATAAACTAGTCTCTACTCTCAATTTATAGAGTTTTTTTTTTCTTTTCATTGATGGTGACATTCAAACCTATGTCCGTAATCATTTGGAGCTGGGAATAATCAGCCCCAGTATTCCATTTTTAGCTCCCTGGAGCACAGCAGCTTACTCTTGGGAGCCGGATTTGAGAGGAACCTCTCCATTAATCACCCTCATCTACTTGGAAAACAAAATTTTTCCAGTGTGGGTTTCTGCCATCCCAGCATTCAGGCCTGGGGCCAGAGAATTGGGCTCCATCTTCCATAAATCAAATTCAGAATTGCATGTCTAATCATTTGAGGCCATAGCTGTGAGTGGAAAGCTAAAAATGACATTATTTCATCAGGTTTGCTGTGAAAAGTGTTCTGTACGTGGCCACCAAATCTAAATATTTTGAGCAGATGTATGTAAAGTTTTAAAAAAAACAGAAAGAAAGAAAAAGGGACCGGTACCCCCCAAATTATCATTAACTTGACAATATGAGTTTGTCAGAAATACATCTGGTGGAGACTTAAAGAATCTTCACTCTTTAGGATAGTTATATAAAAGAACTTGTTTAATAAATGAGGTAGGGTGAGACAGCAAAATTAAATATTTATTTTCAGTCAACAGCTATCATTGGCAAACCTGTGTAATCCCTGAATAAGCAGTAGCTGTGTAACAGAGGGCTGAATTCACGAACATTGGCAGCTGTCCGAACATATTTCTCATTAATAGATTTGAATTCATTTTAAGGTCTTTCCTTAAATGAGAATGCACTGAACAACAGACTCTTTTTCTCTTTGAGGTTTCTATTTGTTTTCTCTTCAACATTATAATAAAACAAATATTTTTGAGGAAGCAGCTCAGAGGAAATGGTTTGGATCCAGTTTAACAAATAACGTGTTTCCTTCAGCGAACTTTTGTTGAGGGCCTACTATGTGTAGTACAGAGTAGTAGTTAAGAACCAGGTTCTGAACATTTGATGGGGAGAAACGGAAAGTTGTATCGAGAAATAAGCAGGTCCGCCCTACTCCCAAATGCGTGTACCTTTCCCCCCATACTTTATCCACACACTCTTTTCACTGTCATCTCCCCCATGAATCTCTCTCTCTGGCTACCCCAGCCCTAACTCATCTTTTCTGTGTATGTCCTGAGTCCTACAGCTTTGATCCGCATGGGCATGTCTACACCACTTATATCTTAGCTTGTCTAGACATGTAAAATTGCTTGAAACTTTGAAAACCATGATGGAATAAAGGGAGAATTTTTGGAAAATTTGAAGAGAAAGACAGAGTCCAGATTCCGAAATCAGAAGGCTGTGGGCAATTTATTTAGTTTCTTTAAGCACCAGTTTTCTGTCATTGTAAGCAGAATTCACATACCTCATAAGGTTGTGAGAAATGAATGAGAGAAGGTATTTAAAGTGCTTTGCACAGTACATGGCACATAGTGAAGGACTCCATAAACGATAAGTTATTTTTAGGGGTAAAAGTCACACCCACAGTTACTATTATTATATAGAGCAAAATACAGTAAGTAATGTAATGTAATTATAAAGAGCTATGGGGACAGAGAGGAGGGACAGATCATTTATAGCCAGGGAGGAGATATGATGAAGAACTCTTCAAGGAGGGTGCGTTTGAATAGTGACTTGAGAAGGTGTGGGATTTAACAAGTTGGGATTATGGGAAGTTTCCGTTGAAGAAAACCAAATGAACACTCACTTCAGACTGTAGGTTTCATTCATTTTGATGTCCCTAGGGCCTGCAACGATGTCTGGCATAGAGTTAATACTCAGCAAGTATTGGATGAATGAGTATCAAAAAGACCAGAAGAATTAAATCAAGAATTCCAATTCTATAGACAGTCAAAGGTACAGTTTGGCAGGGGAATTAACAGGATACAATGCTAGAAAGATCAGTTGGGGCTGTGTTATGAAACAAATTGAGAGATACAAGCAATACTGTGGGGTTTTTTATTTGTTTGTTTGTTTGAGTTTAATTCTTTTAAGTAGATAATACTTGGACATGGTATAACATTCAGAAGGTACAGAGGAGTAGACAGTGAAAAGTAAGTGTCCCTCCAACCCTTTTCCCTCAGCCTCCCAGTTACCCTGCACAAAGGAAACTTCCAGAAAGATGTTGTTTCTGGTTTCGTATGTAATATTTTCATAGAATCTCTGTGCACATACACGCACATACAAACACACGCACATACACATGTGTGCATGTGTGCTCACGCATACCATGTATGCTCAAATATTAGGTGGCGCACTGTTTTTTAACTCACCTAAATACACAAACTATCAGATATATGATTAAATGGTGAATGTCTACTTGTGATGTTTAACTTGTTAATTCACCCTTATTTACATATTTAAAACCACACATTGTATAAAGTCACGTATAAATTAGGAGAGATTTTTCTACTCTCACATTTCACGAGCGGTATAATTCAAAATCTGCCTCTGCATCTGTATTGTTTTTGTAATCCCAGAGCCCCTTTTTGAGTCTCCCAGCAGTTAGCTAAGTACATCATCTGACTTCCCTCTAAGATCTTTGAGATAAAATATTTTTGAATCTACATTTTGAATATTTTTGAATCTACCTTTGAATGATTCTGTGCCTGGATATTTTATTCCTACTTACAATTACCCATTTATACAACATTAAGATGATTGTTTTCCGAATCTGTCCTGTAGGTGTATATTTAAATCTTCACAACGTAACTTTCTACTATATCACTTTTTAAAGTTTCTGTTACAAATGTTCAGACTTACGCAAGAGTAGAGAAAATAGTATAGGACCTCCCATATTCTTATCACCCAAATTCAACTTTTATCAATGTTTTTAATCTAATCACGATGCCATTATAACGCATATATATAAAAATTTAACCTCTAACACCCAGTCAATAATCAGAGTTGTCCAGTTGTCTCAAAACTGCAGTTTGTATAGTTGATTTGTTCAAATCAGCATCCAAAAAAGATTCACATATCACATTTGGTTGTGTCTCTTAAGTCTCTGTACTCTAAAGCATCTGCCTTCTTTTACCACTACCACTGACTTACTGAAGAAACTCATCAGCATCTTGTAGAATATACACTTTCTAGATTTGTCTATTAGTTTCATTTGATGCCATTTATCTTGCTCCCATATTTCCTGTATTTCCTATAAATGACAGTTAGATCTAGAAGCTTAATTAGGCTGAGGTTCAATTTTTGGCAAGGTTTCTTCATAGGTGGTGGTGCTATATGTTTCATATTATATTGTATCAGGAGGTACAGTGTCTAATTGTCCCATATTTTAGTGATGAGTAGATTGATCAGAAGATTCAGTGGGTGATTGTCCCCTCCACTGCAAAGTTGTCATCAGCCTTTCATCTGATGGTTTCATCTATTGATGATTATTGCCCAAATCAATTATTTCATGAGGGGTTAACAGAATGGCAATTTTCTAATTCTGTCATTCCTTCTACACTTATCAGTTAAAATACTTTTGTTGAAAAGAACTTTGTCTCTTCAGCTAGGGAGTCTTTGGTTACCCTAAAATATAGTTCATACAGGGAAATCAAGATAAATGCTTAATTTTTAAATTGCCAGTTTTCAGTGTAAGATGTTGGTACCCAAGCTACTTCCAAAAGTGTCCAATGAAAGGTGTTTTGATTTTTTTTAAGTGGGAGAAGATGGTATTCTCTTTTATTTAAAAAAATATCTTTATAAACTCATGGGTTTTTTATGTTTTCTGTTTGTTTCAATTAATCTCATTTTTTATTGTTTTTGATGGTCAAACTGTCCCATCTTTGGCTACTGGGAGCCCTTTTCAGTGCATTAATTTGAAAGTGACCTTTAAAAAGCTTGTTTGTGATATCTAACACCTGCAGTTATGAGGTAACACCTTTAGAAATAATTTATTTACATCATTTCTTTCCAATTCTGACAGATACTGTTTATGAGTGTCCAAAACTAGCATTGATTGAGACTATTTCAACCTAATGTATCTCTCCTAAACTGTACTTTATGGATAAAAATAAATGGATATGGAGAATTACTACATTACATGAGCGATTTTATAAGGATTTGAATACAAGGCAATTCCCTTTTTCTCCTGAGGAAAAAATTGGGGGAGAGCCCCTTACCTTGTATTTGGGTATACATGGTACATTTCTCTTTGTGCGTGTGTGTGTGCACGTGCACGCCATGCATGTATTTTTAACACAAATGTTAAAACATTATATATCTCCTTTTCTATTATGTGCCTATGTCTTAGAGATGGTTCCATGTTCATACCTCATTCTTTTTAACAGAGGCACAGTGTTTTGTTGTTTGGATGTACCATACTTTATTTAATTAGGCCCCATCAATAGACATTTAGTTTGTTTCCAATATTTTGCTGCTATAAACAAGGCTTCAGTGAAGATCCTGACACGCCATTTCATACATATGCGAATTTATCATTAGGATGAATTCCTAAAAGTGGAATTGTTACATTAAAGGATATGTGCATTTTTCATTTCCAAGTTGCCCTCCATAGAGGTTGTTCCATTTAACACTCCCACCAGCAATGTTTGAGGGTGCCTGTTTGTCCACACTCTCAACACAACCGTGTTCAAATATGTGGGATTTTAGTACTATAATAAAAGCTGTCCCCACACTGATCTTCAAAGGGGAAAGTGTTTAAGAAAGGAATTCTAACAAGAAATTATGTGTCAAAACAAAAGGCTATCCTGAAGAATCCATTCGTCAATATAGCCCATGTTTGTATTATGCCAAAGTATCTTTGTTGCATGTAGTATCTCTTCGTATAGATTAGATCAGCCAAGCAGCTAAATTTGTCAGCAACTGACAGTGGGAGCATTTCTTGAAATCATTTTCCTCCTATGCATAAAGATATGTATCCGACCAAAGGAATTTTTGTCTAACATCTGGGTCTTTGCCAATCATATCATTATGTAGAATGATGATACAACCAATTCATCAGTAATGGCAAACAAACATTTTTTGGAAGCCCCCAATCCCCATCCCTCTAAATTAATTTTAGTTTTAATGCTTGAGAAAGTAAATATATCATGTTAGATACTTTTCAGACTTATCTCTGCTACTCAGTGAGGAGCCCTCTTTTTCTTAACTCTAATGTGAAGTTCCCATATGGAAGATGAATATTTTTGAAACTTGTTTCTTAAAGGACTTGATGAATAACAGCTTGTTTTGCAAATCTGACAAAGTAGTGTACAACATAGAACTCAGGGATAAGTGCTGAGAATAAAGTGCTCTGACTTGTTTTTCTTTGCTCAAGAAACTATGGGCAAGAGCCGAAGTGGTATCTAGAGTGCTTACAGAAGCGATTCTTTGGGTGAGACCACCCACCCCAAAAGTATTTGCTTCCTCATCGGATCTATTTTGGGCCGTACAAGGTAGAACACAGCTATGAGGCACTAAATAGATGTAGTCTGAGCTTCATAATAGGCTTTGTGTTGAAGGGGATTGGAAATACATTAGCATTTGTGAAGAACAATGTTTATGGAGCAATGGAAGATGCTCTTTGTTCTACTTAATGCTCTTAAATGCCCTGTGTTGTGTGCTGTCCCTTGTAAAGAAAGATGGTGCCACTCAATCAACCACCATTAGCAGAGTTTGCACTTCAAGTTGTTTTTTCCAGCCATAGTAATGAGCTTGTATTAAGCCACCCGCCCCCCCTTTCCTGTCTAGGCCCTCTTGAAACCAGTGGCACACACTGGGAAACAGCTGCTTAGACTTAATGTTGGAGTGAGTAGTTGAGGGTTAGCTGGCCTTTCCAGGGATTAAGGCCTGTAAATGTGGCCTCATTATCACTGGACTATAATACACTGAGCTCCCTGGCACCACACCCATAATGTGTTACAGCTCTATTTAAAATTAGATGATCATGAATACTCTGGGAAAAGTCATGCCCTAGCTAAAGAACAAAAAATTCCCTGTTCCTATTTATAATCCTAGTAATTAAAGACTATACCGCCTGGCCCTCGCTACATTCTGCATACTTAGAAAGGGACTTAGATAACATGATTTTTTGTGCAATTTTATTGTTTTTAATTTAGTGATAGTTTTTAATTGAGTGGCAAATTATAGAAAACACTCTGAATCTTTCCCCTTCTGGCAGAGTTATTGCAAGTAGTAGTAACGCTGTTCCTCACCATTCTGGAGCCCTAAAGGAAATATATCTCAACAAAACAAGTAAATGTATGGTAGCATTGAAAAATATATCTGTATATTTTTATACCAAGCGAATTAATATAGTGAGACAGTTTCTACATAGGGGCCTACAAGGAGTAATTGTATCTTCAGTACTCGGCAGAAGATAAAGTCCAGTCCTAAGCACTAATTCTGGGTCCACTTCACTCTTGGCCACATGACCAATCTTAATTGATTCAGAAAACGGAAGAACCGTTTGTATGGTTATGCCAAAGGAATCAGACTTATCGTGCCCAGGG
The DNA here is from genome assembly GCF_009873245.2 of Balaenoptera musculus. NCBI lineage: Eukaryota > Metazoa > Chordata > Mammalia > Artiodactyla > Balaenopteridae > Balaenoptera > Balaenoptera musculus. The sequence continues at coordinate 93,606,380 of NC_045806.1, forward strand.
ACAAACTAAATGGTTCCCAAGGGGGCACATGGACTAAGCGAATAGAAAATTAGAGGCAAGAGAAATATTTTAGGGAGGTGGCTTAGCATAGTAGATACAAACGTGGGCTTTGGGAAGTACCACACTTGCACTTAGCACTTAGCATTGCTGTCAAAATGCTAAAGATCTATAACAGAACATGAAATGGTTGTTAAGAGCATGGGCTGTGGAGTCAAACCAATGCTTTTTTTTTTTTTACAGTATATTGGGGTTTTTTTAATTTATTAATTTTATTACTTAAAAGTTCTCTTGAATTTTCTAATTGTTTGTACTAGTATATTTTTTTAACATCTTTATTGGAGTATAATTGCTTTACACTGGTGTGTTAGTTTCTGCTGTATAACAAAGTGAGTCAGCTATATGTATACATATATCCCCATATCTCCTCCCTCTTGCATCTCCCTCCCACCCTCCCTATCCCACCCCTCTAGGTGGTCACAAAACACTGAGCTGATCTCCCTGTGCTATGCGGCTGCTTCCCACTAGCTATCTATTTTACATTAAACCAATGGATTTTTGAGCTCAGCTGCTGGCTCTAACTGTGTAACCTTGGGCAAGCTACTTACCATTTCCCAGTTCCAATTTCCTCATCTGTAGAAGGAAGATAATATAATTGACCTCATAGGGTTGTATAGGATGAGCATTAAGTGAGCTCATGGCATTTACAGAGAGAAGGCAGAAAGTAAGGCTCAATAAGTGATACAACCTTTTCTAGCAGCAGCAGCAGTAGAAGTCAAAGTAGATGTAAAAAATAACCAACCTAAATGTGGATTAATTCCCTGACTGTGATCTCATTAGCACCAGATTTATACTTATGAAACCTTAAACTTGAATAATGCCCTATCCTCCTGGCTCTCTCACTCTTATTCCCATGAGGCTCTCCTCGGACCCCGTTGAGCCCCTCTAGTCCTCTTGCCCTTTCCTTTTTCTCCCAGACCATGAGCTTCTTCCTAGCCCCACTGGCCTGCCCTTCTTTCCCTCCTCTAATCTATCAATATTTCTATGCTGAAATCAGAGTGACTTATCTAAATTGTAAGTCCTACCATGTTGCTGCTTTGGCAACTACTCATGATCATGGCTTGACATTGGCTCTGCAGGAAACATCAAAACCTGATGAAGATTACTGATAATTAAACTGACTTGTCTTGGGAGGAAAAGGGAGAAATAGTGAATTGTTTGTTTCTTTCTGGACCCTTTAGGCTAGATGCCAGTGTTTCCATTTGAATATTAAGTGCTTGGCCAGGTCAGGGAGAAACTGTTGATAAAGCATCTAATGTGATGCCAAGAACCCAGCAGTATATATCACACTGTAATTGCTGCTGAGGCCCAACGGTTGAGCAATCTGTTGGTTTAATATTCTTGAATCATAGTTCACTGAACTATGATTGAATTGAATTGAATACTTGAATTCATAGGTTCACCAAAAGATCTCTTGCTCAAAGTTAGGAGATTTTGGTTACTTACTAGCTGTGTCCTCTTGGGCATACCCCCCAACTCGCTGTGCTTCAGATTTCTCATCTGTAGTGAGGAGGTTAAACTGGATGATCTCTATATTCCCTTGAGTCCTGATAAGGCATGATTTCTTTATACCATCTGAAGGACTGAGGTTTGGAATAAACAAAATGCCCATCATAAACAAATGGTCTCCCTATAGTAATCTGGCTTCAGTATAACTACAATGAAGGACTGGTGGAGGGCTTCCCTGGTGGCACAGTGGTTAAGAATCCACCTGCCAATGCAGGGGACACGGGTTCGAGCCCTGGTCCAGGAAGATCCCACATGCCATGGAGCAACTAAGCCCGTGTGCCACAGCTACTGAGCCTGTGCTCTAGAGTCCGCGAGCCACAACTACTGAGCCCGAGTGCCACAACTACTGAAGCCCGAGCGCCTAGAGCCCGTGCTCCGCAACGAGAGAAGCCACCACAATGAGAAGCCCGCAAAACTTGTCTTTTGGGAATTACTGTGGCATCGTGTTGGCTCAAAGACTGTTTCTTTGGGAGTACCCACTACTGTGCATCACCTATTATAAGGAGAGTACTTCCCAACTTCACCACCAAGGACTCCTTCAATCATTTGTCTCTGTGAACTCCACATTGTGAATAATAATAACTATTAAACTATATTTTATTATAGTTTATTTCCCATACTTTATTAAGCAAAAAAACAAAAAACAAAAAAACGTATAACTGCTACTTAGAGAATTTGACCAACATGAGATATGTATTGTAATCACAAGTTGATATAATTCTAGCTAAAAGGAAATATATGTGATATTTTAATTAGCTTCATCTTAGGTAAATATCAAATTTCTGTTATGAATTTGAAACACCAAGATATCTTGGAAACTCCCAGATACTTAAAAAGATTTCTAGTGATCCACAGATTGCAATTTGGGAACTTAATGAATATATTAGGTAGCAATTAACCTAATAATAATGATAAGTATTATTATTGTTATTATTTGTTAGGCAATTACTATATGCCAGAACTGGTTTTAAACACTGTACACATTTAATCCTCCTTTAATCCTGAGCCACAGAGAGGTGAAATTATTTATCCAGGATCACACAACTAGGAATTGGGTGCAGGATTTGAACCCCGGGTGGTTTGAGTAGATGGGGATGAAGCCTACTTCCTTAACCCCTCAGTGGCCGAAAAGAGTGCTTTAGTAGGTGAATAAGAGAATGAGAGAGATTCATATTTATATCAGTTGAATCTTAAATTGCTGAAATACGGACAGGCATCGGAACTGGGGTGCAGAGAAGTGCTAGGAGTGCTGACACTAAGTTCTACTCTGCGGATTCGTACCTGAGTTTGTGCATTTGTGTTGAGGATTCTACATAGGCTGGAAGTTGGGCCAATCGATAACTTATTGGTCAGGGCAGTGAATTCCAAATGCCTAACAACATGTTTGGTGTGGGGATAGGCGGTGCGAAGCGGGCTAGGGGAGGATATCACCATTATAAGACTGGGAACAAGAGTTGTGGGGAAGGGGGAAATGGTTCCCACCCAACAAGGGCATATATGCAATAAGGTGGAGGAAGGGGAAGTGAGGAGAAAAGCTCGTTTTTGAGTTAATAACCTATGTTCTAGAGTTTCAGGGTCTTCAAACTCCTGTGGAGTAGGGATTTGTAGCAATTCTATACCACAGAATGCCATAAAACCCTGGCTATTGGGATTCCAGGGTTAGTACTCTAACAATTTTAAGACAATGAAATGCTGAGGGAGGTGGGAAGTAAAAAAACCAAGGATTTGAAAGGTAAAGCTCTGGCGATGCTAAAGACTAATCCCCCTTGTACTCTAAGTCGATCGCAATTTTAGCTCCTAGGCCAGTGGAAATGGACTTGGGGGTGGGGGGTGCAGAGGGGTTGAATAAGGGGAAGGCCACTTGGGCAGGAATTTGGAGCCTCCCTCCCTAGCTTTAACTTGAGCAGCTCCCATTTTATATTGAGGGTTGCTGCGTGTGGCTTCATTTGATAAAGACATTCCATACTTAAAGAAAAAGGCAAAACCACTTTCCTAAGGTGGGGGGGAAGGACGGAGGAGCTCCAAAAAGTGTTCAAATAAGTCAGCTTTGGCCTTTGTCCTTTTTGAAAATAGGGGCAGACACTAGCAAGGATGTTTTGGCTGGGAGATTGGGAAGTGCCAACTAATGACTCAGTAAATCAGTCTTCCTTTACTGTGAAACCAATAACAGCAGTGGCAGCAACAAATGATAATAATAGCAATTGCCATCTCCTCCCACCTTTAGGAGTTTGGGATTGACATATACACACTACTGTATATAAAATAGATAATCAACAAGGACCTACTGTAGAGCACAGGGAACTCTACTCAATATTCTGTAATAATCTATATGGGAAAGAATCTGAAGAAGAATAGATACATGTATATGTATAATTGAATCACTTTGCTGTACGCCTGAAACTCACAGAACATTGTAAATCAACTGTACTTCAACATAAAATTAAAAAATTTTTTTAAATAGCAGTTACCCTATTAAGTATCAGCTCTCATCTGGGCACAAGGCTAAATGCTTATATAGATTGTGCCATTCGATTCTCTGTAGCCCAATGAGATAGGTGCTCATTTTTCAGATGCCATCACTTTTTTTGCCTCTGAAGGAATTGCGCAAGTTGGCTATGGATACAGGAATAAACCAAGTAAAGGCATTTTTGAATCATTCTGCAAATAGATTTAAGTAGTTGCTCAGGGCTTATGCAGCTGAAATACACACCAGGTTGAGGTGATCTATTCCTTTGAACCCAGGCAATTCTGAATTCAGAAGGACAAATCACAAACTGGCCCCTGAAATCAGGAATGTCTGATAGCTTATCCGTAGATTTAAGTAGAAGAAATGTTTCCTTCACAGAAAGGAACGGTTTTATTGCAATTACATGTTTGCTTGAAAAGACTTGTATTAGTTTGTTCGTTGAACAAATATTTCTTGAGCACCAACTATGTGCTCTGAACCCAGAATCTCAAACATAAAATTGAGACTGATTTGTTTAATATAAGCCTCAATCCTAAGGAGTGTCTGAAATTACCAAATTTAGGTAACATCTGTTAATTAAGTGTGATTTTTCACTCTCATTCCAATAGATATTTAAATACCCACACCGAGGGTGTGAGGAGGGCAGTAGAGTTCTTAGATTCTAGACCGTGGAATAAAAGAACCTTACAAATGAAGTAGCCCCTTTCCTGTATTTTATAGGTCAGAGAGTCAGATGGACTTAGATTTTAAGCTATACAACCTTGGGCAGATTACTTAACCTCTTGGAGCCTCAGGCTCCTCGTGTGTAACATGGGGGTAAAAGCACTTGCCTTACAGAAACATGGTAAGGATTGCGTAAGATTAAGTTCTTACCGTAGTATCTGACACGCACAACATGCTCAATACACGTTCACTGTTACTGTGATCACTATATTCCAAGTGAGGGGACGGAAACCCAGAAAGGGGAAGTGACTACCTCAAGATCATATAGCTTGTTGATATTAGGGCAAACATTAGAACTCCGATCTCTGTTAGCAGTCAAATATTCCTTCTACTACGCCACCCATTTTATTCCCTAGGAGCAGGTAATGTAAACTTCCTAGGCCTGTGAGAAGTAGTTTGGCTGATCCAGGGAGAAGGGAGAAGAATAACAAGGAAATGGATGACATAAGGAAAGACTTCCTGGACTCAGAAAACAAAACAGCAAGGGAGATAAATAGAAAGCAAAGGAGAAACAGCAATTACCAGAAAGTTTAGATCTTAAGGTAGCAGCATTACAATGCCTGCTGAATCATAGAACTGATCTCTATCCTAATTCCTTTATTCACCACAAATGTTTCAATGCAATTGACTAGGCTTTTCCTTTTTCATGGGGATGGGGTAGGGAGGTGGTTCAGAATGCATGTGTGTTTCACAGAAAGTTACTGGGAATTCAGCTTTACGAGACAGTTTCTATTTTCAAAGCAAGGGAACCCCGTAATTGAAGTTAGAATAGAAGCATGAGTACTACTAAGACTTAAGGAATGATAGATTTTAAGACAATAGTGGGCTGGAGTGAAACCTAAGTGTAGAAGCTGTTGCGAAATTTAACAAAAAGAAAAAAATGGCTCAACAATAAAGCCATATTGGTATTGCTTTGTATAGCTACATTACAGGTAAGTGCAGTAAGTACCTGTACTGGGAGTGATTAATTTGTTAGATGAAGATATTCTTAAGAATTAGAAATATATGAAAAAAGCCACTCTGTCCATATGTTAAAAACAAAGATTAATTTACGGTTGCCTAAGCAAAAGATGATATAATCTTTCCTAAAGTATTTAATCAAGGACTGCAGTGTTGGTTGTGCAACATCCAAGGAGTGTTCAAAATATTCCAGGAGTTTCCTGAAAGGAACAAGGCCATTTTGCTCAATTTATGACTGCCTAGTTCCGTGGCACACAGAAAATCTGATTGGAGCTCCTGGCCCACCAAAAGAGATACATCATGATAGTTTGGGGAGCAATTACTATACAAAATGGTTGTTCCTTTTGTACTTCATCCTTAATCTTGAGTTTTCTGATTTCCCTCTCCTGAAAATGATTACATATAATTCCAAAGAAAATATATTGATAACACTTAGATTGCTTATTCATTTGATCATTTTCACCTTCACAGGGCATCAGGTACTGTTTATACAGCACTAGACATTGCCACAGGACAAGAGGTAAGTGTTAACATTCAATTCTGACTTCTACTTTCGTTTATTCATATCGATCAGAATTCCTCTTTGATGGCATCTGTGCCTGAAAAACTGGGTAGCACTGGGTTGACATACGTTTACTTCTCTGGTGTCCAAAGTATCTGAAGTGAATGACGAATTCATGATTGACCAAAGAAAAGGAGCGTGGGTTTGTGGCATCGAGAAAGAGCTTAGTAAAATAAAGAATTTGTATGCCTGACTCTGTTGCCAAAAAATATGGATGTTTGTGTTTAGTCAGATGATGGCAATTCATTCTTGCATTTTAATCATTATTCAGGTGGCCATAAAGCAGATGAACCTTCAACAGCAACCCAAAAAGGAATTAATTATTAATGAAATTCTGGTCATGAGGGAAAATAAGAACCCCAATATTGTTAATTATTTAGATAGGTAAGTGTTTTCTCTCATCATGTACTTGTTTTCTTTATGGGATATCATTTTCTTGGCCAATTATTTTTATTTAGGATCTATTCATTTAGCATCCATTCTACAAATAGTTCTCAAATGCTACAAAATATTGAGTATCAGATCTATTGCTAAATTTGCACGCAGTTATCTTTGTCCACCCATTAAACATTTGAAGACACATTTTATGGTCTTGCTTCTAAACATGAGCAGTTTGTGTAATTTCCTTTTGAGGATCGTGACCCCATATTGCCAGGAAATAGACTATTGCATATAGGAGAGAGCTGTGGTGTTTTAAACATTTCATCAAGTGTTTGTTTGGAGCCAGTGCAGTCTCTGGCTATCTAAGTAAAGGAGGCAGACTACAATGGCCCTGCTTTAATGGGTGTTTTGTGATGAACTGACAGTGAGGTCTAGGGAATTGAGACTTTAATCTCAAACCTTTTTCCTAGACTGGGTAATTAATGTCTCTTTCATCAGTGGTATTAGCAGTGGGTTATTAATAGGCATTTAAAGGCAGCACTAACTCTTCAGTTGTGGTTTAACATCTGTCTCATTCAGTTTCAATAAGTGTTTGTTTAGCACCACTGTGCTGTGTACTCTGGGGGGATACAAAGGAAACAAGACCAGGTCTACAACCTCAGTGAGTTTAAGATCTTGCTTTCTGTGTTTTGTGCCAAGTAGACCAGTGGTACAGAAGGAGGCAAAAGGGGGGCAAAACGAAGGAGGGTCAGGTTTTATAGTCGAAATCAGGCTTTCATAAAGTGCCATTTAGGGACCATCTGCAGCAGAGTGACTTCACTCTACTTTTGTAATTTTGTAAAAACTGCATTTCTAAAAAAATGCAGATTTCTAGGCTGCTCTCCATAACTAATGAGGTATTTCATTTTTATGAAATGAGAATTTTAATGAGAAATTTCCTTTTGAACAAACTTCCCAGGTGAGTCTTACGGGCACTGCAGTTTGAACACCACTGGATAGAAAGGCTTGCTTCATACTGATGTCAAGCTGGGGGCAGGGTAGAATTGTTGGGGTCATTCCATTCACTGTAATTTCTCTCTCTTGCTGAGCAGGGGAAGAGAGAGACCTGATCATACTGCTAAAGTGCCTTCAGATGATCCCAGGGGTTTGAATTTGCCTACATTGCTCTGGTGACCTGCCTCTCCATATTTGATCACTTGGGCTGTCCCTCAATAACTACTTAAAGATAATGGGCATGTCATAACTGACTTCTATCAGAACTGAGACCTCAGCCCAGTAAATCCATTGCCAACATGAGTCTATTTGATTCTCTTTGATTCAGCCACTACCTGAAAAGATTTCAGTAATTAATTGAGTAGAATCAAAAAGAATGCTGAGATCTGAATAAATTATCCTGTAAAACTGTATGCCGCATAGCACAGGGAGATCAGCTCGGTGCTTTGTGACCACCTAGAGGGGTGGGATAGGGAGGGTGGGAGGGAGGGAGATGCAAGAGGGAAGAGATATGGGAACATATGTATATGTATAATTGATTCACTTTGTTATAAAGCAGAAACTAACACACCATTGTAAAGCAATTATACTCCAATAAAGATGTTAAAAAACAAACAAACAAAAAACTGTATGCCATGGGGCAGTTCAGTCCAAGAAGTCAACACTGTGGCTTGAGTTATCCAAAAGGGCTATTCACTGATCCTGTTCATTGAAACTAGCTTTTTACAATGGAAGGATTGACAGTAGTCAGTCACCAGAGGCCTCCTTGCTCTTTTCCTTCCTTCCATGGTGCACTTTTATCTGATGATCCTTTGATTTCCATGCATATTCTCTTCTAATGTTAAGGAAGTGTCTCATACGCATTATTGATATTTTCCTCTTGTTATGTAATATGACCGAATGCAGAGACTAACTGCACATTGCCTTCTTAATGGAAATATAGAAGGGTCTCTACTTCCTTAGGCCTGAGTCAACGTCTTTTTCTTCTCTCCTTGTAGCTACTTAGTGGGTGATGAACTATGGGTAGTCATGGAATACTTGGCTGGTGGCTCTTTGACTGATGTGGTCACAGAGACCTGTATGGATGAAGGGCAGATAGCAGCCGTCTGCAGAGAGGTAAGAAAATAGAGCATTTCTCTGGCTGATGAGAACACCAAGATTGACAGTTTTGTATCTTTGATTATTCAGAATGTTTGTAACATCAAAGGAGCAATAGTACATCTTTTGTACTAAAAAACAGTTGAAGATCCTAACTCCAATTTAAATGCTAACCCTCCCTCCCCAGCCCCTTTGTTTATTTTAGTTGCTTTGCTGTGGATCTTTCTGAGTTCTATTATGCCATTCACGAGGTGCCATATCTAAGCCTGCATGCTGGAGTCTTGGTGACTATGGAAAACAGTAATGTTGGCATGGAACTTCTTTCTGACTGGGGGGAATTTTTACATGACAGTTATTTTGCCTTGCATATGCAATGTAATACATGTATAATATAGACCACATTATAATCCAATCATTTTCTAGAAGGCAGTTTAAATAAGATCCTCCCTCAGTCCAGAAAGTAGTTGCTTCCATAGTACAATCTTCACCTCCCTTGGAGCCCTCCAGTGAGTCTGTGTCTGCCTCTTTTCCAACAACAGTGGCATATCCCTAGTTTCAAGCTAAACGAAGGATATTTTATTATATTAATTTTTTCAATATAAAAAAAAACACAAATACTCCTCATTGGAGTCTCATCTTGGGTGTTACCCTCTACCCCATTCGTTGAGGTTTTCTATAGACACAAGGAGGAACTCTGACCCACTGAAACTTGAAAATCAATGATAGCAAAACAAAACCAAATACTTCCAGCTAGTCTTTCGTTGTTTTTTTATTTTAAATTGTTCACTTAAATTTCCTCCTTCCCAGTATGCACACATATCCACTAAAAACATATATTTTCTATTCATGCAATTAATCAAACTTAAAATATTCAGGGGATTCTTCAACCTTTAGCCTGTGGTTTCCGTCTTTTAGTATTACAATGCAAAGCCATTTCCAAACAAGTACCTATAGTTACTTCAGAGCCTAGATAGTGGTTCCCAAACCTGGCGGTTGGTCCATCAGAAATAGCTTGGGGCACTTGTTTTAAATGCAGATTCCAGAGTTCCACTCCAGACCTACTACATGAAATCATACCACAGATGCAGATGCTTACTGTATCTGTAAAAGACCAAGCTGAATCCATATCCTCCAGATAAGTAAGTCAAAGTATGATTATAGTAATTGGTTCATTTGGCTTTATTAACGATTTAGTGCTACTTATCACACCATCACTCTTCATGTCCAAGTCTGATTCGGGAGCTTTCACATGTATAACGCTAAGTTGCATCACTGATGTAAATGGTAACATGATTTCAAAATGGCATTGAAAACCTTTAGTAATTTATTTCACCCAACAACATAAAATTATACCCTTGCCCAAAATTTATCTAGAAATGAAGCACATCTAAACAAATTTTTGTGATATAATTAGAACTTTTTTTTCCTGATTCAATAGTGCCTCCAAGCTTTGGATTTCTTGCACTCAAACCAAGTGATCCACAGAGACATAAAGAGTGACAATATTCTCCTTGGGATGGATGGCTCTGTTAAATTGAGTAGGTATTATGGTTCAGATGGCATATGAGAGAGTGTCAAGGGATTTCTACTCTTTTACTGTCTATCTTGAGAAGAAAAGGGCTATTGAAAGTGATGGGTTTGAAGGCATTTAGAGCCCAGTTTGAGGTAAAGAATTTTTCTAATGTTGTGTTCCTGTAGATCGTGACCAGATTTAGGGGGTTCGATAGTTCAGAATTTCTAATGGCTTCCATCTGCTGGATGACAAATACCTAATTAGAAAACTAAAAGATTTTGTAAGTTAGAGGGAACAGTGTGGGGAGGGAACCAGATTGAGGTCTAGTAAAAATGACATCACATCAGTCGGTTATTTCAGACCTGTTTAAAATCTGGACCAGCTGAGAGGTCAGGTAACAAAAGGATATGAGCCAGGCAGTTGTAGAAGCTCAGAGTCTAACTAAAGGAAAGTATGGCCGTATCTGAAAGTGACCTCTTGTAAAAGAAAAAGAATTTGAGCTGATTTTAACTGACTTTTCTTCTCTGCAGCTGATTTTGGGTTCTGTGCCCAGATCACCCCTGAGCAAAGTAAACGAAGCACTATGGTGGGAACTCCCTACTGGATGGCACCTGAGGTGGTGACTCGAAAAGCTTATGGTCCAAAAGTTGATATCTGGTCTCTGGGGATTATGGCGATTGAAATGGTAGAAGGTGAACCCCCTTACCTTAATGAAAATCCACTCAGGGTAAGTCGAAAGAAAACTCAAGTACTTCATCCCCAGGAAAGGGAAAAAGCCAAATGTCATTTCTTGTCTCCACTAAAAGTGACCAGAATGGGGTCTTTCATGGGACAAGTGACCTAGAAGCTTCAAGCTATAATTTTCAAAATTACTATGAGTTATTTCCTGTTTCTCTTAAGATGTCTCAACAGTTTTTTCAAATGCTTCGATATCACTATTTCTAATGCCAGGGATCTTTAAAATTCTTTAGTATAGCTTTCTGCTGTTAAAAAAAAATGTAGCTTTTTTTGTTAAAGCAAGATGTGGGAAGAAAACAGTATTTTTATCACATGCCATGGTTAAATGATCTATCTAGGGCACACTTTATAATTACTTTAACAAAGTAAATAAACACATTTCCAGAACAGCTATAATTTTTTAAATTAGATTTTGTTTCATCATCAGTAATGATTTATTAAGCAACAGCAGCATGGTGGGTAGTGAATGGAACACAAGATAGACACAGCACCAGCCTGGTGAAATCACAAACTTTATTAGACTGTCAAGTAGAAAATGAATGGAAATCGTTTGTGTTGGGTAACTCAGTTTGCTACTGCAGAATCAGAGGTTTGATTCTTACGCGGTCTGGTTACTTTTACGAAGAGAAAAGCTCCGTTTTGGAGTCTACCACCACCATCTTTATTCGGAGAAAGGCAAAGGAGCATGAAAGAGATGCTTGCTCAGTACAGAAGTGAGCCAGTAGCTGTTTCGTTGAATAAAGCCTAAAGGTGAGCCAGAAGCTGTGTTATATACCCAATATATAAAGGGCATCACACTATTGAGAAAAGGAAATACGCACTGATTCAAATTCTGATCTCAAAACCCATGCAGAATGCCAGTGCCAAAGGCATCTTGCATACTGTTTGCTTCATTACCACTAAGAGTCTGAAATTGAATTTTACCCTTAGTATACAAAAACCATTAGTAAATGGTTAAGTGTTTACACGTTAAGCTTATAAGATCCATATTCAAGCCAAATATATGTGGCTTTCTGTACATGTAAAGAAACCTACAAGCTAATTATCTAGTTATTTTGCAGTTGAACATTTTGTAATTGGGAGCTGCGTTCCCCGTGTATGGAGAGGGGGACGGCCTCCTCCTTGCCCCCTCCTAATTTCTCTCTGGTACTTGGCCTCTTGTCCTAATCCCGGCACTGATTAGAAAATAACAGATAGGAGTGAATGCCCTAATGAATGCTATGGGCTATTGCTCTGTTCTCATGAAACAATCTGGAGGTGTGATGTGACTGAGTGGAAAAAGAAGGGGCATTTTCCCACAGTTTGTGGGTCAGCCCTCCATGAATTGAATCAAGCCCACCCCTGACCTATGGACCAGCGCATCAGGATATTTACATGGGCTTGTCCTTATTGTTTAACCACCTTTGCCCATTAAGAAGTAGCAGTGAAAGAATACATCAGGTCTCTTGTTTCCATGGATTTCCTCCTCTAAGTCTTCGGAGTTTGGAGGCACTAAACGGATTATGGCTATTTTGCTTTCTGCCTTCTAATGAGTAATTTACAACCTGCAAAATTTAAGGATTAAATCAATGGTTCTGTAAAGCAACTGGTCTCAGTAATGCATTTATTACCTTCTTCGTTCCCCAATTACAGTTGATAGCTCTTCAGCTAGGCTGTTAATCGTTAGAAAAAAGGAAACAAGTTTTAATCTTTATGGGCATCTTCTAGCCTAGGATTAGAGCTAATAATTAACAGCTTGTCTCTTAGGATCCACAGCCTTGTATCTAGATAAGTACTTGTAGATTAACAAGACACCAGGTTCAGGAAGCCTACATTAAGGCTATAACACAAAGATTCGTCAGAAAGACCACCCGGTTGAATTCCACTGACAAGGATTTACTCTCCATGTGTGATCAACCTCCAATGACTCAGTCACCAAGTCCTTATGGTGCCGGCCCTCTGTCTGTCTGCCAGGCGCCACAAGGACCTTTTAAGTTTTGATTTTAGATATGTTGTCCTCATGTTCTCTTAAATAAAAGCCAATGTTCCCGGCTATATGCCCTTATTTGGAATTTGAAAAATGTAGTCACTGAAACCCTGGAGAGATTGGACAGAAAAAGATATACCATGACCCTGTTGGAAGCCTGTGTTTTCTTGGATCCTGGTGACCAGGCCATGTGTGGGGAAATAGAAAATCGCAGAACTTTGGGAGAGGTATAAAAGAGAACTGGCTTAGCCCTTCTTTCTTTAAAATCCTTCCAAGACCACCACTCATCCACCTCTTTAGGCTTTGAGGAGGAAAAAAGGAAGGAAGTGGAAGGGAGACAGAGTGGTAGAGTGAAGGCTAGCATGTTGATATGAAAAGCATTTGGCCCACGGAGTCAAGCAAAACTGGGTGGGTCTCGGCTCCACCACCTGCCAGCTCTGTGACCTTCAGCAAGTCATTCAAAACCTTTATAAGCCTGTTTCCTGTGTGTAAAATGGGGACAATATCTCTCCTACAGAGTTAGTGTGAAAACTAAATGAAATAATGCATGTAAACACCTAGCACAGTGTGTAGCTCATTGTAAGGAGAATGGTGGAAGGGATTTATATATCAATAGAAAAGTGAGAAAGGATCCTTAGAATACTTTTTTTTTTTTTTAAAGAAGGTTCAACTTTTTTTTATTTATTTATTTTTGGCTGTGTTGGGTCTTCGTTTCTGTGCAAGGGCTTTCTCCAGTTGCAGCGAGCGGGGGCCACTCTTCATCGCGGTGCGCGGGCCTCTCACTGTCGCGGCCTCTCCCATTGCGGAACACAGGCTCCAGACGCGCAGGCTCAGTAGTTGTGGCTCACAGGCCCAGTTGCTCCGCGGCATGTGGGATCCTCCCAGACCAGGGCTCGAACCTGTGTCCCCTGCATTGGCAGGCAGATTCTCAACCACAGCGCCACCAGGGAAGCCCCCTTAGAATACTTTTTACCCATTCATGAAGGGATTCTGGATTCCCCACTTGCCCCCAAGAACTTCCCTTCCACACTGACTATACTCACATCCCTTTGAGGAGTGGAGGGTCCTCCACAGTTTAGTATAAATGACCATGAACAGGTAACACTGAGCAGCAGAGGTTAAAGGTAAAATCTGGGGCTGTACATTCGAAGGCTGTTTGCATTTCACTGTGGCTTTTTTGTGTCTTTGTTGGCGTCCGTTGGAACTGAGCAAACCCTCTTGAAATATTGCCTGTTAACATACCACTGATGCAAGGAATTAGCGACTCCCCCCTCCCCCCAGTTATAAAGCGGTTGGGATTTTTTTTAATGTAAATTGCTCTGTACTAATTGACCTAATTTGCTCATAAAATGCCTTTTAAAGGTCAGAGAGTTATTAACTGTGCCGATGTTATGAGGTTGGTACCCTTCCAGAGACAGAGAGGAGACAAGTTCCTCACTGAAGTCTTTGCACTCAACGTAATTGGCCTTGGATGCCTTGTTCTGTGACCCACGGACATTTTTAGTGAAACCTCCAATAATCAAGTGCCTTGTTCTTTTTGTTTGCCAAAGTGACTGGAGTTAAAATCGAACTTCCCCTGTGGATATGCAAATCAAACGTTGGTACACTGCTCATCTCCCCAACCTTTGTGTTAATTTGAAGTTATCTTTTTATAAACCTGTGATTATAATGACCTGATTCTAAATAAGGAGGCACAATCATTTCCATAAAACAAATCTTTGGTTTGTTGTTGTTGTTTTTATTGCTCAGCACTGAGAGAGTGCCTCTTTCTTAACTTGGCATTCCACATAATGGGGCTGTTCTTGTCAATGGGTTTTGAGGGATTTTGGTGTTTGTGAAACGTCTCAGTGACATCCACTTGAGGTCCCTCCTGGACCCTGTGGATGAAGCCCTTTTTCTGTGTAATTTTCCAGACCTTTATCCTAGTTGAGATGAACTTTCAGTGTTCTCTTTCTACCCTTGCTTTAAGCATCTGTGAAACCGTATCAAACACCGGATCTTTGGAAGACAGTTATCGGTATCAGGAAGAGATTATCTGAAGGCTAAAAGTAGTATTTAGGATAGTATGTGAACCACCTATCCTGTACTAGTGGTTCTCCTCCTTGGTTGGACACTGGAATCATCTGTGGAGCCTCAAGAACAAATGACGTCAAGTTCCCACACCAAGGCCTAGAGCAAATACAAAGCTCTGTGGCAAGCCCTTTGTAGAACCCTGTCTATATTGAAAACCAGTTCTTCATCAGCCGTCTTTGAGCATGGTTGTTCAACCAGAAAAGAGCATGCTATCATTCTGCCCACATTTCTCCTTTTCATCTAAAAAAAATATCATGAGTCACTTTGTTGAAATGCTGACACACCCTGGCCTTCTTTGATTTACCATTCCAGCAACGCTGTCAAAAAAGAAATGACATTAGTTCAGTATATACCTCTATAATAGGCCCATTTTCTTTTTCAATTTTGCTTCTCCTGCAAATGGAGTCCATCATTACAATGTGCTAGCTGTTGTGTACATAACACATATTGGTGATCATAAAGCCATCAGTCTGGCTACTCATGATTAGGAGTGCATAAACTGTATGGCCAGAGAGGAGGGAGGGCAGAAGTGTAAATTCAGACCTGTTGTCTACATTAAGAGGCTCCCTCCTCCCCCTACCCCCACACTTGAAGCACTACACACGTTAGTTTCTTCTTCTTTTTTATTATAGAACCGGGGAAATTCTGGTTAGCTTGTATGTCTGGAGAAGAGAGTTAAGCAGAAGAAGAGAATCTCTAGCAACTAAAAAGCAGCAGCTAAGGGCCAAAGTGCTGGAACCTGTGTTGTGGATTGGAATGTCTGGGTTTGATGGTGCGTGCTCATTTGGAATTAAAGTCAGACATAAACTTCCTGAGCGCCAGAGAAGCAAGCATACTTTGCTAGCACTCAGTCAATATTGTTTTGAATGTATTTCAGGAAGAGCTGGGAGCATTCCCTTCTTTTTCCGTAAGCCACTATGGAACAGCAAGGTTTATTGATGGTTTGTTGACACTTCTCCTACTTTGAGGGCAAACCTATGCCTAAAAGGAGGGGTGAGTTGGGATAACTGCAACTAAAATAATTATAGAACAGTGACAGGGTTTCTTTTTAATCAGAAAAAATATTGCCTGTCAAAAGATAGACAGCTCTTAAGAATCACTGGTTGTCAGGAATTTAGCATAGGAAAATGGGACCTAGCCATAGGAAAGCTGCAAGTCTCATTTAGATTGTACTTCAGAAGCAGACAGTTCACACTGGTGAGTTATGACCCAGAAGACAGCCAAAGGAGAAATTGATTCCACAGCAAACGAAAATCTGAGACTCTGACCAGGCGAAGAGGAGGCAAAGAAAGATGACAAATGTGGTGACCAGGGACCTGCTGTTGGCCATGACTGATATTCCCTTATCCTACTGTTTATTATCTTATCATTCCTCAGTGTCCTTAAAGCAAGGCTTGGGAATAAGCCAAGGATGCATATGCGCATTGCCCTAATAGGTACCAGACCTATAACAAAGTAGTTAAGTCTGTTGAAGTCAATGTTCATTCTACATGGACAAATCACAGAGTGTGATGATGGACATTTGGCCCCTGAAATGCCCACTCACATGTTTATCCTATGGCTTTTTAAATCTGTGTTTTTGCCAATGAAAAATGACTTCACCAAGAAAATTAGGGTTAGCTTGATAATCAAGATAATTTCTGACCTTTGTCATCATTTTGAAATATACCTTTTCCAACCTGGTTGCAACATCATTTTAGAAGACCCTTTGCATTCTGATAAAAGGATACTCTGAGGTGTCTTGTATAAGCCTCTCAGCAGAGAAAGTTAACTTGATTAAGGCAATCTTAGCTCTGTAGCTGCAAGAGCCAACGTTCTAACGGTATCACCAAAAACAGGCTGACCTTTTTGCTGTAGCTTTCTTCCTCCCTCCCTCCTTCCCCCCTCCCTTCCTCCCTTCCTTCCTTCGTCCCTCTCAACCTCCCTTCCTCACTCTTTCTTCCTTCCTTCCTTTCTTTTTCTTTTCTTTCCTTTCCTCCTTCCTCCTTCCTTCTTTTTTGTTTTTTTCTTTTTTTATAAATTTCTTTCATTATTTATTTTTTGGCTGCGTTGGGTCTTCGTTGCTGAGCGCAAGCCTTCTCTAGTTGCAGCGAACGGGGGCTACTCTTCTTCATATTAAACTTTTTATTAAAACTGAGTCTTTACAATATATTTAAAATGACATGTTCCACAGGCTACTCTTCATTGTGGTGTGTGGGCTTCTCACTGCGGTGGCTTCTCTTGTTGCCGAGCACGGGCTCTAGGCGTGTGGGCTTCAGTAGTTGTAGCACACGGGCTCAGTAGTTGTGGCTCACGGGCTCTAGAGTGCAGGCTCAGTAGTTGTGGCACACGGGCTTAGTTGCTCCATGGCATGTAGGATCTTCCCGGACCAGGACTTGAACCCGTGTCCCCTGCATTGGCAGGCGGCAAGAAAGACACTTGATCATGATGCAAAGCATGCTGCATGTGGGACTGGGCAAGCCCGCTCTGACAGGAATCTTGGGGAGAAGCCAGGGAAGAGCAAAAGAGTGATAAAGCTGTTGCAGGGACCCATGATCTACACTCTGGGGTGTATCGGGAAGAATAGCATGTTATGGTATACAGAACTGTTCAGCTGATGAACTGCATATAAAACAGAAGTTGAAACCAATTTATGTGAGCAGTAATGTATGTTTCACAGATCATATCACACTCCAGCTGGATTTTGAACCTAATATGGTAATTTGGAAAAGCTCCAGAGAATCAGGGACTTAGTCCCTTCCTGCTCCAATATTCTGAAGTGAGATAGGAACAAACGTATTACGGTAAACGGTATCTTGGAACTAGAACCTAGGTGTGGGTTGAAGAGAAAATGGGAGGTGAGGAAGTCAACATACCAAATATAGGTGATGTTTTGAGAAGTTTTATGTGAGAAGGACCGGAGAAATGGGGCAGTAGCAGAATGGATCCTAGTATCGGGTCCCCTTGACCTTCCTGATTTGTTGAGCCTTTATCTTCATTTCTCTTCCTCTTCACTCCACTGACCACCTTCTCTCCCCATGGTACTTTGGCCCCAGTCCTCGTCCTGTATTTTCCTGCTCCCTCTGCTTCTTCCAGCTTTTTTTCCCCTCTACCTCCTGCTCCATTTTGCTTTCCTGCTTTTCCATCTCTATGCCCACCCCTCCCCCACTTCCAAACCCCCTGTGGTTCTCAACCTTGGGTGTTGCTTGGGCTGCCCAGGGTGGCTTCCTGAGCACACGTAGCCTGCTCCACGTTTCCTGACAAGCACTATTAATCCTGAGAGATTAGAATGAGCATGTACATTATCAGACTCATCTGGTCTTTATTTTCTGGCAGTGGCCAGGTTTTTTTTGGTTTTTTAAAAATAAATTTATTTATTTATTTATTTGTTTTTTTGGTTTTTTGGCTGTGTTGGGTCTGCGTTGCTGCGCACGGGCTTTCTCTAGCTGCAGCCAGCGGGGGCTGCTCTTTGTTGCGGTGCGCGGGCTTCTCATTGTGGTGGCTTCTCTTGCTGCAGAACACAGGCTCTAGGCGCATGGGCTTCAGTAGTTGTAGCACGTGGGCTCAGTAGTTGTGGCGCAGAGGCTTAGTTGCTCCGCAGCATGTGGGATCTTCCCGGGCCAGGACTCGAACCCATGTCCCCTGCATTGGCAGGCAGATTCTTAACCACTACACCACCAGGGAAGCATAGTGGCCAGTTTTTCATGCTTGAAAGGAGCAGTCTAAAGCTAAGCCAAGACCTAATCAGTCAGTGGTGCCTAATTACCTTTACCATCAAGCTATAAGGGAATAGATCTGTAATAGGCTCAACAACAGCAGCAGAGCCCCCTACCCCCGTGCAGAATTTGGTGACAGATGAGAGCTACTATGCAAGACAAGCAGGGAACTAAGTTAGGCCACAGTGCTTATTCAGTTATCACACTGAACCGTTGGGTTGAATAAGTCAAAATAGGGAATACAATGGTAGTTATAATATAGCAATTTCATTTTTTGTAGATTTGGCCCCATTTACTCTCTTCTTAGAAAGAAATGTCAGGGCTTTTCATGAAATCCATAAACACATCAGAGGCAGTAATACACTCTGGCCTTTGACCTCTGAAATCCCAGGTCATGAGTAAACTAAGTCCTAAGGTGTCAAGTCACTCATTGCCAAATCTCTCCCGTAAAACACTCAAAGGTAGTTGAAAATTCCAAAATGAGAAAGGAACCAGGACAGCAGTAGGTTACAGGCAACAACCAGAGGAGGCACTGCTTATAAACTCCCAACATAGATACAGACACTGGTGAATGCAATATGAAGCCTAACTGGGCACCTGCCTTTTGTTCCCCATTTCTAAGTAAGTGGGAAAACAATTGACCTCCAGGGGGTCCATTTCCTCTGGTAGAGGTAAAGGTAGAGTTGCGCATGCTCAGTGTGCCTCATCTCTTGAAGAGACCTTGTCTGCCTCTGCTTACGAGAATTACTAGCTCAGAGGCTGGGAACACTGGGAGGTGATGCCGTGCAGTAGTCAGGAGCGTGGACTCTGGGCTCACAGTCATTGGATTCAGATATTGACTCCCTCATTGCTAGTTGTGCGATGTTGGGCAAATTATTACATTAACCCTACCTCCCTCAGTTTCTTCATTTGTCAATTGGGGATCATAATCAAGTATAACTCGGGGGGGGTTATTGTATGAATCAAGTGAGCTAATAGTAATCATTCAATAAATGCTAGCTAATAATATTTCCCATGAAAACAGTATTTAAACAGATATTAAGATATAGATGAATAGCCCTTTGTCTTATAGTTACATTGTTTGTTTTTTAATTTATTTATTTTATTTATTTTTATTTTTGGCTGCACGCAGGCTTTCTCTAGTTGCAGTGAGCGGGGGCTACTCTTCGTTGTGGTGCACGGGCTTCTCACTGCCGTGGCTTCTCTTGTTGTGGAGCACAGGCTCTAGGCACGTGGGCTTCAGTAGTTGTGGCTCGCGGGCTCAGTAGTTGTGGCTTGCGGGCTCTAGAGCGCAGACTCAGTAGCCGTGGCACACAGCCTTATCCGCAGCATGTGGGATCTTCCCAGACCAGGGCTCGAACCCGTGTCCCCTGCATTGGCAGGCAGATGCTTAACCACTGTACCACAAGGGAAGCCCCAACATTGTTTGTTAAATAGACTTTTATGGGCCAGGCTGAGAGCCTGTTCACCATGTATAACACGATTTCCATGGGAAAATGTGTTTTGAGTCCCAAATATTCAACTTAGAAAGAAATGTTCACACCACACCCTCTCCTCTTTGTAAAGGGAGTCTTTATAACAGTACCGGGACCTCTCAGGGTTACTAACACATTTCCGTTTAAGTCTCCTGGTTTGTCTTCTAACGTCTTAACCTAAACTTTATAAACTGTTAAAATGAGCTGAAGTCACAGACTGAAGCTTTTTAATTAAATGGTTAGTCCAGTTGCAAAACTGCCTTAATGAAAATTTATTGGGTACATATGGATTGTTTTGGGACTTCTTTGGAGAAATGTGGTAACTTCTAAGATGACCACTTTGATCTTTTTTAACTGAGGAAATTGCCAGTAAGGTAAATTGAATTATTCCTCCAACTGGGTAAAGTCATTTTCTCTGAGTACTAAGGTAAATTTAGTTGCACATCAGGGTCCGCAGAAAACTGCAAAGTTTGTGTGTTATTGCCAAGTGATATAGAGTTATTAAAAATTCTGGAACACCAGAAACTTCTAGGTAATGTGTGTATCACAAAGAAGAAAGGCACCATTTTCTGGCCAAAGGTTGTCTGTCTAACATTATAAATAAGGTCACGGGGCCTATGTTGCCTCACCTTAAGAATTAAACAGACCTTGTTTAATGATGTAGCTGAAGAAAAATCAAGAGCGCCTTCTCTGTTCACAATCAGTCAGAGAAGACTAAGTTGCTGTGCTTCAAGTTCCAGAGAGAACTTATTGTCTCCGCTTCCTCTCTGGGTTTGCCCACAGCAGATTACCATGTTGTGGACCTCTTTCTCCAGCTTTCCCTCTCTTTGATGTCATCCCCTTACCTACATTGCTCATGGAGCTTTCTTCCTTCTCCCACACTGAGGAGTTGGGTAGTCAGAAGTTCCCACATGCCAAGCCTGTTCAACTCAGAAAGGGTGTTTTTGTCATTCTCTGTATATCTTCTTATATGTTTACTAGTTCACTTTAGGTTCTGAGCTTTAATACTTTGTAAAGTCTGTCATATTCCCAGCTCAATTAGATTTATTTATACATTTTGGCTCTCATTTCATTTAGCAACAAAAACATTTATTGAGCACCTATTTTGAGCCAGTTGCCATAAAATCCAGAGATGATTGTGACACAGTTCCTACCTTCACAGTCTAGGAAGACAGACCAGTGAACAAGTAACAAGTATTCACCCTACAATGTGAAAACAGACATATAAACAAAGGGCTGTAGTAGCTCAAAGGAGGGAAGGACTAACTCTATCTGCACGGTGACCACCATCCCAGTTTGCTTGGCACTGAGGGACATAGGACCTTCAGTAGTAAAACCCAGGACAGTCCCCAGAAAATCAAGGTGGTTATTCACTATATCCATCTGGGCGCGATGGAGAAGACTTTAAAAAGGAGGTGCCATTTGAAATAGAAATTATAAGGCAAGTAGAAGTTTACTAGGCAGTTAAGGGAGCAGCATTTTAGGCAGACATAAAAGAGCATTTCTTACTATGGGAATGATGAACTAATTGGCATGAATAGTATGTGAGCTTTGGCCAATGTGTGTACGTATGTGGAGTTGGGGAAAGCAGGGCTCTAGGGTGAGAAGAGAACAGATGAGGACTAGAAAGGGAGGCGGGACCAAATCATGGAGGACCTTCTATGCCATGCAAAGGAATCTTTACGACGTATGCCATGCAAAGGAATCTTTACTACATATGCCATGCAAAGGAATCTTTACTACGTCCTGTGTTTTCAAACAACTATAGTGATCCCTTGGTTCAAATTAAACCTTGCTTGGAAGCATGCATAAATAAAGAAAAAAGAAGTATTTCTCTGATTGAAACACATATGGGTGGGTGCAGGGTCCTAGAATCCCTACATCCATCTCCCTCTCCCACCTCTTTTCCCACTTAGCTGCTCTTGAGGGGAATTTTGGAGAGTCCAGTTTGAAAACCACATCTGTGGACCATAGGGAGCCAGCAGAAATTGTTAAAGCAGAAAAATGGATGCCATGATGAGATTAAAGATGAGATAGATTGTTAAGGAAGATGGACTGAAGAATAAAAAGGCTTGAGTAAGAAAAAACCTATTGGGAGGTTATCGTAACAGTCTGAGGGAAGCCCAACCTTTAGCAGAGACAGTGGGAACAGAGGAAAGTGCATGGGTATGAATGACATTTCTAAAGGTTGCATGAACAGAAGCTACTAGACTGATTAGAGTGAAGGTTGGGGGAGGGGAAGGTTTCCAGTTGAGGAAGGAGGAGAAGTCAGGTATGAATCTGGGTTTCTTACTCAAGGAGCAACCAACTGTAAAGGAAATCTCTAGTCTAATTTCTTTTTTTATTGAGGTATAGTTGATGTACGATATTATATAAGTTTCAGTTGTACAACATAGTGATTCACAGTTTTTAACGTTTATACTCCATTTATAGTTATTATAAAGGGTTGGCTATAGTCCCTGTGCTGTACAATATAGCCTTGTTGCTTTTTTATTTTATACATAGTAGTTTGTACCTCTTAACTCCCTACCCCTATCTTGCCCCTTCCCCCTTCCCTCTCCCTACTGGTAGCCACTAGTATGTTCTCTGTGTCTGTGAGTCTGTTTCTGTTTTGTTATATACATTCATTTGTTTTATTTTTGAGATTCCACATGTAAGTGATATCGTATGGTATCTGTCTTTTTCTGATTTGCTGGGTATTATGCTAAGTGAAATAAGTCTAGTCTAATTTCTCAGCCAGCCCATTTTCTTTGAGTTTGCACTAACTAACTCAGATAAAACCAGAATGTGATCAACTCGTGCCTAGACTGATTTTCCTTGATCTTTCTTCAGCTAAGACTTGACTTTGCTAGGAAAACGCTTTTTGCTGTGATTGTTGTGTTGCCTACAACTGTTTTTGTCTCTCATTAGCAGGGCAGTGGGTAGCAATTTTCTTTTTTGCAAAGATAGGACCCAGCTTACACACAAGTTCATTTTTAAGTTAATTATTTGGAACTCAGAGTGCATTTTCCCATAGAAACGGCATTATGCATAGTGAGTACGTTCCCAGGCCAGTCCACAAAGGCCAGTTTAGCCATAATATAACTGAAAATGTGGATCTTTGCAATAGAAATTAGTTGGAAATAATACTGTTGCAATTAAAACGAACACAATAGTTGGAAAAGAAATTGTCTGGGTTTTTGTTTCCCTTAAGGGGTAGTACTTGATGAAAAGCAGGTTTAATCCTAGGAGGACAAAGAGAAATAGATGAAGATTTTTGTGTAAATTGGATGGCACAGCTTTTTAGATTTTATTTTTTAAAGAATTTTGGAGGGTTTTTAAAAATAATAAAAGCAGTCGCGTTCATTGTAGAAAATTTGGAAAATTGAAAAATATGTTTTAAAAAATTAAGTTGCTAATAATCCTACCACCCAGAGAGAACCACTGTTAACATGTTGGGGTGTTTCCTGTCAACCTTTTTCTTAGTACATGGATTGAAGAGAGGTGAGAAGGACTTGGGTAGAGACGTATATGTACTTGTGGGGAGCAAGGTTATATGGAGTAGAACGTATTGAGCTAAGAATGGTGAAAAGAAAAAGAGAGAAAATGAAACAGTATGGCATGCACACAGACTTAGGGAGAGTGGAAAGGGAAAAAAGAGATGTGTTTGTTTAGGACTGGGTTTGGCTACAGGGCAGAAAAAAGCCAGCAAAGGACGCAGAGTTTGGCGGAATTGTGGCCAGCTGAAATAAGAGAGTTTTAGGAGGAGTTAGCAGATGTAATTTGCAGTAACCAATTTTCTTTTAATGCAGGAACAAAGATGGTTTGTGAGGACAGGTGCCTCAAGCATCAATCATTAAGCCCATTGCTTAATTGGGTGGAGTAAACCAGTTCTCAAAGTGTGGTCCTGAAACCAGCAGCTTCAGTATCACCTGGGAACTTGTTAGAATGCGAATTCTCAGGCCCCTCTGCAGATTTACTGAATCAGAAACCCTGGAGGGTGACCCAGGAAATCTGTGTTTTAACAAGCCCTCTAGGTGATTCTGGTGCCTGCTGTATAAGTTGACAGCCACTGGATTAAACGGTCCTATCTAACCCTTTCTAAAGTACATCTCTGGAGGTTTCTGGAAAGGAGGAGAGATGTACTCACCAGCTGATGAAAACTAGCCTGGGAAAGGAGTTTGATAGAAATATTTTTGTTAAAAATATTAGGAGCCACGGTGGAAAAGGGGGCTGATAATTTGCTGCGAAGTTCAAGCAAGTTCAAGAGGGAGCATGTGTTCATGATAGTTAGGAGTCTGGTCGCATAGGCAGGCATAACCCTGGTGGTAATACCTGCAGGAAAACTCCTATTTAGCCTTCAAGACCCTGTTCAAATGCCAAGCTCCTCTGTGAAGCTTTCTCTGAGCTCTGGTGTAAATTGTTTCATCCTTACATTGACTTAGCACTTTCTGTGTTTCTCTATTAGCTCTTGTCTCACTGTATGGTAGCTATCTATAAGTTTCACTAAATTGTGTCATCTTTGAAAGTAGGGCATTCTGCTATTCATCTTTGGATCTCCAGTGTTTAATATGGTACCTGATACATACTCAGTGCTCTAGAATAGTTTGCTTAGAGGAGGCATGAGGAATGGCCAGCTTTTTATGGCTGCGGAGCCTTTGAAATATGGGTTTACTTTCGTGAATTAACCATGGTTCTGGGTCCAACTCTCGGCCTGGAAGGCCAGGGCCCTTGATTTTGTCAGCACACCATGAGTTGATATCTCTCAGTGGTGGCCTTCCACAGCAAAGATCTCAGAGATATATTAGCAACTTATTATTTTACAGTAGGATACAAGATTATTAATGTCAACTTTTCTTATATTTTCTCTTATTATAGGTAGACTTTCATGGGGAACCTAATTAAAATCTATAGGGATACATCTGCCACAGGATAAAAGTACTTGAGTCCTTGGGCCCCAAGGGTTACTTCTCATCCAGGCACTGCCATCTTCTGATTCTCTGTACTTCTCTGATTGCATAACGTAGTCTGTTCATCCCTGGTCCGCTCACAAATATTCTCCAATCAAGATAAACAGTCAGTAAATTACAATCACCTTGGCAACTGTGCCTTCCAGAGGTTATACTTAGGTCGACATGATTGGATGTGTGTGTGTTTCCTCAACTCTTTAGTCACAGATTCCTTGGTTTCATTTCCTAGGTGGTTAATCACACATTCATTATATATGGATTTTTACTGGCTTAACTCTCATAGGACAGCCTTATAACCTTATTTCCAAGCTTTTGGGGGTGGGGCACCTCACAGTCACCTCAGTTACTGCCAAGAGTAACCATTTCTAAATGTTACAGAAACTTTGCAGTATATGTCAGTGTCATTCTCTAAAATGGAATTTTTAAGACCCAGGATATAAACCATAAGAAACTGGATTTGTGTCTTGTATGCCAACTCGTGATCCTAATATGTATATGCTGAATAGATTTTTCTAATGCTTTTTTTTCTATAGGCATTATATCTGATAGCCACTAATGGAACCCCAGAGCTCCAGAATCCTGAGAGACTGTCTGCTGTATTCCGTGACTTTTTAAATCGCTGTCTTGAGATGGATGTGGATAGGCGAGGATCTGCCAAGGAGCTTTTACAGGTGACAATGAAACAGGACAGTTACAAAGAGAGAGTCATTATATTGAGCTTTTCCATGTCAATGTGTGACAGTAAGAGAGCGCTGTCAAAAGAGGTCTAGTTTGAGTTAGGCTCTAACCATTTGATCTGAGACCACAGGCACATAAGTATAGGCATGCATCTGATATGTGATTGATTGGCATGTTGCCTTTCTTCTGAGAACTTGGGAGTTCAGTCTGTAACTCTCTTTTATTCTTCCTGGAGTCTTATTTTGCAAGGGAAATAACAATGTGAACCTCTGGTGTTGCTGTTTTGTTCTAAACTTTACTTGTGCCCCTGGATGTTGTACGCAGGTGTTCTTGGCCGGAGGTAATTGTCTACATAACTATGCAATTATTTCCATGGCATCTGCTACTCTAATGCTTTACTGGTCAAAGCCCCTTTGCTTGTGATGCCAAATGGCAGGCACCTGCTTGCCTGGGTGAGTACCATCCAGTGGTGAGTGCCTCTGTAACCATTTGTCCTTTTCATGGCTCTCAGGGATTAGTATATATGATGGTAATTAGTACCTACTTTATACCAAATTCTTTACAAACGTTATCTCACTTAATTCTTACAACTCTCTAGGATAGGTGTTATTATCCCCGTTGCAGATGTAGAAATTAAAACTCACACAGCTATTGAGTGGCAGAACGTGGATTTGAGCCCTGGATTGTCTGACTTTCTTCCACACAAACCAATTTAGGGGGAAAGAAAATGCATTTATATTGGTAAAGCAATGCATGCCCAGGATTACACATATAGCTTCGCTGCTGGGGACTGACTGTTCCTTGGGGAACAAGATAAAGATCTGTAATAGCCAAGAAAAGTGATTGCTCGTTCTCCCTGACTTTGAACACATAATCCAGTTAAACAAAAGGCATAACACTTGGTCATGCAGAGTGTTATTAACCATAGATTCAGTCTGTTTCAGGCCAAACAACAAAAAGTTCCTGTTGCTTCTGAACTCCCTCCAGAGACAGCCACACCCATGCGAAAATATCCCATCCCAACCCAAATCATATCTGGGATAAACCAATTTGGAGGAACTGGGGAGGCTACACCTTGTCTTCTCTGCTACCTGTGAGCATTTCACAGGCTGTCATGGGGCCCGAAAATGTCAGATCTGAAATAGCCCTTTATTAATCCTCCCATTAATACAGCCTCAAATTATAGATGAAAACCTGGAACTTTTGAGTGCTTCATTTCCACATCTTTTCACCCCTCCCACCACCCCACATACACATCCTGGTACACACTCCTATCATGTCTTCTTCCAAGGATGAGTGAAGATACAGGTTCTCTGAAGGTAGCTATACAGTTATGTAGGTAATTGAATCAATTATCTAGTTAATTCCTTCCCCAACAATACTTTTATCTGAACCAGTCAGATTTCTGATGCAAAATGATATTTTGAGAAAATTGAAGACTTTGTTTGTTGCATCTTCTCCTTTTACACATATAGGCTGTAATCTGTATATCACCTTAAGTCCATATAACTCCATTCTCTGACTCTAGCCCATTTTAGAGGTTAGAAAGGAGAGAGATACATGGCATTCACACCACTGGAAGGCTTGAGAAAAGACAGAAATAAGTGGATTTTTATGGAGCAACTTCTGTTTGCAAGGCTTAAGTGCAGTGGGTGATACAAATCTGTTAAAGGCATGATTCCTACTCTTCAGAAGTTCACAGTCTCCTTAGGAACATGAAAAAAATGCAAGATTGTTTAGAGACTCAGTCAACCCAAGGCCGTTCAAACAGTAAATGTCACGGTTGATTAGAGACGTACATCTATGGGCTATGGCATTCAGAAAATGTCTGCGAAAAGGGAAGAGTTCGGCTGGGCCTTGAAAGACAGATCAGTTTTAGATAGTTTGAGGGGAAAGGGGGAAGGAATTTCAGATGGAAGGATTATCGCATGACCAAAGGCATGTAGGCAAGGTTCAAGGGAACAGAAACTAGACGGTGTAGCTGAAGTAAAGTGTTCCAGTAAGGAAAGCCGCAGGAGACAGGACGTAGAGAGCCTTGAACACCAGGCTAAAGGGTAGGGGCTGTAGGCAGTGGGGAAACACTGAAGATATCTGAGGGACACACCTGATGAAAGCTTTGTTCAGGAAGATGAATCTGGTGGTATGCAATAAGAATTAGCAATAGAAAAAAAATGGAGGCTGGAAGATGGGGGGGGGTTATTGTTATAATTTAGGATTAAGTTGATTAGGCCTAGGGGAAGCAAGAGATAATTGTAAAAAGCATTGAAAAGGAAGCACTTGGTAACTGATTGCATGTAGAACATAAGGGAGAGGAACACAGAAGTGACCTCAGAATATCAAACCAGTGGTAGAGTTCAGCAAAAGCAGAAGTGATAGAAGATAATACTACAGTGGCTAATGCTGATTGGCTTCAATGTAGCTTACAATGAACTGTCACTTACCTCATTTAACCATTGCGATAAGCAAAGGAGAGGATTGAACCTAGGTGCTCTGACTCCAAAGCCCCTGTAGCTTACATCACACAAGAGTACCCTATTTGGTAGATTTGAACGTACATTTTTAAATGTTGAGTTCAAGGTGGCAGAAGGACATTCAAAAGGAAATATCCAGCAGGTAATTGGAGAAATAGGAGCAGAATTCAGGAAAGACATCAGGTGACACAGTGGACATTTGGGAGTCATCTCCATAAAGCTTGATGAGAGATTGGAACCATGAAAAGGAATGAGCTCTCCAAGGAATTAAATTAGAAAAAGAAAATGATGAGAGTCAAGTTCTGGGAGGTGGGAAGAGGAAGTGAAACCAGGGAGGAAGATAGAGAGGGAGGGAGTAGTCAGTGAGCATGTATGTGGGAGAGAATCGAGACAGTAGAATGTCACAGGCCCCCAAAGAGAACAACATCTCAAAGAAGAAAGGGATATTCACTTGTTTGAAGCACTGCAGAGGGGCCAAAAAAGAAATGGTGGAGACACACTATTGGGTTGAGCAGTTAGGAGGCCATTGATTTCAGGGTCAAGGTCTTGCGTGGTCAACAGAATACACTTTTCTAAGCATGAGGGCTGCTCCAGATAAATTCATCGATTTAAGAAAATCGGAAAGTTAGACTTGCAAACACAGCGAGATTTTACAAGACCCCTACTCTGAATTTCTAGCTCTGCCAGTCAGCTTCCAGAAGATTTCATGACACCGAAGACCAAAAACATCTGAAGGACAAAAGCTGGCACTATTTTTTAAATGATGTTTAATTGGATCCACAAAATACACTTTAATGAAAATAAGGCTCCTTGAAAGTGTAAAGTAATATACTTGTTGGAGGAAAGAATTCTAGTAATTCCTCTTTTTTTTTTTTCCTTTTGCAGCATCCATTTTTAAAATTAGCCAAGCCTCTCTCCAGCCTGACTCCTCTGATTATCGCTGCAAAGGAAGCGATTAAGAACAGCAGCCGCTAGGACTGCAAGCCTTACCCCACACCATCTCCCTCATGAGTAAGACTGAAATAAAACTCCACTGCAGGAAAGATGGAAGAAAAGACAGTCGAATGGGGTGGGGATTCTTTAACTTTCAAATGAATAGAAACTTCTTATAAGCCTTTTTCCTACTCCCTCAGATTATGTAATTTATTTGTAAGCCTGAATCGCAGCCCAAACAGGGCAGCAATGTCGAAGTGGCCATAAAGTGGTCCCTTCTACCGTGAAGCGAAAGAGCCAGTAGTGAATCCCCTCATTTTGTGCATTCACTTTGAAGAAAAAAGATTTCTCAAAGATGCACACTCCCTCTTCATAGTGTTGTGTTTGTTTTTAAGTTAGAGAGTAGTCCCTCTTGCATTCGAACCTCCTTCAAAACTCCTTACCCAATGTGATGTTTTTCACTTGCATTGTCATTAGATGTCCAGAAAAAAAAAAAGATGTCAAAACGTTTTTTTTTAAAAAAAAGAAAGTAAAAAACAAAAACAAAACAAAAAAAAACAAAAACAAAACAAAACAAAACAAAAAAAACCCCAGAGCAAGTACTGTGTGAACATGTGGAAGTCCATGCCCTAATAGAGTTGAAATTTTTTATTCTTCTTCTATAGTGGTGGCTCGGTTTGTGTACCTGTTTTTCTGCATTTGTATTGGAAAAGGTTTCTTTTACGACATTTTCCAAAAGCAGAGAGGAATATGTGTGTTCAGGAAGGGCTTTTAAAAACTCTATGTCTAAATAAAGTTCAAATGGTGAAATCTTATCACATTTTCATGATGATGCTTAAGAGGTAGTTGATTTATCATTTGTATAAACCAGCTCGTTCATCTTCATGATACCTGAAAAAAGACACACCAAAACTATGGCACTCCAGTTGGGTGAGCCCAGGTCTTAAACCTAGGAAATCCTGATAGGAGAAACCATACTTAAACAAAGACGGGACTTTCTCCAAGAGCCAAAAGGAAGACAATAGAAGCATGCAATACTGAAATCCTTGTTGGACAGTAAACAAAGATAACAATACCTAATTTAATCCTGTCTTGTCCTTGTGGAATGTAGGTAACTGTAAAATAGGCACAACAGGAGGAAACAGACCCATTAACCAACATTTGCTGCTGATAAAAATTATCTTGACAATTTATAACATTAAAAATTTTTTTAAAGATCTGGAGAACAGAAATATTGTAAGCACTCAACTCTGTAAGAAATGGGAGGTCAGTGAAAACTACATCCCAGTCAACATTAGGCTCTAAGTACTTGTGGCCATTTTCCCAATGTATCACCAATTTCTGTTTCTGGATATGGTGTGTTCATACTTAGCCCTTTGGGCTTTTGAATTTTAAAAACATGTTTGTAAAGATCTTGAAGTTCTCCAGTGAAAAGCATTTGGGTTTGCAATCATATACCCCAAGAAATATCAGTCCAACTGAATTCCTTTTGTGGCTTGGGGAAAATATGAAAATTTGACTAGTATTTCGCCATGTATCAATTTATTAGAAATTCAACAGTTGCCACTTCCTGAATCTTCTGAGAGTAGAAAAATATCTGGAGGGTGTCTGCGTAGAAAAGGATGTGCTTCTCTTTCGAGTGTATTGTCAATTTTATAAATTCTGCATAGTTGTTTCTCTAAGCCTTTGAAAAGCTAGCAGTTTGTGCAGTAGAAGGCTTCTTGATTTGTAGTATGTCAAGAATCTGAATAGAACCTATCTACATCCAGCAAGAGAGGGAAAGAGATCAATGCCGTGGGCCTCTCTCCTTCTCTGCCTAGGCACATCCGTCGATATAATCATCTATCCATTCCTTAAAATGAAAGCACTTTCTTTAGAGAGTTTCTGCTGACCATATAGTGCACGTGTTTATGTTTAGGAGATGACGCCACTGGTGGATTTCCTATTGTCTTCTTTGACTATGAAATTTGGGAGGGGCTTGACCCCCCCCCGCCCCAAAAATGTCCACAGTGGGATAAAACAACAAACATGAAAAGATCAAATGGTAATATTAATTTGAAGCATACTATGTTATACTTCACAAAAACGTGGCTGGGCCTGAAAATTTTAATGCCACACTGTTTTAATGAGAGAGAGAGAGAGAGAAGCCTTAATTTTGATTTCATTTAAAATTAAGTATTTTTTTAATTTTTCATTCATAGTGCCAGAGAATTCAATGAAATAATACCTGGGGTGCAAATAGAATTCAGTACATTGATAACTATACCCTGCCAGGGGAGAGAGCCCCAAACCTAGCTGGGAAGCCCTAGTTATCTATTAGCATCCCTTATATGTCAGGAAGGCCTTTTGTTGGTGGGGGGAGACCTGGAGCAGGGATCCTTCAGGTTGCTGTAGGCAGAGAAATGGCTGCTCTTTCATGCTTTCAATTCAGCGTATTAACAACAAGGAGCCTGGTACTACTTCACCACAGCCCGTTGTACCAAGATTTTATGATAATATATCCCAGTAGGCTTTACTCTTACAAACTTATATCTATGTAAATTTTAAAATGAGAACAGCTTCTAAAAACCCTTCCCCGTGTTGGAGAGTTATGTATATTTCTAATAAGTATTAGAAAGAAGCTGCTTCTCCTGCCAAAATGATGCTGAAGGATTCACATTTGGTATCCTTGACCAAGTTGGACTCCAGATGGTTAATAGTTTATTCCCTTTCCCTGGATTTTTTTTTTTTTTAGCTCATCTTGACACAGGTGAGTCTATCCAGATCTTTGAAGTCGCTCGTGTGCCCTGAGATAATAAGGGCACATCGTCGAATGTTGATTCCAAAATGTCCTGAGATAGGGATAGGGCAGTGGGAAAGTCAGGGAAGGGTGAGAAGCACAGTAGAGATTATTTATTTAAGAAAGAAAAGAACATTAATGTTGTAGCAAGGAGCCGGCACGTTGTCATAATCCCCTCAAATCAGTCACCATGTTGGGTAATGACTTCGTTCTTGCCGATCTCGTCTATGTGTCATTGTAAATATTTGTGTGTCTGTGTTCCATTTTGGCTACTGGATGGCCAAGTCATGTAAGAAGATTTAACTCAAGTATTTATTCTTTAATTGTGTTATTCAGATTTCTTTCAGGCTTGTGAATTGCACCCCAATGTTTGAGTTTAACTACCTGATCCCCACATCTTTCCCTCCCCTGTGAAGCACATTCCATTGCTAAAAGAAAAAGAAATATGAAATTGCTTCCTGTCGTCTGTATAACTGTTTTGATAGTTTGAGATGTTTGTCTATAAAGGATATTTCTCAGCTCAAAGATCGTGTAAATAATTATATTCCTTTGCTCAGTGGGTTGTTTATTTCTAATGAGGCTGCCAGTTCTCAGAGAGAATCGATAAAATCACCTTTAAATAACATAAACAGGGAGGACAACCATGTAAAAATAAGCGTGCATATGGGCAAAGACTGGGAACACAGACAATTGAAATCAGTTGTGTTAAGGTGGCGGGATTATGTTGAATTTTTTTTCTTTTTAAAATTTCCTTTGATATTGTTCTAATATTGCTTTATAATAAACATCAGAAAGGGAACTATAGAAACATAGAAAAGACGCCAGAAGCAGATGCCTTCTGGCCAGAGCCCAGAGCATGCAGGGCACAGATATTTGCTAGTTACAATTATTCCATAGGCTTTATATTTGCCTGGGTGCTGAGGTTGGCACACGCTCGGGTATGGCACGTGCTTTCTTAGGGGACTATTATCTACAAGTTAAAGCTAGGGAGATGTCACTATTAGTACTCCAAACGCATCCTTCTGCTTTCAGACTGGCTGCCCCCCTCCGCTTTAGTATGGCCTTGAGGTTTCTGTTTTGGTTACTTTAGATTGGAGGGGTGACCTTTGATCAGCCCCCTGGATAACATCTGTTTCAACTATCGCCTTTCTGGATCACTTTAGCAGATTTTCAGGTTGAATCTTGGAAGAACAGAAGGATAAAATCCCCAGCTCCCACCATTTCCTTTTCCAACAGGATACACTATCATTCAGGTAGGATTTTCTTTTAATGAACAGTAGGCAAGTCCCATTGATTTCAGTAGAACTTATGACTTGCACCTAAAAGCTGACTGAAAACATTAAGACAAATCTTTAGAACTGCCCTTGCCTGTTGGCATTCAGTCGCTCTCCTTTTAGCTTTGGCCTGAGAGGGCGGCCTCTATGTACTTTCTGTCCGGCCTGATTATAGGTTGTATGCAGTAACTACTGTCATTTTTAAACAGAAAAGGGGAGACTATCTACCCAAAGAGAGGAATTTCCTTCTAACTCACCAAAGAAATTGTAGGTGAGGACTTTTATAAGGCGGTAGTGGCCTCAGGTGTTAGTTTCACCAAGTGCAGACCTTATACCTAGAGAACCCACAGGCTTTTCTTTGGCCATTCTCAACATATAATCTACTTATGAGAGTCTTAACCCTGCCCTGCCCTGCCGCATTTAATCTCGTGGTCCTTTTCTTAGCTACTTGCAGTTAATATTCGGTTAAACAAAGGCATGGCCAGTGATGCAAGCAAGCTACTCCCAGTCTGTGAGGAAGAGGACTGAAATTGAGCATTTGTAAATTGACAGTCTAACAGACCCGGGATTTTGAGTGAACTTAACACACGATTCGGAACATGTATTTGCATGTGGATTGGGAAGGAAATAAATGGCATCTTGGAAATAATGGGACTATTTTTTCCTAAGAAAGAATTTTTCATCAAAAATATGTTTCTGATAGAATCTTTCTGTTGGTCAGCTTTCATTTTTTTCCACTCCTTTTCTGATCCCACACTCCTTTAGTAACCGAATGAATATAACCCGACTCCTCATTCATCGGGGATGTCTGTTTAATATTAAACAGTATCTAACTGACTGCAAATGCGGGAACTGAGATAATCACTTCCATGTGCACACTTCTGTGTTCAAGTAGACAATAATAACAACGAGGAGCATTTACTGCCACATAATACAGTTAGTGCCCTCAGAGTCTCCTTTGGAAGCTGCCATCAGGCGAGTGCTATCCCATAATACCAGTAGAAGGCAGGTACCGAGTTCACCTGATTTAGGACCTATGAGGAAATCAACGGCAATTAGAGAGAATCAGTCAGATGTAGCGGAAGAAGTACTAGCCTAGAAGTAAGGATACCTGGATTCTAATAAAGGCTCTATTCCTAACTTACTATGTGACCTTGGGCAAGTCACTTAACCATGTTATGGCTGTTTCCTTATCTATAAAATAAGGGTATTGGACTAGATCTCCAAGGCTTTCCAAAAGCTCCAACATTCTGTGGTACTGTAGATTGCCTTGCTAATTCATCCTGCTAAAGTGATGGCAAATACCACATACTTCAGCCTGGGTCTCTTATGTTGCAGTTAAACAATAGAACTATGTAAGATGATGCCAAAAAAAAAAACCCCTCGAATAAATGAAGCGAATAATACTAGGGAATGTTGATAAAACTTGTGGCAGCCTTCCAATTCCTTCACAGTTGTTTTGTTTTTGTTCTGATGTTCCTTTTCTGTTGCGTGTTCCCAGTTTTCATTTTCCATACACTCTGTATGTAAAGTCTGGTTTTCATTAAGCTGTGGCCAGTATTTGCTACTAGAACAGAAATACACCGTCACACTTGCTAGAATAGAACTATACTTGGGCCTCTTCTTTCCTACGAAGTGGTGTTGGGCTTTATAGAGTTTACTTCATAAATGGCACAAGATGTCAGAACCCATGCATTTTAATGGCTGGGACTACTGAGTGGGCCTAAGCATTCGCAGGTTGCAGAGGGAAAAAGACAAAAGTGATTACATGTTATTAGCATTAAGGAGTGTTGACAAATCCACTTGTTGGGAACCAAAGATAGCATTTCTGGTGACAACTCCCACAGGGATTGGCCAGTTGAATGAGTATGCTACTGGAAAGAGGATAAACTGGTAGTGGACAGTCCCAATGCCCTGCCCACAGCAGTGCCAACCAGCCCTGAGTGTGAAATTCAAGTTCGGTGTGTGTGCTTGTGTGTGGTGTGCTTTATGGACCCGCATATACTATATTCATTAGTGATGATAAGACCTTTCACAGAATTCCGTAACCATTAGTGGGTTGAGTTTTAAATCTCAGTACATCAGCAAGGAAGAGACAGATCACAGGGTAGTGATGGCTACTGGGATTATACTCACGATATCCAGACAAAACAAGTTAAGGAGGATCTACATTTTCATTGTTTATCAGAATTGTATCTCATTTGGCTGTGCTTTACTTTTGTTAAAATGTGTTATCTGTAAACCCATGTGTAGTGAACTTCTTATGTAACTTTGGATTAAAGGTATTTATGGTCTTTCTGTTTGTTTGATTTTTAAGTAAGTTATTTCTTTTGTAAACCTGCTGATGGTATGGTTCCATCCTTCTGACCTCAGCATCTGATCTTTTTAAGGACTTTTGTTTCCAATATTGTTATTTTAAATTGTGGTTGAAGCAATAGAAAATTGAAATATGGATTGTGCATGACTGTGTCTTGAGTGTAAAAATATTGCAGTTTGAAACTTGGACCTAAAGTATTGCAAATAAAAATGACAAACATCACTGAGCTGGTGCATCTCTCTTCTGTCACCTTTCCACCCACCCCCTTGGCATTGGCATTTACCCGATTCACGGGTTGGAGGGTAGCATTCTCCCGCAGGTATCAAGGCAGGGAAACGTCCAGCCTTGTAAGCAATGTGGGAAATGTCCTGCAGATCCTACCACTAAATAACTCAGGCCCAGAGTCTCCATCTGGTTTTTACATAGAATAGCTCAGAGAGACAAATGTGTAAACTCAGTGCAGGGCAAAAGGTAGATGAAGGGAAACTGCCGAAGGAAACCATATGTAATAAATAATTTGTTTTTGCTCATCTTTCTGCTTGGAAAATTCTGAACAAGTAAAGCCATCTCCATAATGTTTAGTTTTTATCTTATATCTAGAATCAAGGGCCACAGTTCACAGGAGAAATTCCAAAACCATGTTACTGAGAACATTCATTCATTCATTCACTCTTTCATTCAAAAAGGATTTATTGAGCTCCTGCTGTATGTCAGGCACTGTGGACTTTTCTGAGAAAGATAACTTTTCTTTTAAAAACAACCTCCAAGTGTGACTAAATGACAGTAAAGTTCATTGAAAGCAGCTAAATGAACATACTGGAGTCAGGTTTGTCAGAAACTGAGTCCTCACGACAAGCTAAAAACACCAGAGATTTAGCAACCTGGAGGTTTGTTACCCTGGTAGTACTTGTACAGTGTGGATAGTGTTCCTTCTGGAGCTTGTGTGTATAATTTGATACCTTTGTGTAAGTGAATACCCAGTGGTACTATATTCCCTTCGAACGTTTTATATATCTTACCAAATGCTATTTGGTTGTTTTCAGTTCACTGGATTTACATGCAAGCTTTATTTCTCTCACTGACTCTCTCCCTGTTGAAAGAAAAAGAGACATTTCTGTACATGTGAATGGGCAATTAAACAAAAATCCCAGTAGTTGGCCTTTAGCCAAGCTCTCTACTGCCCATGCGCATGAATTCCTATCTTGCCTCTCCCGCTATTAGCCTCATAGCCTTCCAACTTGGATTGACAGATGTCCTCAATTTTTCTATCCCTATTAAAGTAGAAATACTTTTATTTATTTATTTTTTAACATCTTTATTGGAGTATAATTGCTTTACAATGGTGTGTTAGTTTCTGCTTTATAACACAGTGAATCAGTTATACATATACATATGTTCCCATATCTCTTCCCTCTTGCATCTCCCTCCCTCCCACCCTCCCCATCCCACCCCTCTAGGTGGTCACAAAGCACCGAGCTGATCTCCCTGTGCTATGAGGTTGCTTCCCACTAGCTATCTATTTTACATTTGGTAGTGTATATATGTCCATGACACTCTCTCACCCTGTCACATCTCACCCCACCCCCTCCCCATATCCTCAAGTCCATTCTCTAGTAGGTCTGTGTCTTTATTCCCGTCTTGCCACTAGGTTCTTCATGGCCTTTTTTTTTTTTTCCTTAGATTCCGTATATATGTGTTAGCATACTTTTTACGTGTTAGCAAATTAGCAGTATCTTCCATCAGAAAAGAAAATTTCAAAGGCATTTCCCACTGTCATAACAACTTAGAGGAAGAGGGTCCCAAACAATGATAAATGTCTTACTCTGCAGCTCAGCCCTACTAGCTCAGTTGCTGGCACTCTAGCCTCATCTAAGTCCCTGACCTCCTGGTGAAGGGGGAGGGGTAATACCTGAAGTGCCTCCCACATTGTGGGTGTTCTCTACATCCCACGGGGCCCTGGCCTTCAGACACCTGGGTGGTATCTGGTGGCTTTCCACATACCTGCGTCAAGCACCACTGCTGTCACTGCCTTCTGCTAATCCTGTACCAATGCCACTTTCCCATTGCTACTGTGCTTGCCACTCTGCTGATCTATATCTTCAATAGCCACACCGGTCCCTGGGGTTAGGAGCCTCTGGGGAGGGCACTGGGGTGACTCATCCACTTACTTGCAGTTTCATAGCAGGTTGCTTTTTACTGGGTTTCTTTTTTTTTAATTTTTATTGAAATATAGTTGATTTACAATGTTGTGTTAGTTTCAGGTGTACAGCAAAGTGATTCAGATATATATATATATATAATATATATACATATATTCTTTTTTTTACATTCTCTTTCAATATAGGTCATTACAAGATACTGAGTATAGTTCCCTGTGCTATACAGTAGGTCCTTATTGGTTATCTATTTTATAACTTGTTTTCTTTTCTATACCTGTCTATATCATGTCCCAATCCATTTCCACCACCAGCTGTTAATTACCTTGGTATCAAGAAGTTCCTCCCTAACTTAATTCCCCCTGTCCCTAGTCCTGCCCATCTGAGGTAGTGAGAATTCCCACTTTCTCTTCAGGCACTTCCGAGGCCTCCCTGGGGAAGCAGGGAACTCAGATCTAATTGCCCATGAGTTCCTCCCTGGGAGCATGGATTGACTGTCTCCTCAGCCTACAGTGTCCCACGAGAACAAAATTCATAATGAGAGACTTTTAATTCTACAAGTAAAACTGAATTGCTGTGCTTTAAAATACAGGATGGGAATGTTATGTTCCAACAGTGTTATATGGCAGAATAAACCTCTTGATGTGTCCTGAAACCCTGCTGTAGGCACAAATGAGAAGCCCTGCTATGTTTCCCACATTTTCTTTCTAAGCCCTTTTGAACAGACATTAGGTGGTTAAAATCTCCTTCATATTTAAATGGCTGTGTGACATAATTCCAAAAAAAATTTGAATCTCACTTGAATGAGATACAGCTATTCCTCTAGCTATTCAAGTAGAGAGAAGGGATTACCAAACTAGTCCCCTTCAGGACGATCTCAATCCCTGGTCATCTTGGTCCATTGCTACCTTCAGCAATGATTGTTCTTCTAATTTTGGGTGTATTGTGTTTGGGAAGGTGTTTTTCACCTGAAGCACAAGTGCGTATGTCCTAATCTGCTCTCGGGGTATTCCTAGCATAAGACTTGACTGTGGAAAAGACAATATTGTCCCAGTTTGCAATATAGCCTTCTAAATCCTTTGGATAAATACTGTCTAGATTCCATATGTTATCATCAATCTCACCAACACGTCTAGCATCAAAACGATGCGGCTACCACACAGTGTGCAGACCCACGTTACCAAATCCCGAACAATAAAGGTTTTATCTGCCACGCTGGGAGACAATCTATCTCAAGAGGTTCATGTAAGAAGCTACATTCATGAATTTTTTTAATTCCATTGATGATACCTCTCCCGTGACAGAGTTACATGGATGTTACTTAGAGTGATGTGTTTATCGATGACACAGGCGTGTGTATTAATATCAGAGTAGCCTGTGGTACCGGGATAAATATCTGTAATCTAAAACATTTCCCTCTCATAAGAGGATCAAAAACATCAATTCCAGAACCAGTGAAACTCTTTTTGTTTAGCTCCACGGTACACTCCTATGATCTTTTCTAACTCATTATCTGTATCATTTTGAGGGTTATTAACACCTACCTTAAGCCCTCCTTCAAACTGTGTATGGATCATAGCATTTTATAGTTATTAAAGAAGTCAAAGCCTTGATGTCATCTGCACTGACATCTGTACTATAAAGGATGTATTGTTGGCTGTGCTGGGCCTTTGCACTCTCTATGACCTTCCAGGAATCACTGTTCCTCTGATGGGAAAGCTGAGGCTCAGCACATGGCCACAGGCTTAATGATCCATAAGATGCCACGTGCCCACTTTAGTTTGCCTCACCTTCTCAGGTCTTCAGGTTTTCCACCATCTTTTCTTTCACCATCTTGGCATCACAATCAGAGGCTCCCCACCACACACACACACACACACACACACACTATAATGAATAATTTCCAATCATGTTATTCTTCATCATTGTCATGGGTACCTGGCTACACCTGAGGGGACCCCTGCAGCTCCAGGAGCCAGGCCAAGTACAAGTTTGGCCCCTCAGACTCTAAGTGTTTAAGAAGTAAAGGAATGAACCCTGCCTGGAGGGGCACTTAACTTTGCCAGCCGGCATGTGGACGGTGGCCCAGTGGCTTTCGCTTAATTACCTATTGGTTGGAGTACACACTGTGACCCACTGTGATAGGTTCACCCCATTTTTCTCCCTGTCTATGGATAGGGCAACCATTTGGGGCTCACCAGGGAGGCCCCCGATTCTTCAACATCACTCAGCATCCCTTCCTGCAGCTCCTGTCATCATACTTCAACATTGCTCTGGTGCTTCTTGCATTCAAGGTTGCTGCAAAATGCCTTGGGGGGTGGTAATCTGCATGTTTCTAGTAGTTTCTACTTTAGTCTAGATATATATTATATCAGCTTCCTAAATTTCCATACCTTCCACTTCCTCCCCCATAGAAGTCTCTGGGTAGTGGGTTTTCCCACCAAAAATAAAATAATGAGAGTAAAATCATCATTCCTAGTAGGGTAGCAACTCAGTACCAAGAATGCTCCATCCTGGCCCCCACCATGTCTTTTGCTCTTGCCTAAACTAGACTGGACCACGTGCTGTCAATTCGCTCGAATCTCGTAAATTATGGATCTCCCTTAGGCTGACATGGGATTATGAGTTTAGATTTCAGGGCTAGAACTGCATTTCACTTTTCTTATCTAAGTGTTAGTTTCAATTATAAAAATAGGATAAATATACATGATGGGGCTGTGAAGAATGAAAAAGTTGACATATCACAATGCTCATTTGGTCACAAAGTAGGTACTCAATAAATGGTAGTTATTATTATTATTACCCTTTTAAAATATCCTGGCCAATTGGAACACCTTCAAGAGTAACCACTGCCCTATCTTCTTTCTCTGAACCTAGGGGCAGGACAGGAATAAAGACGCAGACGTAGAGAATGGACTTGAGGACACGGGGAGGGGGAAGGGTAAGCTGGGACGAAGTGAGAGAGTGGCATGGACATATGTACACTACCAAATGTAAAATAGATAGCTAGTGGGAAGCAGCCACATAGCACAGGGAGATCAGCTCCGTGCTTTGTGACCACCTAGAGGGGTGGGATAGGGAGGGTGGGAGGGAGATGCAAGAGGGAGGAGATATGGGGATATGTGTATATGTATAGTTGATTCACTTTGTTATAAAGTAGAAACTAACACACCATTTTAAAGCAATTATACTCTGATAAAGATGTTTAAAAAAAGTAATTAATAAATATTCTGTGGGGACACAATTTGAGATTATGTAAATACCTGTTTCCCCATCAAACTTTCCCCTATTAGTTTAAAAAAAAAGAAAAAGAGTAGCCACTGCCCTGAGTGAATTTCAGCTGGCAGTCCAAATGCGGAGAAGTAGTTCTTCCATAGCGCAGTAGCCATCGTTAGAGACCCTCTAGTCCTATGTAGGACCAGACTGGGAGGGCCCTGGTTGGTGAAGTGTGTAGACAGTGTGAGTATGCACCCCATTTTTTCCCCATCTCCATCCAAAAGCAAGAAATCTTTGCTAACACCGGTGGCTCGCATCTGGGGATTGCATCCACTTATGTGCCTCACATTTGTATTTCAAGTCCTTATCCATCTTTAGCTGAAATAACCAGTTCTTTAATAGTTACCAAATCTTCTCCCTTCCTATATCGCCAAATCCATTCCGTAATACTCTTAAAGCCATAAGACAATACTCTTGGGGAAAATCCAGCTATTTCAATTTATTTTTAGCAGGAGGCATTACAGCATCCAGATAAGACATAGCTGACCCATAACTGAACCATGCAATTAAAATTGGGCAATCTTATTGTATTTAAGTTACACTTCAGTGAAACTGACTAAAAAGAAACAACAGATCTTCCTCGACTTATGATGGGCTTACATTCCAATAAACCATTGTAAGTTGAAAGCATTTTAAGCTGAAAGAGCATTTAATACACCTAACCTACCAAATATCATAGCTTAGCCTAGCCTACCTTAAACGTGCTCAGAACATTTACATGAGCCTACAGTTGGGCAAAACCACCTAACACAAAGCCTATTTGATAATAAAGTGTTGCAGATCTCATGTAATTGATTGAATACTGCACTAAAAGTGAAAAACAGAATGGTTGTCCGGGTAAAGAATGGTTGTCAGTGTATCAGTAGTTTACCTTCGTGATCGCATGGATGACTGGGAGCTGCGGCTCACTGCCACTACCCAGCATCACAAGAGACTATGGTACCACACATCACTAGCCTGGGAAGAGATCAAAATTCAAAATTCAAAGTATGATTTCTACTGAATGCATATTGCTTTTGCACCATCGTGAAGTCGAAAAATTGTAAGTGGAAACATCATAGGTCAGGTACCATCTGTATATGATTTTGAGTGTGAGAGTGTGTGTGTGTGTGTATTTGTGAATATATGTATATAAAATCTGACCACCTTTACCGCAACCAATCTGATCCAAGGCATCTTCATCTCTTGCTTGGATTGTTGCAATAGCCTCTTAACTGGTCTCATTGCTTCTATGCTTGCCTAACTGTAGTCTCAACGGGACATTCAACATAAATCAGAACTCTCCAATGGTTCCATATTCCTCTCAAAGTAAAGACAAAGTCCTTATAATGACTTACAAGGCCCTCCACTGTGTGTACCCCCCCCTTTTCATCCCCTTCTATTCTCCCCTTCACATGTTCTGCTCCAGGAACACTGGTTCCTTGCTAGTTCCCAAACATTTCAGCCATGTGTTTGCCTCAGAGCCCCTGTGATGACTGTTCCTTCTTATTGGAAAACACTTCCCTCAGATAGCCACACATCTCATGTCTCACTTCCTTTAGGTGTTTGCTCAAATATTTCTTTTTCAACGAGGTCTACCTGATTACCCCATTTCAACTGCTTTTCCCCCACCAGAATTCCTGATATGCTTTCCCTGGTCCTTTTCCTCATAATATCTATCAACTTCTTTCATGCTCTACCATTTCATCTATTTCTTCTATCTGTTGTCTGACTCTTCCCAGTTGAATGTAAGCTCCACCAGGGCAAATATCTTTTTTAAAAATTCCCTGAGGCATCCCCAGGCACAAAGCAGTCATTCTATAAACCTTAGTTGACTCAGTGAATGTTGGCTGTTCCTTTCTTCTTGAAACCCTGTCTTGTCTTGGTTCTGTGACCACTCTTCCCCGATCATTCTCTTACTCCTCTGTTTTCCACTTCTCCAGTTCCCTTTTCAGAGTCCTACTTCCAACCATCCTTCACATGTAGGTGTTTTCCCAGGATTCTTTCATGGTTTATTTTATTCACACCCAAGTATCCTATCCCCACCTATATCATAACTCCCAAACTAATATCTCCAGCCCATATGTCTCCTCTATGCTTCAGATCCTAATTGTAAATACATCTACCTACTTGAAATTTCCACTAATGTGTCCCAAAGTCACTCGATACTCAAACTGTCGCAAACTGAATGCATTAGCTCATATTCACCATATCAGAGCCTCTCCCTGTGTTCTGTCGCCCATAATTACCCAAGTCAGAAATCTAGGCATAATCCTTGAGCTTCTCTTCATTTTTGTTTACCCCTACTGTCTCCTCAGTTACCAAGTTCTTATGATTCCTCCTATTAAATATCTTTTTTTAATTAATTAATTTATTTATTTTTGGCTGTGTTGGGTCTTCGTTTCTGTGCGAGGGCTTTCTCTAGTTGTGGCGAGCGGGGGCCACTCTTCATCGCGGTGCGCGGGCCTCTCACTATCGTGGCCTCTCTTGTTGTGGAGCACAGGCTCCAGACGCACAGGCTCAGTAGCTGTGGCACACGGGCTTAGTTGCTCCGCGGCATGTGGGATCTTCCCAGACCAGGGCTCGAACCCGTGTCCCCTGCATTGGCAGGCAGATTCTCAACCACTGCGCCACCAGGGAAGCCCCTTAAATATCTTTTAAACTATCCCTTGCTC
The DNA here is from genome assembly GCF_009873245.2 of Balaenoptera musculus. Taxonomy (NCBI): domain Eukaryota; kingdom Metazoa; phylum Chordata; class Mammalia; order Artiodactyla; family Balaenopteridae; genus Balaenoptera; species Balaenoptera musculus. The sequence continues at coordinate 93,650,077 of NC_045806.1, forward strand.
TTTACCCCCAATATTTGGGGAATATTGCAGCAAAATAAATAAGGAAGGCCTGAAGGAACCAGTCTCTTAGTTTCCATTCTTGGCACTCTTCTGATTCACACTGCTGCTAGTGTTTGTTCAGAAAAGAAAACCTGACCATGTCATGACCCTTCTTAAATCCTTTCCATGGACTCTCTGGCACCATCAGGATGGACCCCTTGCTCTCCGTTATATGCCCTTCATGTGGATCCTCATATCAAGTTCAAAAGCTTGTCTAATACTTTCTAAACAGAAACCATGACCCCTGCTTATAGATCCATGGAGAGATATGGGAACCACATAACAAAGTCACATCAATAAATCAAAATTAATGATCCCTATGCCAGTAGGGAGTGGAAAAAAGATGCTGAAGAACATTGACTGTAGTTCGTGATTGCAAACTCTCCCTGTATGATGATCCCATAGGAAAAGGATATAAGGCCAATGATATAATTAGTTCTGAGGCTGAGAATGCACAGACTGATAAAGAGGGGAGGGCATCTTTGTACTGGGCAACATTCAGAAGAAATCACACCGTGTTCTCTAGTTCGTAGTGTTTGGATTTGCCCTTCCAATTGCTGCAAGCCAGCCTCCATCCAGGAAGGTAAGCTAATTCTCCTCTCTCCTTGATGCTCAAGAAGGTATAGTCCTTCATGGAGAACAGACTTGTGGTTGCCAAGGGGGTGGGGGTGGGGGGAGAGATAGAGTAGGAGGTTAGGGTTATCAGATGTAAGCTATTATATATAGAAGGGATAAACAACAAGGTCCTACTGTATAGCACAGGGAACTATAGTCAATATCCTGTAATAAACCATAATGGAAAAGAATATTAAAAATAGAATGTGTATATGTTTAACTGAATCACTTTGCTATACAGCAGAAATTAACACAACATTGTAAATCAGCTATACTTCAATTAAAAAATAAACACATAAAAAAAATTTTTAAGAAAGAAGGTATGGCCCTTGGCCAATAACCTGGATGGGTTCAATATATTTAGAATCCTTGGAAATGGTCTTATAGTGGTCTAGAGCTAGACACACAGAAATTTTCCATTGCGGAGAAAATGGGTTCTTTACACAATTGTCACTGAGACCTTTATCCCAAAGGTTTTACCAGGTGAGAGGTCTACACTAAAATCCAAAAGTATGAGTGTTGTTGGTTTGTCTATAAGTCCAGCCCTGGGACAAAAGGCAATGCCCATCTCTGGGCAGAGCTCCTCTGGAGAGATGTACTGTGCCAGAGTCCAGGTTAGCTGGGATAAGAACCCTGGCACAGACTACAGACTTCCCTTGTGACCCTCGACATCTGTAAGGAGAATGTGGGAGCGACTCAACAGCCTAAGAAGGTCCAGAGAAAGGAGGTGAGACCCCTCTGCTAGGTCTGGGAAGCAGGGTTAAAAGGGGTTTGGACAGATGTTTTCATACTCTCAGTGGTCTCAGGGCATGGGAGCAGTGGGACTATCAGAGGCTCTGGAGTTAGAACAACTTTGTTTCAAATCCCACCTCTGCCACCTAATAGCTCTATGAGTTTGATCCAATTTCTTAACCTCCCCAGGCTTTCACTTCATCATCTGTAAAACTGGAATTGTTATACCCATGTAAAATGTCACTGTAAAGATCGAATGAGACCATGTTGTGGGAAAATGCAGGGCACTGGACTTGGCAAACAATATGCTCTTTTTTTAAAAAAAATTATTTATTTATTTATTTATTTATGGCTGTGTTGGGTCTTCGTTCCTGTGCTAGGGCTTTCTCTAGTTGCGGCAAGTGGGGACCACTCTTCATCGCAGTGCGCGGGCCTCTCACTATCGCGGCCTCTCTTGTTTCGGAGCACAGGCTCCAGACGCACAGGCTCAGTAATTGTGGCTCATGGGCCTAGCCGCTCTGCGGCATGTGGGATCTTCCCAGACCAGGGCTCAAACCTGTGTCCCCTGCATTAGCAGGCAGATTCTCAACCACTGCGCCACCAGGGAAGCCCCCAATATGCTCTTGATAAATGATAGTTTTCCTCTACCCTTGCACAGCATGGGACTATACAACAGTGAGTCTACAAAACCAAGAATTCTCAGGGTCAGAACTGCCTCTTTTTGATATGCCCCAGTTCTAATAGCAAGGTCTTTGTTTCTGTTTCTAAAGGACCAGTTAGAAACAACACAAGAGGGAGATGGGGCACTTGCTGAGAGGGGGCCTTAAATGGGGTTAGTGCACCATTTTATAAACAAATAATATTAGTTTTACTTTTATCTAAAAAGTAATGCATGCTCCATGTTCATTTTGATGTTGTTAAATTAAATGTTATTTAACACTGTTAGATGGCAATATTACCCAATTTGATCTACACATTCAAAGCAATCCTTGACAAAATACCAGCTGGCTCTTTGCAGAAATTACAAGCTTACCCTAAAATTTATATGGAAGTGCAAGAGAGTCAGAATAGCCAAAACAATTTTGAAATGGAAGTACAAAATTGGAGGTCTCCCATTCCTGATTTCAAAACTTACTACAGAACTACAGTAGTCAAGACAGTCTAGTATTGGCATAAAGACAGACTTATAGATCAATGGAATAGAATTGAGAGCTCAGAAATAAACCCATACATTTGTGGTCAACTGGCTTTCAGTAAGAGTGCCAAAACTATACAATGGTGGAAAGAATAGTCTTTTCAAGAAATGGTGCTAGGACAACTGGATATCCACATGCAAAAGGATGAATTTGGACCCTTGCCATACATCAACATACAAAAATTAACTCAAAATGGGTCAAAAATCTACATGAAAGAGCTGACACTACAAAACTCTTAGACGAGGACATAGGCATAAATCTTGTGACATTTGATTAGACAGTGGTTCCTTAGATGTCACACCAAAACCATAAACAACAAAAGATACAAAAATAGATACATTGGACATCACCAAAATTGAAAACTTTTTTGCTTCAAAGAACACCATCAAGAAATAGAAAAGACAACCCACAGAATGGGAGGAAATATTTGCAAATCACTTATCTATTAAATGAATTAGATCCAGAATATATAAAGAGAAACTATAACTCAATAATAAAAAGACAACCCAATTAAAAATGGGCAAAGGATTTGAATAGACATTTTTCAAAAAAAGATGTACAAATGACCAATAAGCACATAAAAAGATGCTCAACATTCTTAGCCATTAGAGAAAGGCAAATCAAAACCACAATGAAATATCAACTTCACACCCACTAGGATGGAAATAATTAAGAAGACAGATAATAGCAAGTATTGGCAAGGATGTGGAGAAATTGGAAACTTTATACACTGCTGGTGGGAATGCAAAATGGTGCAGCTGCTTTAGAACACAATCTGTCAGTTACTCAAACAGTTAAGCATACAGTTACTGTGTGATCCAGCAATTCCACTCGTAGCTACATACCCAAGAGAATTGAAAATATATGTCCCCACAAAAACGTGTACACAAATGTTCACAGCAGCATTATTCACAATAGCCAAAAAGGGGAAGCAACCCAAATTTCCATCAACTGGTGAATGAATAAATAAAATGTGGTATGTCCATATGATGGAATATTATCTGGAGATAAAAAGAAATGAAGTACTGATCCATGCTACAGTATAGATGAACCTTGAAAATATTGTGCTAAATAAAAGAAGCCAAACACAAAAAGCCACACTTTGTATAACCCTATTTACATGAAATGTCCAGAATAGGCAAATCCATAGACACAGAAAGTAGATTAGTGGTTTCCTAAAGTGGAGGAGAAGGGGATTAGGAGGAAGTGGGGAGTACAGGGTTTCTTTTTGGAAGTGATGTAATTGTTCTAAAATTGATTGTGGTAACGGTTGCTCAACTCTGTAAATAAACCAAAAACCATTGAATTGTACACTTTAAATTGGTGAGTTGTATGATATGTGAATTATATTTTTACTAAAGCTGTTATAATAAAAAATGATACATGTCCATTATAGAAACATGAGAAAATTCAGAAAAGCAAAAAAGAAGAAAAAGAAACTCCATTCACATTAAAAACTTTTTTTTGTTTTTCCCCAATTGTCCTCAGGATTGGTTAAGTCAAAAATGCCTATCCTGAAATATAAGACCTCTCATGATTCGTTCCGTTTACTGCTTGAACGTCATCTTTCATCATTCCCACATTGGCACCATATGTTTCAACCGTAACGAATTGTTTTTCTCCAAACAGTCCATGCTCCCTTGCAAGTCCCTGCACTTGCACACGTCATTCTCACTGCTTGTCACTGTTGGTCCCTCCCTCCTTCATTTGGCCAATTGTATTCATCCATCAGGTTTCGGCTTAGACATCACCTCTTTCAGAAAGCTTTCCCTGACCCCAGGGATTGGGTGTACCTCCTTGGTGTCTAACAGTTCTCTGTGCTTATTTCTATCAAATCATTCACTCCATGTAGACTTTTTTAATTAAAATTAAATTATGAACAAAGCTTCCAAGATCTCTGGGGCAATATAAAAATGTCTAATAGTCATGTCACTAAAGGTCCAGAGGGAACAGAAAAAGGAATTGGTGCAGTAAGTAATTTTTGAATAAATAATTACTGAAAACTTCCCAAAATTTGATTAAAGACATATATTTACACATTCAAGAACTCAGTGAACTCCAAACTGTATAAACATAAAGAAAATCACTCCTCGACAGATAATAGTACTGCTGAACACTAAAGATAAAGAAAAATTTTGCAAGAAGATAGAGCAAAATGAAACATAATATATATAAAACAAGAATTTGAATACTGTGGATTTCTCATCAGAAACCACAGAGGGCAGAAGAGAAAGGAATAATGTCTTTAAATCGCTTAAAGGGAAGAACTGCCAAACCTGAATTCTATATCCAGCAAAAATATTCTTCAGAAATGAAAGCAAAATAAGATATTCTCAGATGAAGAAAAACTAAGAGAATTCATCAACAGCTCTAAAAGAAATGCTAAAGGGAGTTCTTCAGGGTGAATATAAATGATACCAAAGAGAATCTTGGAACTTCAGGAATAAAGACGCAAAACAGAAATAGTAAATATAAAATACCATTTTCCTCCCCTTCAGTTCTTTAAAATATGTAGGACTGTTGAAAGAAAAAATTATAACATTGTCTGGAGGAATTTTTAATCTATTCAGATGTAATAACTATGAAACTTTAAAAGATTAGAAGGGGATGGTAAAGTGGTTATAAGGCTTCACTGCTTAAAAATTTATTTATAGTAAAATTCAGTTGAGTTTTGAGAAATGCATACAGTCGTGTAACCAACGAGATAACTAAGATACACAATAGTTCCAAAATTATGAACCTAATCATTACTCCCCCAACGTTCCTCTGGTCACTTTGTATTTCTTTCCTCTCTCCCCTCCCCACCTCCCCAGGCAACCAATGAGAAGTTTTATGTCACTACAGAGTAGTTCGCACTTTTGAGGTTTTATGTGAATGGAACTAGGCAGGATGCACCCTTTTTTTCTGCCTTCTTTCAGCCAGCATAATTATTTTGAGAGTCATTTATGTTGTTATCAAATAATACATATTGATACGTATTAGTGCACTGGATTCCTTTTGGGAAGACCAAGTCTACTGACACGTTATATGTGTGCATACGTACATATACGCATGAGTATGTAAGTTAGAGAGGTAAAGATTCTGAGAGAAACATTTGGTATTTGCACAGTTCTTGGTACAGTATTATGGATACACAGCTGGTACAGATGGAGGGAAGATGTTACCGCTTTCTGGGGGACAGCATATTTTTATGGAAAAGTTCAAGGTTTAGGAGTCGAATAGACATTATTATCTGATTAATAATCATTATATGATTACTAACAACCTTGAGTTGTTACTTATTTGTGTGTTATTTATCCTCTCTGATATGTGTGCTAAATGTTATTTATCCTCTCTGTTATAAGTGTGATAAATGTTATTTATCCTCTCTGTTCCTTCATTTCCTTATTTTTGGAAAACAGAGATAATAACGACACTTCATATGGTTGTTATGTGAATTAAAATGAGATTACATATATAAAGCATTGAGCATGGAGTCTGACACATAGCAGACAATCAAAAACGTGTTAGTTCTTTTTCTTTTCTACCTTTTTTTTTTTACGTCTTTATTGGAGTAGAATTGCTTTACAATGTTGTGTTAGTTTCTGCTGTACAACAAAGTGAATCAGCTATACATATACATATATCCCCATATCTCTTTCCTCTTGCGTCTCCCTCCCTCCCACGCTCCCTATCCCACCCCTCTAGGTGGTCACAAAGCACCGAGCTGATCTCCCTGTGCTATGCGGCTGCTTCCCACTAGCTATCGGTTTTACATTCGGTAGTGTATATATGTCCATGCCACTCTCTCACTTCGTCCCAGCTTACCCTTCCCCCTCCCCGTGTCCTCAAGTCCATTCTCTACGTCTGTCTCTTTATTCTTATTTGGGGAAAAAATTTCTCATCCTTAAAAAGTGGTATTGCGTCTGAGCTTAATCATAATATCATAGTGCCATCTGGTGACCATATAGAACAATTACATTATCTGTATCAGAGACTTCATTTCTGAAAAAGCTCTACCACATCTAAATGCCTGTCTTTAAGATGTCATCTCTAGTGTGTTCTGGCTTAGTATTGCCGGGACAGGGAATGAGGACTGTGCTTGAGGTCCGTCCTGCTGAGCTTGGATATGCCTCCCCTGTCTGGGCATCCTGTCTGGTCAGGAGGAAGAGCTCAAGGAAAAAGGAGAGGTGTTTCCCTCCTAGCCTAACCCTAAAATGGGCAGATGACAAATTAAGTGTGGAAGCAAGTGAATGAAGTCTTCACATCCGTTCTGCTCTCAGGGATATGGTGGGAGGGAGGAGTTGGTATTGTCTCCTGTTGGAAGGCCTGCCCTTGAACAATTTGGCCACTGTAGCTTTGGCCTTGAGTCCAATCTCAGAGGGGTTTCAAAATCATGTAACCCCTGATATCACACAAATACCCCTAAACATGGACTAGAAAAGGACCCCCTCTCCATTCTACCAGCCCCTTCCCCACCTGGATGAATACAGCCAAGGCCTCTGCATCCATCAGACTTAAGCCTGGGCTCCGGTTGCAGGAAGTACCCCTCCTCCCACCCCGACCTCTAACCGCTCGCAAACGAGTCTCAGCAGACGGCCACTCTTACCATCTCTCCTGTGCCACCAAATCAAGTCAAGACTGGTCAATTTATTAAACGTGAACTTTATTGTGGTTTGGATTATGTAAGGCAGTGTGGTGAAGGCACTGCGGAAGTTAGACTGAAAAACATGGTAGGAAAAGGAGCGAGCTAAGAAAACTACAAAATAATTTTTTAAATGATCGCGTGCTGGACTAGACTAAGTATACTACAACTAGGTCATTTTATTCATCATTGCAGAAGCATTGAAATATTCTAGGAGGTGGAGCTTGGGGGATGGGGAAGGGCTTCATGGAGGAGGTGGCATTTATGCTGGGCCTTGAAGGAGGGGTAGAATGTTGATAGAGGAGGAACATTTCAGAATGACTGACTCTAGAGAAAATTCTATAGAAGGACTGAAAAAACAAGAGGGCAAACAAACACCCCCAGGGAGTGAACGTTCCCAACTGGGAGAAAAGCCTGAGGGGTCTCAAGCCCCCCAGATGGGGTCTTCAGTACCAATGATATTAGGAGGCACAGGACAACGGGCTTGTTTGTAAACCTAGCAGCAGCAGGAGGTTTCACATTTGCAGTCAGGGGCCCCAAACTGGCTGGACTATGCCGGGATGGAGTCTCTCGTCCTTTTATCCTGCGTGGTCCTTATTCGTCCTTCCTCTTGCCCGCTGACTGCCTGAACGGTAGTTCGTGCGCGCCCACGTGCGCGTGTGTGAGTGTAGGTGTGTGTGGATGCGTGGGGGACCGAGGCTTTGTCTCCCACTGCAGCTTCTTCCACTTTTCCCTCTTGTGGCACACAGCTGGCTTCCATGGAGCTGGAGCTCGGGCCCTTCCCACTGTCTGAGCCTCACGGAACTCCAGCTCTTGATTAAGCACCTAGGAAGCTTCCTCAACATGAAGGTAAAACCTACCGTGGGGGGTGACTTGGGTCAGGGCAGGACTACACTTTCCGGAGGTGGTGGTTGGTGGTGGTGGTGGTGATGGCGGTGCCGGCGGTAAGGGCTGGGGATGTATAAACAGGCTCCGGCTGCTGGGTAAAAGGCTGCTGGGACACCTGTAGTGTTCAGTCAGGAGCTGGGATGTCAGGCTAGACCTGCTTGGCCTTGATCACCCCTCCCCCTTCTTCAACATGCCCTACAGCGGAGACGTTTTGGGCACCTGAAAACAGCGAAGACATTGGTAGGGAATCCAGGCTGTTTTCGTTGTCCTGCATGAATCTCACCCCCGGAAGCCCCAGAGATCTTTCCTTGGCCAACATCTGTCTGATCTCCAGATAGGACTGTCACCTCCCCCTGTCCAGCTGCTGGAGGTATATAGGTTATGTAGCTACTTACGCTACTCGGATCGGGAGGTATGGGGAACTTATCAGAAGAAAGGAAAAATTAATTACTGTGAATTTCTTTCTTTCAAAAGATTATGAATCCTAGATAAGATCTAGCATCTGACAGAAAATAAAAGGATGGGAAAGCTCTGTCAGGATTCCCTGGAGCTGGAGATTTAGAGCTCAGTGAGATCATCACTGGAAATAACCTTGAAGCTGATGTGGCCTTGTTTAACTTTGGCAGTTGGGCCACCCTTCTTACGCAGGTACAGGGACTTCAGATCACGGCAGTCACTGGGGTCAGCATCCAGAGTAACCTGCCCCAAGAACTGATCACAGAACTTTCGTCTGTTCCAGACCTGGAGAGACAAGTCAAGAAAGTGAAGATGAGCAACCCTCTGTAACATCGGACTTTGCCGAGTGGCATCTAGAACCTACTGCCGGGCTTTGAAAGGTCTGTTTAAAAACCAAGAGACTGTATTTCCTGATACCTCTCTGGCTAAGGGGAAAGTACCTCAAAGAGTAGAGACGAAAAGCCACCAGAGTTCAGAATCAACCTTGACCTATGAGATGGCCGCCGAAAGGCAGCTGGTCAGAAGCATTAAGTCAGAAAAACAGCCAAACCACAGTGCTCCATTCTGAGCAGCAGGGCGAGGGGCATGTGAACTGGCATATACTTCCCCACATGGGAAGTTACAGTACCTGTGTTAACATGTGTATCTGCCAGCATGCGGGCTTCTGCCCACAATGAAAGAAACAGAGGAGAGGAGATTTAGGATGGAGATTCATAAGGAAGCGAGTGATTGTGCCTGGTGGGAGGTGTCTTCGAGTACAAAACAAACAAACAAAAAACCAGGATAAGCCTTGCTCTGTATCCTAGACATGTGTGAGGCACTTGGGATCATCCAGTATCTGGTACTGAATATGAGCCACCTGAGGGTCCCTGTTCACATCCTTACCTGCACTATAATAGGAATGTCAGTGGTCCTTCTGTAGAAAATGGCCTGGGTGTCAAAAATGGCATGAACAGTATTCTTTTGGACAGGAGAACGGACTTCCTCCTTTCCACACTTGATGACCAAATATGGGTTTACAGCTGGAACAAAGTAACATTTATTTTTAACACAGTGATTAAAAGTCCTCTTTCTAGATAGTCAAGAAACTATCTCACTAAGTCTATTCTGGGACTTTTAGCATAACACCTGGGTACTAGAATGACCTAGAACTTTGGTTCTTATTTCCCTTTTCTTTTCTATACTTTATATAGGGATATAGAAATGAATGTTAGATAGTCCCTTGCCCAAAGACTTTTATATCCCATTTTCTCTTTTTTTAAATTGAAGTATAGTTGATTTACAACATGGTGTTAATTTCTGCTGTACAGCACAGTGATTCAGTTATACACATATACATTCTTCTTAAAATATTCTTTTCCATTGTGGTTTATCACAGGATATTGAATATAGTTCCCTGTGCTATACAGTAGGACCTTGTTGTTTATATATATCCCATTTTCCTACAACGGTTGACAGCCATTCTGACTTTTCTACACGGAAAACACCACTGGAGAGAATCATTTGTGACCATCTTTTCTAACCATATATGCAATAAATGAAACTGCATTTTGCTTTCCCAGACACCCCTGCAGTTCTTACTTTCATTGGCATACTTCTTCTCCAGGCCCTCGGCACTGTGCACTGTGATCTGGGTGACAACCTTGGGGTAGCCACGAGCCAGATTCCAGCAGGACATCTTGGGCATGTCCAGAGTCAGCTCCCTGGAACATCAAAAAGAAGACACGTCATCCATGACGAATGCCCTTTGATGAGGAGATAGGCTCGCCAAAGCAGACCTTGTTGTTGAAAAACATGAAATGCCAAGTGACCTAGCCCACTCCTCCTCAGACATGGCTTATATTTTATGAGGATGTTTTCCTTTCCCCTTGCTTTAAGGCCCAGCAGATAAAGATCAGAGTAGGCAGGGCTGGGGTGAAAAGGTAGCTTTGGTGACCCAGCACTCAGAACATAATAGAGGAGCAGTGAGGAGTGCCAGCTGTTTAAGAGAAGAGAGAGTCAGCCAGAGAACAGAAGATAAAATATAAGTGGAAAAGCTTAGGCTATAGGCCTGTTCTCCTTAAATGGCAGCTCAAAGCACTGAAGCTCTGACCTCCACAGGGAACTTCTCACAACCCACACCACTTTGAGAAATCTTTCTCCTGCCATCACTGCAGTTAAATCTGACTTGAACAAGTTGTCCCTTTGAGTGTCCACCTAGGGGGAAGAGGGCCAAGAGGGTTAGGACTGGAGGCAAAGCACAGAATGGGAGTTGGCACGGCTGGCCAAGGACACGGCACCTGAGCTGGACAGGCACTTCAGAGAAGATTCTCAAGAGAAACTCGCTGGTGCGGCCGTGCTGGAACATAGTTGGGACAAGCACGTAGTTGCCCTTCTTCAGGTACTTGCTCAGAAACACGGTGCGCGTGTCAATATAAGTGGAGGTCCCCGCGCGCTCCTGGATGTACAGGTGGTGGAGGCGGAATTTGCGGTTCATCTCCACCTGGAAATGCAAGAGAAGGAGATGCTCCTCCATTGCACTCAAATCATAGTTGTTGCGTTGGAAGATCCCAGCTCTTCTACTTTATCCCTCGACCTTTCTTAATTCCCCTAACCCCAAGCCGTCCTAATTTTGACACTGTTTGCCATCATTCTCTCTGCTCCAAAGGCCCGTTCTTACCTTGAAGAGCTCGAAGCCGATGATGTAATTGTCGGGTCTTCCCATGCGGCGGTAAGTGCGCAGGTCCTTTTGCTGCAGAGACATGATGACCTTGTGCCCATCCTCGGGCACAGTGAAGATGTACTAAGGGAAAGAGGCCAGCAAGGAGCTTAGTTAGCACTTCTGTTTCAGACGAGCCAGCTCGAATTTCAGGGAAGAAAACTCTACCTTGCGAAGCAGAGACTTGGGTTATGTTCTGGGCTTTGCCATTGACTTGCTAAATGCAGATCCTAATGTTTGCTTCTCCCTATGGCATTCAGCATGTGTTGAGAGAGCCAACTTCATACCTAGGCCTTTGATGCCAAAGAGGGTATGCTTTGTTTTAATAAGTTCTTGGTAGGATCTTGGGTTTTTTTAAATTGTCGCCTTGTGGGCTTCCCTGGTGGCACAGTGGTTAAGAATTCGCCTGCCAATGCAGGGGACACGGGTTTGAGCCCTGGTCCGGGAAGATCCCACATGCCATGGAGCAACTGGGCCCATGTGCCACAACTACTGATCCTGCGCTCTAGAGCCTGAGAGCCACAACTACTGAGCCCACGTGCCACAACTACTGAAGCCTGCGCGCCTAGAGCCCGTGCTCCGCAACAAGAGAAGCCACCGCAATGAGAAGTCCATGCACCACAACGAAGAGTAGCCCCAGCTCGCCGCAACTAGAGAAAGCCCACACACAGCAACGAAGACCCAATGCAGCCGAAAATAAATTAATTAATTTTTTAAAAATCTTATAAACTGTCCCCTTGTTTTTAAAAGCTGTACACAGGAAAATTTGAGAATCAACAAAGACAGAAAGCATCCTTGCTTGACTTAACCTGACACTGCAGCATTCCCCTAGGCTAGCCTCCTATTGCCAGCCCAGATGTGTGACTTGTGGAAGGGGCCGGATCCATTTCCTTGGTGAATCGATGCTTTGCTATCACCATTTTAAGGATGCTGCAGGCCTGTCCTAGAGACTTCCCAAACATCATCCGGGGAATCATGGTGCCATTGGGAAGTAAGACTAAAAGGCATCAGATTTCTCTCTCTCTCCCCCAACCCTCCCACCAAGAAACAGGAAACAGATGCAGAAACATGCGCTCACGAGGCCCCTGTCGGTCCATCCTGCACAGACGCTTAAACAGTGAAGCCAAAAAGCCCATTTCCCCAGTTTGGTATATGTTCCTGATAGTTAAAGCATTTCCAGGGCTGTAAATGAAGGGGGGCGGCAATAGGAGCTTTCTTTTCTTTAGGGACAATTAAGGTGGAAGGAATGGAGAAAACCATGAGTTAAGTAAATCAGCCCACCAGCTTTAGTATCCTTCAAAATGGCTGGCCAATGAATCTCATGGAAAGAAAAGACACACTCATGTGTAAGGCTGCAATATAGTCAGAAGTCTTGTCTCCTGTGGGTTAGCTCATCAGCACATTTGCAGATAAAACCATCAAGATTATTATAGGTTCAGGCTTTGGATGTTTGGATTTTTTGCTTTGGAGTGTGCCTGGGCTTGACCTCTAATGTGTCATCTGGAATAGCACTGTAATGGGAGATGGATGGAACGGGGTCATTGACAGGGTAGCGATTCAAATCCTGAGAAGAATGACCTGGTATTCTAGATGAGAAAAGGGAGGCCTAATGATGGGGTTCAGAAGAATCACCTGCATGAGAAAGAGGACACATATAGTAAATGCGTACCCAAGGGAGCAATTAGGCAGTAAAGAAATGAAAAAGAATTGAGAAAACATCAGGGAGCAGATTCTTTCTCTCTAATGTGGAACCATCACAAGGAAGCAGGGAGTGTCAAAGCATACCCAGCAATATGGTCAGGAGAGAGGCAGCCAGAGGAGGTGGCTTGGATTTGATAATGTCACCAAGTCACGTCTCTGCAAAGAGACACAGTCTGCTTTACAGGCATCTGAGCCAATCCCTATGCATCTTGGTTGATGAATATTACACAATAGCTGCAAATGGGAGAAGTGATGTCAAAGAAATACTCCAAGGTGAGACCTGGCTTCCTATTGCCTTGATAACTTGAAGGCAAAGAAAAAGCATTTGATTTAAACCTGGGGATTCTGCAGGAAGGTATCACGGTTGTTATAGCAGCCTCCTGAACGGTTCATCAGGGGATCATCATCCACAGTCCAGCATCCCACCACCGATTCCAGCTCCTTGCGGCCAAAAATAGGGTTGTTCACATTGCGGCAGACATTCAGTTCATGGAAGTTGCGGCAAAAGTCCTCCAGGCTCATCCTGAATGGAAGGAGTGCAGGAAAGAAATGAAGATGATACTTAATACCTACCCCTGCAGTTCCATGTGGAAGCCCCAATTCCCTTTAGCACAGAAAACCTCTGCTCACCAAAACTCTCCATCATCAGACATAACAAGCCCCAGGTTCTTGCGATCTGCTGCAGTCAGTTGCTGCCACTCTTCAGAACTAAAGGCAAATGAACAAAGGGATAAGCCATTATGTTTGCCATTGACTTCCTACAGTAAGCAAGATGCCAAAGGAACAGAATACATGAGGACTGGGACAGCTTTGTCTCACCACCAGCTAAGTCACAGGCCCCATGTCCGAGAAGGACCCACAGATGTCACTAAGCATTGACAGCCCGCTAGCAGTCTGGAGGGATGGGATTGGGAGAACGTATAGGGCTTTGGGGATGCAGCAATCAAAGTGGAAAGCCACTCACATCTCACTCCAGGGCCCACTCCATTCCTGTCTTCCCAAGGGGTTCCTCAGACGAATCATGTACAGCTTCTCAGTACTGAAGACCTCCACGAGTCTTTCTCCAAGACGGATCTTGCGAATATCAGTCATGGTGTACGTATGGCCCTTCAGTAGACCCCAATCAGTTTCAACTTCTTGTTCCTCCTGATTGGGAAACTGAGAGCAAAGAAAGATACATAAGGGCACAAGAATTGGGAGATCCAAGGCTTGGCTCTTCCTCTTCCTTGATTGGTTTACCCGAGTATGGTTGAAACTAGTTCTCTTATGCAGATAGAAATTTGATCCTGCCACCTAACTTGACACAAAGCAAGCCAAGGAAAGGAAATAAAGAATTTAATATAACAACTCAAACAATTCAAATGACCCACGGTAGTACATTGATATGAAGAGCACTGAAATTTGTTGGGGTTGGTTAATTCTTTGAGCAAACAGCTATAACCGCCACACCCAGGAGCAGAGGCAGGAGGGATAATTTAGCAGAGACTATTTACATCAGCTCGGATGCTACATCGGCCTCCAGCGGGATGACTGGTACAAAAGGATAATAGGTTAAAGCTCCTTAGCCTCTGCGCCAGGGCTCAGCGCCTATTGTTAGCTTTCTGAGTTTCATAATGACTTGTCCTGGATCTCCAGGGTAAGGGTGATGTTCTCCACCAAATGTCGTGGTCTCCTCTGCCAGAAGTGAGCGAAGAGTGGTTTTGGTGAGTACAAACCTCAATGGAGCAACAGATCAGACCTCCTTTGGTAAATGTTTTGTACAGTTCTCCAAACAGCTTGTACTTCTCCTCAACGAGCTCAGTGTATCTTCCCTTCTGCATGTCAACAGTTTCAGCCAATGTGCCAGTGAAGTCCACGATGATATCAGTAGTGGTCAGACCATCGAGGGCTTCATAACAGCCAAGCAGCCTGGGGGCAAATATGCAAAGTTATCTTTGTAAAAGTATTTTTCCAGGTCAAGGACATCTTGTTCCCCCAAGTTAAAACAGTCCTTGCCCAGCCAGCCTTTACCGGCTAGCTTTTCTCTAGGTACAAAATGAGAGATAGTTTGAGAATATAGTCAGATTTCTAGGTTTAGGCTATGTTGATCTAGGACGGTCCATGCAGAAACTTCTTTCTACGGGTAAATATTAGACAAGGAGAAAATCTGTGGCCATAATGCCATGTGATCTGTAGATCAGCAGCAGGAAGAGGGCACCTGGGAGCAGTAAGGGTTTAATGGAAACTGGAACAGCTGATTTCTTTCTCATCTGGAATTATGGAGGGCCATTCCCAGGTCCAAAGCAATGCCTTGGATCTGACTGATATCCTACCCAATTTAAAGCCCAAGGCTAAGCTGGGAGAGCATGAGTTCCCAGGGATGAATGTGACCTTCCTTTCCTTGTGTAGCCTGACCACTGACTAGCCAACCCCCCTCCTTACTTGGCATAAGCTTTCTCCAACAGAGCATTCCAAAATTCATTCATGGAGGTGGAGAAGGAGAAAACGAGATCTCCATTGATGGTGGGCAGCAAGTCATCAATCACCACCTCGGTCCATTCTCCAAAATGCCAGAAACGGAAGCGAAATATCCCAGCATATTTATCTAGTTTTCGAGGGTCCCATTCCTGTTCCTTGTGGTTGGGAATTGTCTGGAAATATAAGAACATTCAATCAACTGTTATTCAGCAGACCATATCCAAATATTGAGATTACAGTTGACTTCTGGCAAATCCCATGTGGCAACAGGAAGCACACCAAATACATTTGGTTTGGGTCTAGGTAGGAAGTCCCTGGTAGGGCATTTTTTCCTGCAATTTTTGCTCCCCCAGTTCAGTTTTGCTGAGGATAGTATTACCATGCTTGCCCTGAATACACACAGGGTGACTGGGGGCAGCAAGTTATGGGTTAAACTATTTACCACAGTTAATCTACAAACTCGATCATGAGAGACTGTCTACACAAACATATTCGTGGTTGCATATTTAACCACATAAACAAGGCATTTTAAAAAGCAAAATCAATCAAAACACAAGGCCCCCTGTGGTTTCAGTTTTTAAAGGTCCATCCTAGAGAGTTCGTGCAGATTCTATAGACTATAGATTTTATTCACACCTTGAATAAAATTACATTTGGGAAAGTCTCCTTTTTAAATACAATTACACATTCATCTTCTAAAATTGTTATTTTCTGAAGAAAATGCTCTAATTTTTCCCAGGTCAACACTTCATTGCCTTGAACTCTGCCTAAATGCCAAAGGAATTTTTGTACTCATAACTTATTAGAACCTTTTCAAGGATCTAGTTCTTTCTCACCTTTTCTTTTGTTCATATCTGTCAGTGACTTCCTGGCCCCCAGTGGCTTTTTACCCCAGTAGGTACTGAGAATGCAAGTATGCAGAGCTACTGAGTCAAAGTACTGCAAGTGACAAAAGATCACCTAATATGTGTGACAAAGCAAATGGAGTAAAATGTTAATGGTAGAATCTAGGTGAGTAAATGGGTGTTGACTGTAAAATTCTTTCAACTTTCTGTATTTGTGAAAATTCTCATAATAAAATTGAGGGAAATCACCTTCAATCATTAATACTTCTGACTTCAGGAATTAAACAATCTGAGACAGTTACGAGCTGACTTTTCCGAAAGTTACTAAAGAAGACAAGGAGGTGGAAACCGAGTGAGGTCGGTACCTTTGTCCAGTGAGACTCCTGAACAGCCAAACAGGAAAACGCAGAGACCATTGGCTTGTGCCCCAGTCTCCCTTGGGTCAGCTGGTGATTGCTGATATGGCCCACAATCAGACGGGGGTCATCGCAGATGTCCTGTGGATACAACAGTTGGTTCTAAGAGTCTGGGAAGTGTTCCCCACGGGTCAGTGTGAGCTCAGCTAGGCAGGACAGACTTCACAGATGAGGTAAGGTGGAAAGATTACCAGGACTTCCACAGGTAGGAGAAAGGAAGGGTTGGGGGGTTGTGGAAACAAACACAAAGCAAGTAGCTCATCAAGACACAGGAAAAAGGGTCATGTGGGAAGGTGGCAGGAGAAATGGAAGGAGAGGATGCGACTGAGACAGGATGAGACGTGCTGGTGGGAGCCCTCAGACATAGCTATCATTGAGGTTTAGAGAGTTTTCACTGCAGCGTGAGCTTGTAAAGAGGAGAACGAGGGATTAGCACATTACATTCTGATCCTATTTGTCAGGATGAGATTTTCTGAAGCGCCTGTGCTCAGATGGGTGATTGCACTTAAAAGACAAGGCCTGATAGAGGTGGACATTAATGCTTCTCCCTCTCCAGAAAAATGAGTTAGGAGACCTTATACATGAAGCCCTTTCCTAACATAAAGCAAAGGCAACAGCGGTGTCCATGCAACAAGATTTCCCCACATCTTTGGATGAATACAGATGGCAGCAGCACTAATAGCAGGTGGTAATAGACCGCGTCTAGGAGCACTTCAACAGATACTCTTTTCCCACAGCGGATGTTCAGAACCTGGACAGAGTGGGGGAAGTATTTGTTTGAGGCGTATGTGTGTGTCTTTCCCCAGTAGATCATTAGCTGTGCCATTCCCACTGCAAGTAGGAAACTGAGGCCCAAATAATACAATTCCAGCACAATGTAATGGAGGAATTTTCAAAGTATAATCAATGCCTAAAGGAAGGATCCCCAAAATTTCCCTGGTGGTAGACAAAATAATTTGAATAGTGGTGGTAATGTTCACGCTGAAGCCTTACGGATGACTAGAGTTAGCAGTTGGACAAGGGAGAGGTATGGAGGCATAAGGAGTAGAGAGACAGTCATGGACAGAGGTATAGTCACATACATGACACCATATAATTGAAGACACGTTTGCGTGACTCAGAGTATCAGCCCTTGCAGAGTTCAAAGGCAGGATATACCAATGAAGTCTTGGGTAGATGGAGACAGCTTCGTGGAGGAGGCCGTTGGCCAGTACCTTGACATTTTGCTTACCCAGCAGAAATAAATCCTAGTCTCAAATGGAAAGAAAATCTAGACATATATCCTTTAAAAAATTATTAAATAGAGACAGCTATATTTTTCTGGTTCTCAAACCTCTTTTTTTTAATGGACATAATTCTCCTTGATGAAGGGTCTGGTCTACAGAATGAAACATTCCAAATATTCTTTAAAAGCCAAAATAACTCTGGAAAGGAATAGGCATTCTGGGCAAGGACAAGTCCAAACTGAAGATTAATTGGTCATCCCTTTGCCAAAAGGAGAGAGTTAGGTGGGTTGTCGTCAGCTTTGGTTTTCTGGTTTTTTTTTTTTTTTTTTTTTTTTTTAGATGCATGTCTGGTGTCTCATTACTTTTTAGTCTTAGGAGAAGACTTCTATCTTACTAAATTTTTTTCATGCGTTGGGAGCTGCCTGTTTTTTCACTTATTGAACATAAAGCAGGTGTGTTGGGTGGATTCAATCCTGATATTCTTTCTCTTCTGATTGTTTCTTTGCCCTTTCTAAGATGAGACGAAACACAGTTTTTCCTTTCTGAGTCAGGCGTTACCATTTTATTTGTAGCAAGATGTAAAGTTATACAGTGATTTCTTGGACTTAGATGATGCATGTAATAGTTTCCAAGCATGAAAAAACAATAAAGTGAACATCGATATGTGGAAAAGTGTGTTTTTAGATTATTAAGGCAAATTATTTGCTGGTTTTATGTAGAGTTATTAGTGGTTGGGGTTATATTACAGTGTCTTGATTTTCCACAAGGCTTTAATTCACAGCAGGGATCTAGGCTCAGCAAACACTTTTGGCATGTCAACTTCTATTTAAGACCTAAAGGATCATGTAAATAAGCAAAAAGACATGGAAACAGAACTCAAATTGAGGAACTGGATAATTATTCTCCTGTCGACTAATGTGAATGTGATTTTACATTTATATATATATATATATATATAGTGTGTGTGTGTGTGTGTGTGTGTGTGTGTGTGTGTGTGTAAAGCTGTGTGTAATCATGGGAGAACATACATTTGGGCAAAAAAAAACACCTTATTTTCCATTTCCTCTCAAAAACTGGCCCATGCCCCAGTTTTACTTCACCACTCTTCATACTTGATGGATGGCTATTTAACAATGGGTTTTTAAAAATGAGTTAACAGTCCATAGACTGTCAAACCTGGAAGGAATTTAGAGACTATTTAGTCAACCTGCTTATTTTACAAATGAGGAAACAGGCTCAGAGAAGGGCAGTAACTTGCCTCTCCTGTCATTTAGCTAGTTAGTAGACCTAGGATTAAAGTTTTAGGTTCTTCATATACGGTTAGAGAAGGAACCTCTAGACATCAGCTGGTTCATCCTTTTGCCTTTAAGTTGATCAATGGTCACCATGCAAAGGATAATACTGTGAAGCTCTTCAGGGGTGGAGATGCAACTAATTCTCTCAGTCATCCATCCCAGTGTTTTATGTCTCTTTGCTTAACGCTCACCTAAAAGCTCTCCATCATTCTGGAAGACTGACTTAACTCATGTCTTAGCTTTTGGTTCTAGGCTAGATATCACCAATGTGCTTTAATCTCCTCAATTTCATCCACGAAATATGAATCAAACTCTTATGTATGTCAGCACCATGATGTGAAGCATGGGAGAACATTTTTATTAAGCCACATTTTTTTTTACCTCTTTAAGGAAGTGAAAGACTAGAAATAGCTAAGGAGGTAGAAAGGGTAAAGGGTAATGAGCCAATGCAAATCTAACAGCCAAATGGACTTTTTGGTGACAAATTTGAAAACAATGAAATGGATATTTATTGAATTTTCCCCTAGATTTAGACAACTGGCTATAATTCCTGCGGGGGTAAGGAAGCAAGGCTGGAGACATTTTCCTGTAAGTCAAAGCTGGGATGCAGAGCGCAGATGGGACGTTGCAGCCCAAGCCCTGCTGAAATGGTAGGGAGTGGAGTTGGAGGAGAGGTCACAGCTCACATAGTCACATATTTGTGTGGCTTGAGAGGTAGGGAAGATTGCTGAACCTCTAATGGTTCCCAGCTGTGTTGGCCTAGTCGACGTGATCCTTGAACTGGGCTGTTTGTCAAGGCAAAATAATTTCTTAGGGGGAAAACACACAACTAGGAAGTCAAGCACCAAGAGTAAATCCAGGAATGGTCTCTGCAGACCCCCATCCCTGAGCCAAAGCCTTCTACTGATACAAGCAAAGCAGCGTCTCTAGGAAGTACGTTCTCTTAGCTGAGCATTGAGAGATCCTCCCATTGTCCTTACCTCATCTCCTTTCCCAGAGATCTCTGGGTGGTGGGGGAGGGAGGCATACAGTTATAAGCCTTGGAGCCCCACACATGTCACTCTATGTGGCTCTCTTCGCACCTACCACATCCGCATACTTAGCAATTTTTTTTTTTTTTACACAGGTGAAATTTGCTGACAATAAACATTGAGGTCCAGGGTAAACCTCAAGAACCACAGTAAAATGAAAGGCTGCCTAGAAAACCAGCAGCCAGAAGAGTGGAGGCATTTCAAAAGTGCTATGGGCAGTCTAGCAGTCCCATGGGGATGGAGACAGTGTGGACACTCACAAGTGAGGTCGGCCCTGCAGTAGGTACATTAGGACTGAGTCCAAGGCTCTAAGTCGTCCCAGAAGGCCCAGGGCTGCCATTCAGGGCCTGAGGGCTTTATCAGCTAGTCCAAGCAACCATTATCTTATCCTTAGAAAATTGTACCATCTCCAGACACGGCATTTATAGGTGGACCTCGGCTCAGGGACCAATGTTGAACCACCTGCACAAGGAGTCAACTTTACTTGCTGGGGAGTTTTGCTTCTGCATGACGATCTTGTCATTGGTAAAACATTCTCTTCCTTCCTAACCCCTCCAAGGAAAACTCAGTATGGAACCATAGAATAATATCTTAAGCCCAACTTCCACTTCCAAACTGGACAAGCAAGTCACTACAGAATTATCTTCTTCTTTAAACCTTCAGACTTCTGCAAGGAGACTCCGGGTGTAAATCCCAAACTGCTTTATTGGGAAAAATTTATATATCCGTGCAATGGAATACAGTTCAGCGATAAAAAGAAACAGATACATGCTACAACATGGATGATCCTTGAAAATCATGCTAATCTAAAGAAGCCAGTGACTTTTATGATTCCATTTTAAGTGAAATGTCCAGAATAGGCAAATCTAGACAGAAACCGAAAGTACATTACTGGTTGCCTGCGACTGGGGGGAGGAGGGGTTTACTCCCTGCAAATGTGCACAAGGGATTGTATTGGGATGATGCAACTGGTCTAAAACTGGATTGTGGTGATGTTTGCACAACTCTGTAAATTTATTTTAAAAAATCATTGCTTTGTATACTTAAAGCAACTGAATTTTATGGTGTATAAATTGTACTTTGATAAAGCTGTTAGCGTTTTTTAAATTCAGAATCTAAAATAAATAGGACAGATGGCAAGAGTATTGGCCTATTCAACTCTTTTCGATTGTGTCAACAGAAAAAAAACACTTAGGACTATTCACGTGGAGGGACATGATCTCTGGGAAGAAAAAGAAATTCATGAACAGTCTAGGCCAAAACTGCTCTACAGGGGTGTCCCATTCAGCTGGGTGTTGGAAATTTCTATTAGCACAAAGAGAGAAATATTTCCTCCTTTATCGGGGTCCCTCATATGCAATCTCTCTCTGCTTCTAATGTCCCCTCTCAACCGTTCCCTCCCATTCCTCCCACCTTTGCTTTAATCCGGAACCTGATCGGCCTCTTCTCACCCAAGGTAGTGAAAAGACCTGGGCAAGGGCCATGGTAGTGGAGGCTGAACTCAAAACCTGACCAGGAGAGCTGCCAGATCTTGTGCAGGTGCCCTGGCTTCCTCCACAGCTGGCTGTGCAATCCCCAAAAGGCCTTGCTCCATTTTAGCAGGAGACTAGCTGTGTCTGACTCGAAGACACGATTGTAGCTGGGTATGAGTCAGTCAGGAAAAAAGCCAGAGGCGGATAGGAGGGGAGAGTCGCTGCAGGGAGCTGGAGAAGAGATTTTCTGTGGGAATTTGGTGGCTAGATTTCAGCCTAAATATCCTACCTGCTGTCTTAGGATCACACTGTAATTCAGGGGAACTCAGCTCTTAGAATCTGCTAAGACTTTATATGTTGAAGGTCCAGGAGGACAGGGGAGCCCAGGAGGACAGGTCTCAGGCAATATATCTGTGTACCCAGGAAGCTAGTAGCTGGGGTCATTGGACCAATGGAGGTGTTAAGGAGAAGGATCTTCCTCTGAAAGGTATGGGCAGATGAACTGGCACCGAACAACTGCAAAACACTCTCAATCCCTGCCTATCTAAAGTGGCTCCTTAGGACGCAGCAGGGAAGTGGCAAGTGGGAAGAAGGGGAGCTCAATCCTGCCCTAGGATGGTGGCACTTGACTGCAGTTGGTTGGTTTGATTAGCAGTGGTGTTTACAGACATGGAGGCTTTGCAACCCAGGAGGGAAAGAGACAGAAAATATCTGGTTAATCGTGCTTCTTCCATTTTAGAGACCTCAGAAACTAACCCTGTTTGAGTATGAGGCTGGGTGGCATGCCAAGGGACAAGATGTCTGTAAGCTTCCCTGCAAATGAGGATCTCAACCTTGCCAATGAGGCAGGTGAGTCCAACGACCCATCTGGTCTTCCTGAGCCAATTTAGAGAGGCCTGGGGCTGTCTCTTGGCTTTCCTGATGGGAGGCCAGAGAACTTTGACGTGGTTCTTGCCCATAGGCTTGGCCTCCACTCTGGCTAGAGAGGAATCTCCAGCTTTTTGAAGAGGCTCAGATGGTGGTCTGGAACATTGTTTCTCCCCCTACTCCCCACAAGAGCCCCCCCTCCCCAACCACTCCAATCCACCATGATCTCCTTTTCTTCAAAACCCTATATGATTTACTGGCTATATGCCTGAAAATAGCATCTCCTCTCCGCAGCAGTAATTTCTTATTTAACTCTTCGATAGCTCAATATCCATCTCATCAGCTGGAATGGGAGTCCCTCGCCCCAGGCCTCGTCTGCATCTTGCACAGAGGCTGGCATAGAGTAAGCGCTCGATAAATGTTTCTCAACTGACTCTCTCTTCGGGCCTAATTAAGACTAAGCTCAGAGTATGCTCTCAAAAGGGACAGTATGGATCAATTAATGGGCGTACAGCATCAACACAGTGAGGAGGAATGTGAGAACTTACTGGAGGGAAGCTACCTATTTTATCAAAAGAGACACGAGCAAATCTATCTCCCTGACATGGCAGCATGGTAGAGTAAAAACTAATACAGGCTTTGGAGTCAAACCTGGATTCAAATCCCAGCTTGTTAGTAGTCTGACCCTGGGAAAATTCTTACCTTCCCTCTGAGACACAGTTTCCTCATCAATAAAATGAACATAGTATCTACCTTTATTTTTTACACCAGGAAAAAAAGAATTACATCAAAGTGGTTTTTAAGATACCTACCTCACTAAGCTATAGCAAACTAGGATGAAATGGAAAAATGTATAGAAAACTCCCAACACAGTATCTGGGCCCATAGTAGGCATGCCCTAAATGCTTATGCCTTGTTCTACCCCATTCACTCTCTCTTTCTGACACTCCAGTCACCTTGGAAGGGGTATCGCTTGCCTCAGAGGCAAGATGGATTATTGCAGTGGTTATTAAGTTTTTTTCCTTCCCTGCTAATTCATCTAGGACTCAATCCACAGAATTTGGAAGATGAAGGCAAAGGACGAAGGACTGAGCCAAGATGCAGGAGGGAGGATGTGTCTAAAGACGGGCCAATACAGGAAGCACTGTTGGCTTGGCTCACATCAGAATGGCTTCATGTTGGCTTGCGATTTTACTGCCCATCAGATCTCCTGCCACCTCGTCCAGGACCTCACCCCCATCCATTATTCCTTCTTTCTTCTGTGTCTTTAACCTCTCCTTCTTTACTATTTCCTCCTTAGCCTATAAATATGTTCAAGTCTGTCCTATTTGTAAAAGACACCCTCCCCCAGAAAACCTCCCTCAATTTCCTGCCTTCTTTTCAGCTACTTCTGCCCTATTGATCTCCTTTCTTTCATAGCCAACCATCAAAAAAGAGTGGTGGCCCTCATTATCACCATCCATTCATAAGAGTGGATCCCAAACAGCATATTTCTATTTTCTCCATGCATTTGGGGGGAAAAAAATCTTACCTCTCTCCATACTGAATTAGTGGCTAGTGAATTCTGCTCATGTTTTCCAGATTTGTATTGCAGGTCAGTGATCTACAGGGACGTCAACAACTGGAGGCACAGAAACTCAGCAGCAGTGTAATCTTCCTTCTGAGGAGAGAACTTCTCCAACTCTTATATTCTCAGTGGCTATCATACTTTATGGGCAAAAATGGAGACATGTCCTCTGAGTCACATAGAAGACAAGAGCCTTGACGTGACCCATGTATCTTGGCACCCCCTGGTGGCAACCTACATAAACCGAAGTAGCTCTTGTAAGAACTCCCTTTAGGAGTTCAAGCTGTGGAAATTGTTCATTGAAGAAGGCGAACCTTGAGTTGCTGACTGAGATGGTTCCATAATAGTGCATAAAAAAGGTACGTCATGAAATAGGATCAGAAGGTCTTCAGGATATTGTGAAAGTCCAAGAATTTGCATTTCGTAACAGCCCTTGGTGGCTTATATAACTGGTCACCTACTTTGGGAAGGAGCCCAGGTTGAATATCCTTCTATCTAGTCATACCCTTTAGATATAACCAGGTTACTGTTTATTCTCCAGATTCCAACATCCTATCGTTTTGTACATTGACCTCCCACTCATATAGGACTTATAAAGCGGTTCTGAGACCTGCTTTAGAGACACAATATACAGATGTTCCACAGAGAACCATAGTAACTATGAATAGGTGGTGAAAGAGCTACCATCCTACTTGGATCCCACTTTGCTAATTGTGGGAGAATACAGATGATGGTATCCAAAGAGCAGCAAAGAAGTCTCCCTCCCCCAATTCAAACAACTCCATCTTGTCCCTGTTGAGTTTATTTCATTTATGCTCACCATATAGGGAGTTTTTCTCTTCAATGGTCTGAGATTATCTCGAAGTTGCTGTCATAGGTAACTCAGTAAAGAAACAAGAGTATAGTTGCGTTCTGAGTTACCATATTTACTCAAATGAACTTCCAAAAGAAAGCAAGCATGGTATATCTCTTTCTTGTTCTTTCTAAATTACTAAATCTGATAAAATGTGACTAAAATTCAAGATTCCTCAAGTTAGAGCCAGAAGCACAAATCCATAAAACTTCCCATTTTAAAGCTGTCTGCTGGGAATTTTTAGGGCAGTGAAAATATTCGGATACTATAATTATGGTTATATGTCATTATACATTTGTCCAAACCCATAGAATGTACAACACTAGGAGTGAACTCTAATGTAAATTATGAACTTTGTGTGATTATGATGTGTCAGTGTAAATTCACCAGTTGTAACAGAGGTACCACGCTGAGAGGGGGCATTTGATAATGGGAGACACTCCGTATGTCTGGGGGCAGGGAATACATGGGAAATCTCTATACCTTCCTCTTAATTTTGCTGTGCTCTAAAAATATAAAAAGGATATTATGCTATAAAAAAATAAATAAAGTTGTCTGCTAAACTGGTCTATACGCAGTGGGCTGTGTGAGTGAAATAGCGGACCAAGTAGATTTATGATGAAAGAGATCAAGAGGGAAACAGAAATTGAAACAACAAAGTTACCTGGGGACGTTTCCACACCACCTTCCCAGGAAGCAGTCGGTTGTAGAAAAGTGAATCATTCTCAGGCAAAAAGGTTGGATCACAGAAAAGTCTACCATCCCTGATGCATTCCTGCTTCAGTTCCTGGTACTTCTGGTTTTTGAAGAGCTTCAGAGGAGGACCCATAATGTCAAACTATGTCTAGAATGAGAAAATTGTTGTTACTGAAGGAAGACGTTCTCAAGTCTTTTAAAGATTCCCTGAGATTAGACAAACAGTTGTCATCCATTGATTTATTCCCAGAGCTAGGCACCTCAGTTTTAGCTTTAAGGGAAAAGTCACCATTTTCAGGGAAAGAAGGGCCCAGGGTCTACAGCAAATTAGTTTGGGGTTTGGGATAAGGCATCTAAACCATTTCTGGGTCTCAGTTTCCTCATCTGCCAAATGGGGTAATATGGGCCTTAACAATCTTATTGGAAAAATAGATAATAAACGTTAAGATTGCTAGTTAAACGTGAGTCATTATAATTTAAAGGGCAATCTTCCATCTTCCACTGGCAGGGAGGAGTTCAAGCACAGAACAATTGTAAATTTGAAGAGAAAGAGGGAAAATCGCTTTACTATATTCAGAATAATTTGGTGCCCTGAAGGGCCACACACTTTGTGCTTGAGGGGAGAAGCAGCCCCTTTCACTTCTAACAAGCCCTTTTACACAATTCCTTCCCTTTTATCATTAAAGAGCTTTGCGTTTTTATTACTGGCCAGGAAGACTAATGCAAGAAACAGAGCTCAGCAGATGGCCTCCAAAGACAAGGAAAGATAGAAAGATTGTATGTGTCTTTCTTCTTCAAAGTCTGGTGTGCAATCATTTGCGCACCATAAAAGGCAGACTCCGAAATTCAGTTACACTAATTTGGTGGATTCTTAGCCCGTGTCAATACACTGTTGCTTTCTTTTCTTAAAAAAAACAACAAAACAACTCTCACATGGCTATACAGAGAATTAATATAGTGGCTCTTCAGGCAATGTCTATCAGAGTGCCCCACACTCAAATGCCCCGACCACTGGTTTTTATGAGGATAATTTGAAAGGCAAATTGGATTTTAAACAGCTTTGGGGTGATAATAGGGTTTTCAATGACTTTGCCTGATTCACAAAGATAGATTTGTAATGATTTTAATGATCCTCTGATGACAGTCAATGGTAAATAGAAGGGGGTTGTAAAATCTATATGCACCAAGTATTTCAAAAATATATTTTAAGGATAACTGTGTCTATATTCTATGATTACATGAGGGTTGAAACAAAAAATCTGGCTAAGGTCAGAGTGTCTGCTAAAAAATGGACGAAATTTGAAAAAAAAAAAGGCTAATTAATTAGCACTTTAAAGAATATCTGTGTAGGTAACACAGCTCAAAACTCAGTTAATAATGAGGCAGTTGCTATTTTATAAAAAGTGTAATATTAATCAGAACTCTCTACTATCTTACTTCCCGTTCCTTTAGTATTACATTGAAATGTCTTACTGGTAAAGAAGTCTCCCCATTTGAAAACCATACAAAAATTTAATTGGATGTTATTTGCAACCTACAATATGTGTAAACAAACTTACCCTTTCTCTGAATCCAAGGAATAAGAAGCTGAAAATAACCAGTTTTTCCATAGCCTTGTTTATTGGCAATTGTTTTTCAAATGGAAGGCTACAGGAAACTGCAAGTACTGAAATGCTTTCAGTCATCAGATTTAAGTCTGTCCACGGGTTTTAAATATTAACGTGTATTTCACTGTTTGAAGTCGTGGACGGTATCAGTAAGAGTTTTCCATTAAGCAGCATCAGAGCCAACCTGAATGTATGCCCAGGGCTCCTTTCTGGGGCCTTTTACAAATGGACCCCAGTTTTTACATGTGCTCAAACTTACAACAAACCCTACAGTGCTTCTTGCTTTCCCTGGAAGGTTGGGTGGATTGCCAGAGGCTGGGGGCTGCAAATGGGGGATCGTCTGGGACAATTAGGATATTTAGTTTCCCAGAGCCTCCTAGTCTCTCAACATTTTGGATAAGTGAGTATTTCCTGTTCTTGGGAAGGCCCGTTGCTACTGCCAGTCTACCTTGTTACCTAGTCAAATGGCGAGGCAGGCAAGGCGCCTGCAAAGGGAATCGCTATTATATAAAGAGGCCTGTCTACAGATAGAAACGGCATCAATTGAGAAGAAAATCAAGTTTGATTTTCAAAACCGGTATGATTCCAGTCGACTTTATCAGAGACAGAACGTACAGCTGGTGTGGATAATTCAAGCTTTTTTGGGTGAGGGCACATGCATTTTGGGGGCACACAGGAAATAAGGAATAGCCAGCCTCAACTTTGACAGGCATTCGTTAGAGTACAATTGCAGTCCCACGCCCCGTCGGACCTGCGGAGTAGAATTGCCCCCAATTTCTGACTAGGTAGCAGAAAACTATATTCCATTTGCTGGGACCTTGGTTTCTTTGTGCCTCAATTTTCTCAACAGGGGAGCGGGGTTATTTATCTTGCCCTCCATACACTGCGGCTCTCCCTAATGAGACGATTAGTGTACAGGTGTTTCGAATAAGTAGAAAGGGCTCCATAAGTGCAAGATACACACCGTAAGTCCTCTCACCTAGCCTGGCACAGAGCTAGGTACCCAGCCACTGTTCAGGAAATATTTGTGGAATGGATGAATGTCTTACGTAGAAAATTAATGTTTGTGCGGCAATTTATTGTTTGAAGGGTGCATTTCAGCTCATGTTCTCTTCATGGCAGCCATGTTTCGTAGATGTTATCTGTGCCCTTCATTTTGTATCTCCAGGAATGGCAGCTCAGACAAGGGGCAGCTAGAAAATGGCAGAGCTGACTCAAAGTCTCGTCTGTGTAACACCCGGTTTAGTGTACAGCTTTCTATCACACCACACTGCCTTCTTAAAGAAGGGATTTTTTTCTTTTTTAGCTCAAATGAGGAAAACCCTCCAAAGCAAACATGATACCTAACTTTGAGGCATTCTGCCTAGAATTCATGGCCGTGGTGGATATTGAAAAGGTTCTTTATTTCCATGGTTTGATGAGCATGGGAGAATCCGAACACTTCACATCTCAGGGTTCATCAGTTAAGTCTCAGAAAACTTTTGGAAACTCAGAAATTTGTCTTGGGTTTGTCATCAACAACTTGCCCTGTCAGGGCATAGGAGAGTGGAGAAGGGAATGTTCCTTCTTTGCTATCTTACTGTACCCAGCTGTGAAGACAAGAGAGCCTTTAGGTTAAAGACTACATATAGGAAAGTCGGTAAACAGAAGCAAAGCTGGGGTTTTGAGTATCAACCAAAGAAGGCCTCCAGCTAACAACGGGAACATGCACATTTAAGAAGGGGGACCCTGTGCCCTGAGGGCTAGTATTATGGGTGGTTGGGTGAAAAAGAGTGTGGAGTTTTGTATTGAGATAATGGTCTTAAGAAGTACTGTTTGAGTGGGGATCCTCCATCCAGAGAGAATGAAGAAGGCCGTGTGGACCAAGGCTAGTGGGAGGGGTGGCTCCAGGGTGTGGTGAGTTAGGAGTTGCCAGGGGAAGCTGAGGGAGCCTGCCACATAGAACACGAGGTCACAGTTAGGAGAGGGAGCTTTTGCTACTCACCGGACTAGAAAGCTTGCGAAGCTGGACAAAGTCTTAAGAGGAAAAGCACTTGTTCTTTACCTGTGGGTCAGCCTTAGAGTAGAAACCAGATTTTGCTCTTAAAAATGAAATCTGGGGCTTCCCTGGTGGCGCAGTGGTTGAGAGTCTGCCTGCCAATGCAGGGCACACGGGTTCGAGCCCTGGTCTGGGAAGATCCCACATGCTGCGGAGCGACTAGGCCCGTGAGCCACAATTGCTGAGCCTGCGCGTCTGGAGCCTGTGCTCCGCAACAAGAGAGGCCGCGATAGTGAGAGGCCCGCGCACCGCGATGAAGAGTGGCCCCCGCTTGCCACAACTAGAGAAAGCCCTCGCATAGAAACGAAGACCCAACACAGCCATAAATAAATAAATAAATAAACAAAGTAAACAATGCGTTTAAAAAAATACATTTAAAAAAAAAGACTAAAGTTTAAAAAAAAATGAAATCTGCCTCAGTTTACTCAAGAGAATTATGATCTGATAAGAAGAAATCCAGTCTGCGGTTTACAACCTGCTTTCCATTACGGTGAGTGAGAGGGCAGGGGAGGGCATTTAAGGGGGAGAGAGGGAGAGAATAGGGCCCCCGAGGGTGTTGTTCCTGGCTGGTTTCTCCTTTTCCCCAGTTTCCCCCTTGCGTTCTACTTGGGGCAAAATCGGAGGTCAAAGCAATTAGGAGTTTGCAGAGCAAAGTGAATACAGAAGACTGAACTCTGCCCTGGCATGAAGTAGCAGACACTTTCACCACAATCGGGGGTCCCTATCCTCACCCCTGGGGGTGGTGTGATGAGAGAAATGGGGCTTGGAGAAGGCGAAGTAATACAAATTCAGCATCCACATTTTACCCAGAGAAGAGTGCTTTCCATGTCTACACAGGCAGAAGCATAGCCACACCTTAGAGAATGCATCTACCAAGGAACGTATGGTTCTTCAGATTCAAATTGTTGGCCAGATATTCTGAGGTCTGAAAGGGACCACGAAAGTCCTCTGATCCAGCCTTATATAGGACACATCTACTCTGCCCAGAGAGAAGACCCTGTTCAAAGAAATTCCAAGAAAAAAGAGTGCACAATTCCCTTTAATTCCATTGTTGCAGAACTCTATCAAAAAATGAAAAGCAATTCAAAATCATGAAAAGAGCACACATAGTCAGGAGATCCAGTCCCAAATACGATCATTTAGTGTAGATAACATCTCTGTCCCTCAGTTTCCCCATAAGAGCAATGGGAATAAAATGGTTGCCCCATATACACCTCAGGGTGTTATTGGGGAGATCTAACAAAATTAGGAATGTGAACGTGCTTTTTAACTATTAAGGATAAGACCAATATAGGGCAGTAGTATTAGGAAGCGCTCGTTCTAAGCAAGTTAAATCCCTTTTCTGTCCTTAGTGGAAAATGAGGAGATTTGATCACATACTTTAAGTAAGACACACACAAACATTTGAAAGACCAATATAAAATGGCCCCTCTGCCATTCAGTACCTCCTCTCTCTTCCACCTCTCCATTTTGGCTGACTTGCCCCACTACCCCTTTTATTTTTCCCTCTTGGCTGGAATAAGCCCATCCTATAAGTCTAATTTTATAACCTTGCGAAAATCTAATTCCAATTTTTCTAGGATGTTACATTGGATGGACTCTTAGAGATAGATCACTTAGTCCAATTCCTTGCTTTTACAGGAAGGTGAAGGGACTTGTCCAAGGTTGCACAGTTGGTGACAGAGCTAGCACTAAAACCTGGACCTCCTGACTCGTTTTACCACAATTAAAAAAAAAAGGGGGGGCTGGAGCATGCCAACACAAAACCTCAAGACATCGCTTTTGAAAATTCTTATTGTCCTCTTCTTACAAGAATGCACTTAGGAGTTTTGTTTTTGAATTGCTGTCAGAAGGTGAGATGATTTCAAATCAAGGCTAATCAAAGAAACACTGTTTTGGGGTCACAAAGGGGCTTTTTCTGCTTTTAATTTAGGGACTGAAAAGTCCCAAGGATACGGAAAGCCTGCTTTTTAACCTATTCCTGACTACACAAGTGTTTAGACTTCTGCCTCGCCTGCTAAGGACTCTAAGGATAAATAAAGAATGCTATTCAAATCCCAAGTATTCATAAACGCACATGCGCGTTTGTGCACACACACTCACATACACACAAACTGCAAGAGGAATGCAAGTTAATTAGGCGTCCCCCGTAGAATCTTTTCCTAAATTCCTTCAGACTATAAAATGTCCTTAATTTCACAACAAATATTAGCAAATGAGACATTAGTCGAATTTCAATAAAAACATTAATTACAAACCAGGATGCTTTATCCTGAAGCCTGAAGTGACTGTCAGGATGGCAGAATTTGTTTAATTTTCCTACGTGCTTGTCACCATATTTCAAGCTCCAAATCCTCAGAACCAATTTTTAATTGCAATGCTCCAATCCTTTTGCCACCCCGTTCTCACCCCAGCCTGCTCTGGTCAAGTAGTCCAGCTAAGCCCCCAGAACAATGTAGTTGCGGTGGGGACGGATAGAGCCCCCGGCTGCAAATGTAAGTTTACACCAATGCAAGAATCAGAGAAAAACAAAACCAGGCCGGCCAGGGGCTGATCATGAAATAGCCAAGATCAACCTGTCACCAGGACAGGAAGACCCCGGCTCTGCAGACAGGACAGACTCTGCTGCCATTCGTTCCCTCCTGTGCAACAGTGTACCACCCATGGACCCCGCTTCCAGGGCTTAAAGACCTTTTGCACACAGTGTGGCTCCAAGATTCTGCCTGCATTTCAATAATTTGCCCACAGTTGGGGGTCAGCAGAAGCTAGAATAAAGCCCTGAAAATGGGGATTCTCCCCCCTCACACTCGCCTCCCAGGTTTGTCCATCCTTACCAGGTATTTTAAGTAACAGAAGACCAAAAAAAAAAAAAAATTAAAAAACCTTAGCAGATATCACCGGAAAAGTCTCATGGCCAGACAACCACAATTATCCCTTAGAGACCCCCCCAAAAAATAAGCAATCCAAAATTCCATTAGTTTTGAAGTTTCCAAACTGCTATCACACACACACATTCCACTTTACCTATAAAGTGCAAGTTTCTTCATTTCATTGAGATTCTAAGTTATCCAGCAAAGAAAATTGCAGGATGAGTTTGCGAATGTCCTCCCTCCTCACCTGAGTTATCCCGGGAGCCTTGTTGCTGCTGCCGCCGCCGCCGCTGCTGCCACTGCCCTTAGCCAGGTAACCCCTACAAAGTCTGTTCAGTCAGTGCGGCTGAACAAAGATTCTGGCTTTCTTAACCTGAAAACTATTTGGGCTGTACCAAGCTCTGCTCACAGGGGGAGGTGCCTTGCAGAAAATTCAGGAGGCTTTGCCCCGCCTAGCAGTCAGAAACTGATCCAGAGTCATGAGGAAAATCTGGAAAGCACCCCTACCAGATGTGCAGACGGGATGCCCACTCCAGATCCACCCACCAGCAAACTGAAAAACCCAGGAAAACACGTTCGAAAGCTCTTTCTGTTCCAAGGAGAAATAGGACTTTTCAGGGAGGGGTCTGAGAGATTTCTGACTTTTCTGTCCCAGGGTTAATAGTGCAGACCTGAGCATGACTCGAGAGAGGACTTGGAGAGAAAACTCTTGAAGCGCTGGCAGAGTTCTTGTGGGCTCGGCCCCGTACACGGATCTGTGCTGGTGATGAGGACTTCAGCAAGTGGGTGGGAGTGAAAGAGGAGCCGGTGGGGCACAGGCAAGAAAAGGTTGCTTCGTGAAGCAACACGTTACATCTGGCCAAGGGCAGAGAGAAGGGAGCCGTTAAGAGGAAAGTGAATGGAGTTTGATTGCACGGCAGCTGTAAGAAACCTGATTTCCAGCAGTGGGGCTGTGAAGAGTCTGCCTGGCGATGTGGTAGCCTTTGACCTGAAATTACCACCCTCTGCCCCATCCCTGCACCACATCTGCTGCTGGCTAGTTGAGGAGAGAGACAGAGGGAGAGAGAGTGAGAAGGAGAGAGAGACTTAGAAGGAAAAGAAGTGTGCTTGCTCTACTCACTGGCCCCAATATTTTCATGAAACAGATCTGAGCAGTTCTCTAACTCTGGTCTCTACGACCTCCTCCTTGGCACTTCACCACAACTCCCTCTGTGCCTTCTCGCCCTCTATGCCAAGATGGAAACTGAGCAACAGGTAGGGGGCAATACAAAACACCAGAACCCGGGAGAATGAGGGCTCTCAATATTGGCACCTGATTTGGTTCCTGAGTGACAGATTTCTCAAGCAGGTATGCCCCATATTGTGGGATTTTGGCTCTGAAACCAAGGGAGGGTGTTTTGTCTGGGTTCATCAGCCATCTTTTCCACCTCCATAACTTTCCAATGAGTCGGGCATCATCGAATCTGAGAATTAGAAGAAACTTTAGGGGTTATATCTACCCTCCCGCTCAGTGCAGGAATATCATCCCGATAATCTGGAAAGCTCATCCCTCTGTAAAGTAGCTTGTTCCACGTTTGAACATCCCCTAATTGTTAAAAAAACGTATTCCTTAGGTTGAGGAAAAAGTTAGTTTTGCATAAACTACTTCTAATTCCTCTTTCACATGACAGATATCTGTCATGTCAGCCCACGTCTTCTGTCCTTCAGGCCAAATATCCTCAGTTCATTTAAATCATGCCTCATGGGACATGGTTTCCAGATCTTTTTCCATTTGGGTTGTCGTCTGCTCAATGTGGAGCTTGTAGCTCAATTAAAACCCTCTTTCGTTTCTTGCACGAACTACTATTATTTGCCTGATTCTATGCTTATACAATTGACTTTTATTTTAGCCTAGATGCCGGGCTTTACATGCATCCTCGATAACCGTCACCTTGTTTACTTTTCGTATTTATTTTTAAATTAAATTAAATTTTATTTTATTTTTTTGGCCACATGCCAGGGATCTTAGTTCCCCGACCAGGGATCGAAACTGCGCCCCCTGCAGTGTAACCACAGAGTCTTAACCACTGGACCACCAGGGAAGTCCCACTTTATTTTTTTATTTCAATTTACCTCCCTTATGATTTTTCTAGATGTTGAGTCTCTCATCTAAAATATCATATTCTTTATACCAATGTTTCTCAACCTTTTTTATTTCCATTTTTACACCTCTAAGGAGCCTTCTAAGACATTTTTCTCTAATCTCTGCCCGTGAAATTTTAATAACGCTGATATGCTGTGTATATGTTTATTTACTCTCTACAGGTCTGTGCTCTATATGTAGAAGGTTTTTTTCCCTCCTCAAGAAGCAATTTTGCCCTCTTGGGGGCGATATCGCCTCCATTGAAAGTGCATGCTCTGTATCACCAAGTTTCTTTTATCTGCATATTTGATCAACTCGACTAATAAAACTATTGAATGAGAGAGAGTCCAGGACGGAAGACTGCAGCATGACCTTAGAGTTCTCCCTTTATTAAAAATCATTTTTAATAAGGTTGTTCAAACTTGAAGCAATCCATATAACTTCTGCTACCAACCAGCTCCAATTTTTCCACCTTCTCCACGAGGATAGCGTAAGACTTTTTCAAATGTCTCACTGAAATCCAGATACATTACACTACGGTATCCCCTTCATCTACCCTTTTAGATATCCATTCAGAAAAGGAAATGGGCTTAGTTAAGCATGACTTGCTTTTAGTGAGCTCATGCTTACCCCTAGTGATTTCCGCTCCCTTTCTAAAGCCTCAAAAATGATCTGCTTAATAGTGCATTCTATGCTTTTGCCAAAGACCAATGCCATGCTCACTGGTCTGCAGTTTCCAGGATATACATTTTGCACTCTGCAACACCAGCCCCCTCCCCTTCAATAAAACTTGGAACAACGTTTGCCTGCCTCTTTGCGTCTCTCACCTATTCCCTTTGCCATGATTTCTCAAAGGTTACTAAGACTGGCTCTGTGATCACATCTGCACATTCTCTCAGTAGCCTCGGATGTAATTTGTCCGGGCCTGGAAACTTGAACTCACTGAAGGCAACTAAGTACTCCCTTATTATCTCCTCATCTATCTTGGGCTTTAATTCTCTTTCCAGTTCAAAGATCATGCTCCTTGATGGAGAGGTTAAGTAACTTGCCCACAGTCACACACCTAGTAAATTGGCAGAGCTGGAATTTAAATCCAGCTGTGTCTGACTTTTAAAGTCTGGCTCTTAACCGGCATGCTATCTAGCTTCCAAGTATCAAATGAGTGGTATGGCCCACGAGTGCCATATGAGTTCCAAAGTGGGAGAGAGCTCTTCCAGCAAGAGTAGTCAGCACAGGCTTGGTAAAAGAGGTGAAATTTGAACTGCATCTTTAAGCGTGAGTGGGATTCTAATAGGAAGAAAGGAGTGATGTGTGCATTTGTGGTAGGGTGATACAGGAGATTGAGGATAGCATCCCAGGCAGGGGAAATAATAAATAATCGCCACTTTGGGTCTGCCTCATAGTACATTTGGTTGATCATTATGAACGCTGAGTGACCACAAGTGGTCAAGAGATAGCCAGGGTGTCCCTGCCTTCTCTCAGTAAGTAACGATTCAAGCTCTGTTGCTTACTAGTTGTCGTATACCCTTGGGCAAGGAACCATCCTCTTGAGCCTTGCTTTCCTGCTCTATAAAATGGGAATAATAATGAGCCTACTTTAGAGGGCTGCTGTGAGGATCCAATCAGCTAGTTAACACATGTAAATTACTTAGAGCACTGCCTGGGGTACAATTGGGGCTCAATACATATTTATTACTGTCATTGCTATTATTACTGTGATTCATTTATTCATTCAACAAGCATTTACTGAGCTTCTACTATGTGCCAGATACTATGTTAGGTCTCGGGGATATAATGGAGAGCAATAAGAAACATGATCTCAGCCCTCAATGAGTTAAAGACCAGCCATTCATTTATTTTGTGGAAGTTTTCAGTCTGTGCTATTTTTTTGTTTGTTTCACATTCCGGGTAAAGTGGTACATTTGACTTATTCTTGAACAAGTTTTGACCTCCTTCAAAAGTTTGCGGGGATAGTTGTAAGAATCTTTTTGATTCGGTAACCCAGGATTGGTAGAGCACGTTGGTGGCTACTCTGTCCAAGATGCTGTAAGATTCCGGTTAATTCCATCTCAACACACACCCAGGTCTTGGAGTCTGCCCTTTTGCATCCTCCAGCGGCATTCCTTGCCCGATCTCTTCTCCCATCTCGGGCATTTTCCACCCCTAGGTTGTAAAATCGACTTCCCCTATGGGGAAAATCCAGCTGCACCCGGTGTGGAGTGTGGTACAGCCGTGGTGTGGGGCAGCATTTGGTTTTGGCTAGCTGACTGCAGTCCCTGCTTCTTTGGACTTCACAATCCCCCCAAGGCCAGTGAGAGTGCGAACAGAAGCCACGGAAGAGGTTGGACTGTCAGCTTCCAAACCAAATAGCCTTGGGCCGGTGTGGGGTGGAGTTCAACCAAGACTTTGGGAGGGGGTAAATTGGATGTCTTCCCTGTTGG
This sequence comes from Balaenoptera musculus, assembly GCF_009873245.2. Classification (NCBI taxonomy): domain Eukaryota; kingdom Metazoa; phylum Chordata; class Mammalia; order Artiodactyla; family Balaenopteridae; genus Balaenoptera; species Balaenoptera musculus. The sequence goes on from NC_045806.1 coordinate 93,686,829, forward strand.
CCTGGTTAACACAAAAATAGTCTTCACTGGGCTGTCGGCAGAATTTCCTTTAATTAGGGGAAGCAACTCATTTTCCTTGTCAACTAAAGGGCTCTAGTTTCTTAATATTAGTCAAAGGAAACCTCTGTCCCTAGTAATAGAAATAAATGGTTACGGTGGTTCCTAATCTCTGACTATATTACATCTGTACCCCTCTGTTTGGTTACCAAGGCCCTTCCTCCACCATGGGATGTCATTTTAGCCATTTCCTGTGATTGGTTTCCCCACTACTCCTTGGTGCTGGTCTAGCTGGCCTTTGTGTTCCAAATCTCAAGGCTGGACGCTTTCAGAAACATCACCACCACTGATGGGTGCTGGGGTAGGGAACTCAGGGTTGGGATGGTTGGGTGGGGATGATTCTTTGGATACAGCTGGCATTCAAAACTTAAGCATACATTGTAGCTGAGTGTCAGCCCCAGAGAACTGAGCATTGGGTACCAGGTGAGGGTGGGCGAGGCCATAAGCAGAAGGCAAGACAAGAAGTCAGGAACTGAGGCGACCCAGAGCTCAGGTCAGGAAGCATGATTCAAGCCTCCCCCTGCCCCCATGTTTTTACTCAAGATGTCCCCCTACTGGGACTGTCCTTTCTCACTCCTCCATCTAGCCAAGTCTGGCTTATCCTTTGATTCTCCAACCATACTTTCTCCATGAAGCCTTCTTCCTCCCTCACTGATCTCCAACCTCTCTGACCAATCATCTCACTCTGAGTCAGTGTCATATCCCACAGGGTTCTTCGTAATCATTCTCCAACTGTTTCATGTGTGTACTTGGGTTTCCTCAAACTGCAAACCCCTTGAGGACAACAGCTCTGGCTTTTGCACTCCCCACAGTGTGAAGCACAGGGCAAGGCCCCAGGTAGATGTGCAGTAAATACTTGGCAATGGATTCCAGAGACATTCGGAATGGAAGTCAGTAGCAACTTAGCAAGACACCCTGAGATGGACCCATCACACACTCACAGAAAGTGCTTAGAAAATCAAGCAGAACTGTCTTCTGGGATTTCAAAACTTGAGAAACAGGGGCAGTCTGAGGGGAGTGATAGTATTGGGCTGGCCAAAAAGTTTGTTCAGGGGTTCCAGAAAAACACGAACGAACTTTTTGGCCAACCCAATGTCTCTTTGGCAAAGCTATATATCCATCAACAGCCCTTTGAGTGCCGGGGAAAGCTCATAGAATTAGAACAAAAAGGGTGGAGGCAGCCTTGAGCTGTCATTGAGCCGGAGAGTGAAGGAAAGATTGGGAGGGGGTTAAAAACAAACAGAATTATGAAAGTTTTCCAACATGGGGGAAAGGACTCTTTTTCAATCCCAATAAAATGTCATTCATCTGGGCTCTACTAATCTAGGATTTTTGCAAAATTGGACTAAGGGAGACTGTAGCTTGTTATAGGCAGATCTTGAAAGAAAAGAGCTGCTAAACTAATTAAGCCTCCCCAATGTTGGGAGAGGGCGTGAGGGACGGGACAAGGTCCTGTTTGACTTAGTTAAAAGAAGTCTTCCCAGTTCCCTCCTAGAGCTCTTCAGAAGTCTCATTAAGCTAATTATAAGTCCCAGTTGTACACTCATTCTGGTCCTATTTTCCCCTTGTTGTAAATACTTAGGAGTATTCAAACTGCATTATTAAAATTTACAGTTTCAACTTTTCACTATTTTCGATTCATTCCCCCTCCTCAGCTGGTGTCAAGAAAGAAGGGACTCTGGAAAGCCCCAAAGTACTGGGAGCTTTCATGTGCTATCTCATTTAATCTTCACAAAAACAACTCTGCACAGAGGTTTTGTTTTTCCTGGTAAACAAAGATAGGGGAGATGCTGAGTGGAGGTGGGGGTGATGGTGGTGGAGGTGATGGCTGTGGAGTGTTAAGTAACCAGCCCCAGGCCACGCAGGAAGGAAATAATGGAGCCCTGTTATTATAAAAAAAACAATTCTCCCAACTCCAAAGCCCTATAGCTTTCTCCTGGCCCGTGTTGCCTCTAAATTGAAAAAAAAAAAAACATTGACTGATAGGAGATTCAAAGACTTTTCCTGACAAATCTTGCTTTAGTAACTCATTTAAAGTGGCCATGAATTCATAAGAACACACGGTCAAAAACAGAGTTGATATTCATAATAGCCGAAACCTGCAACCAGCCCAGATGTCCTAATTTTAGAACTGGAGAACAGATTAGTGTTTGCCACTGGTGGGGAAGAGGGTTGCAGGAGGGATGTGGGTGCAGTCATGAAGGGTAATACCACGAAAGATCCTTGAGGTGATGGTACTGTTCAGTATTTTGACTGTGGTGGAGAATACACAAACCCACGTGTGATAAAATTGTAGAGAACTAAATGCACACACAAGTGGGTATAAGTGAAACAGGAAATTTGAATAAGATCTGTGAATCGTATCAACATCAATATCCTAGTTGTGATATAGTAGAGTTTTGCAAAATGTTATTAAAAAAAGCTGGGGAAAGGGTAAACAGAATCTCTCTGTACTAGTTGTTAAAACTGCAGGAGACTCTACAACTATCTCAAACATTTCAATTTTAAAAACAAAAGGAGTGAAATCATACGGTATTTGTTTTTCTCCGTCTGACTTATTTCACTTAGCATAGTACCGTAAAAGTCCATCCATGTTGTTGCAAATGATAAGAATTCATCTTTTTTATGGCTGAGTAGTATTTCACATCTTTTTTTTAACATCTTTATTGTAGTATAATTGCTTTACAATGGTGTGTTAGTTTCTGTTTTATAACAAAGTGAATCAGTTATACGTATACATATATCCCCATATCTCCTCCCTCTTGCGTCTCCCTCCCACCCTCCCTATCCCACCCCTCTAGGTGGTCACAAAGCACCGAGCTGATCTCCCTATGCTATGTGGCTGCTTCCCAATAGCTATCTATTTTACATTTCGTAGTGTATATATGTCCATGCCACTCTCTCACTTCATCCCAGCTTACCCTTCCCCCTCCCCATGTCCTCAAGTCCATTCTCTAGTAGGTCTGTGTCTTTATTCCCGTCCTGCCCCTAGGTTCTTCATGACCATTATTTTTTTTAAGGTTCCATATATATGTGTTAGCATACGGTATTTGTTTTTCTCTTTCTGACTTACTTCACTCTGTATGACAGACTCTAGGTCCATCCACCTCACTACAAATAACTCAATTTCGTTTCTTTTTATGGCTGAGTAATATTCCATTGTATATATGTGCCACATCTCCTTTATCCATTCATCTGTCGATGGACACTTAGGTTGCTTCCATGTCCTGGCTATTGTGAATAGAGCTGCAATGAACATTGTGGTACATGACTCTTTTTGAATTATGTTTTTCTCAGGGTATATGCCCAGTAGTCCCACATCTTCTTTATCCATTCACCTGTTGATGAGCACTTTGGTTGTTTCCATATCTTGGCTACTGTACATAATGCTGCAATAAACAAGGGGGTGCATATATCTTTTCAAATTTGTGTCTTCATATTCTTTGGATATATACCCAGAAGTGGAATAACTGCATCAGATATGCTAGTTCTATTTTTAATTTTTCAGGAATCTCCATACTATTTTCCATACTAGCTGTACCAATTTATTCCCACCAACAGTGTATGAGGGTCCCCTTTTCTCCACATCCTCTCCAGCATTCTAAAGTTTGTTTCCTCTTTGATTATAGCCATTCTGACAGGTGTGAGGTGATATCTCATGGTGGTTTTGATTTGCATTTTCCTGATAATTAGAGATGTTGAACGTCTTTTCATGTGCCTGTTGGCCATCTGCATATATTATGCTAAGTGAAATAAGTCAGAGAAAGACAATTACCGTATGATTTCACTCTTAAGTGGAATTTTAAAAAGTAAAATAAATGAACAAACCAAACCAAGCGAAAACAAACATATAGATACAGAGAACAGAACAGTGGTTCCCACAGGGGAAAGGGGTGTGGGGAGGGCTAAAGGAGTGAAGGAGGTCAACTGCATGGTGACGGATGGAAACTAAACTTTGAGTGGCGAGCACACTGTAGTGTATACAGAAGTAGAAATACAGTGTTGTACACATGAAACTTATATAACGGTATAAACCAATATTACCTCGATTTTTTTAAAAGGAGATTATATGTAGTGGGGAGGTTTATATATGCATCAGATATATTCTGTCTAATCAGAGAGAAACCACTTTTGAGAGATGGAGTGCCAGTGGTCTGGTAGAGCTGAGCAATGTAGCCAAGACTTGGAGGTGGCAGGGCTCTGGGCTCAGGGAGAAAGTTCACACAGGTCACTGAGCCTGACTGACTACAAAAGAATGGGAGTGTGGTGTGAAATTCACAGGAACAGATTTCATGCTTGGGGGCCTTTCATTCAAGGCCATAACTTTGCAGGTTCCTCTGCCCTTTTCTGGGAGACTGAACCCTGCTCCCAGAGAGGTGACTAGAATGGGCCTCAGCCCAAAACAGCTACATCATTTGTGAGGCCCAGTGCAAAATGAAAACGCAGGGCCGCTTGTTCAAATTTATAAGTCATTTCAAGACGGTGATGGCAGAGCATTAAGCCAGGCCCGGGACCTCTTGAAGCACAGGGTCCTGTGTGACTGCACAAGTCCTGGCCTCAGTTAACATTTCTGCTAGATCCCCACAGCTGCAATGTCTAGAGAATACGGACCAGCTCCCACTCCCCAGCCCCTCCCTGCTGGTCTGGATTGACTGGGATGACTGAGGTCTAAGTGGCCCTTTGGAACCTATTACTGTGAAGTCACAGTGCTGGGCACTTGTAAAATCCCTGCTGACTGATCTAGAGCAAAAGAGGGAGGAGGGTGGAGTCCAGAGGGGGAAGGCAGGCTGGAAAACCCTGGGTGCCCACTGGCGAAGGGAAGCTGGTGGGTGAGAGGTAGATCAGGCTGGTGACCATTCCTGACGTGTACGATGAAGGGAGCCCTAAACTAGGGCCTGGAGGCCTGGGCTCAAATGTCAGCTCTGCCACCCCTGGGCAAATTAACTGATCTCCGAGTGTGTCCGTTTCCTCATCGATAAAATGGAGATACTAACAATAGTACCTACCTCATTGGATTGTCATGAAGATCAAATGAAATCCTGGATATAAAAGCACTGGGAAAACCCATGATGTATAGAAATGTAAGACATGTGTATTACACACACATCCCGAAACCTCTCCTAGCAGGTGGTGACTGACTTGGGCTCTAATGCCTAAAATGAGACATAAGGTTAAACTTCATGGCCCAGACTTCTGGTTTTGGCCAAAACAGAGGAATACCGTTCTCCTCTCCTTCCCTCCCAGGTCCTCCCTCCTACAACTAAAAAACACTGGACCTACCACAACAAACAAACATAGGAAGACTGAAAGGTGAGAAGAAAGCAGGCAACCTAAGGACCTCAGGACTTGAGCAACAACACAGCCTTGAGTCCCCTGGGTTTTCTTATTTCCTCCCATATATTCCAGATAGGACTCTGCAGAAACCCCTACCCAAAACTTCCAACAGGCACCAACCAAAAAAAAGTTCTAAGGAAAGCCCGTTCCTCCTAGTCAAAGGCCTAGGAAAAGGGTCATCTAATAATAGAACACATTTTGGGGGGCACTTCCCACCCTACTCCAACTAAGCATCAATGGAACAATGGCACACCACTCCCCTGGGGTTTCAGTGGAGCTGAGTGGGGAGCTGATCTTCTATGCCCTGCTACCAGAGTAGTCTAGCTGTGTGGAGTCTCCACGCCCATCCTGCAGGGAGAAGACTGAACAAGGCAAAGTGAGGCAGGGTTAGTGGGCCTCAACGAGCAATTACAAATTCTTCTGAAACAAATGAAAAACATGGGAAATCCCAGGACAGAAATAGAAAATGTAAAGAAGAACTAAAGGTAAATTATAGAACTAAAAAACACAACAACAGCAACAACAAAAATACTTACTGGATGGGCTCAATAGTAGAGTGGAGATAACAGGATAGAATCAGTGAATGTGAAGACAGATGAATAGAACTTACCCAATCTGAAAAGCAGAGAGAAAATAGACTGAAAAAAAAAGTGAACAGGGCCTCAGGGATCTGTGGGACAATAGCAGAAGAATTAATGTTTGTATCATTGGAATCTCAGAAGGAGAGAATAAGGAGTGTGGGGCTCAAAAAATATTTGAAGAAATAGTGGCTAAGAATTTTCCAAATTTGTCAAAAGATATAAACCTACAAATTAAAGAAGCTGAGTGAACCCCAAACAGAATAAGCCTAAAGAAATCCAAGACACACGATAATTAAACTTCTGAAAACGAAGTCATGGTCCAAAGGAGAGAGTAGGTTTGGGGGAATTCAGTACGGAAGATCTTAAGGGCTGTCAGTCTCCCCTTTCTGCCTCTTGCCAGGAAAGGAGAAATCTCAATTACTTCAAACCCTAGCTTCCTCTGGGCTCTATCCCCAGCCCCACGCATCAAATCTACCATTCAGTGATTCAACAAACATTTATGAGCACCTAATATTTGCCAGTCACTCACCTAACTGCTGGGGAGACAACAGTGAACCAGCCGGAGTCCCTGCCCTCATGGAACTACAATCTAATAGACGGAGACAGACACACAGAGAATGTGTTGGGAAAGAGAGTAATTAAATAGAGCAGTAGCTATTTAGATACACACTTTTCCCAGAAAAGGATCTGGGACATTCAGGTAATTCATTCAGTGTTTGTTAAGCACTCAAGCACTCACAGTATCTGAGAACCTGCTGGACCTTGGAGAGAGAGACCATAGTCATTCTTGTAGGACAGGATTTCTCATCTTTGGTACTATTGACATGAGGGACTGGGCAGTTCTTTGTTGTAGGGGCTGTTCAGTATGTTGTACCATGTTCAGCAATATTCCTGTTCCCCTACTGACTGGATGCCAGTAGCATCTTCCAAGTTATGACAACTAAAAATGTCCACAGACCTGGCCAAGGTTCTCATAGAGGGCAAAACCACTGGGTGAGAACCAGTGCTGGAGGAAAAACTGACAAGTGGACAGATAGTTGATAGAAAATATGTTCACTGCTAGCATAGAGAAAGCTCCCTCGGCTCCCATTGCTTACAGGATATGATTGAGATTCTTCAGCTTCAAAAACCAGGCCCTTCAGAGGTGGCCTCACTCTCCATCTCCAGCCATATTTCCTGTTGTGTGGCCAAAGTTTGCACTATACGGTGCTCTAATCATCTTCAGAACATGGCATGACTTTCCCTTTCCCCAGGTCTTTCCACGTGCCCTTTTCTCTACCTTGAATACCTGACCCTGGCCAGCGACCTCAAATGGCATAGCACTCCTCTTAAATCTTTCTTCGAGGTGTTTACCCCCCTTTGAGGACAGGGACGGTGTCAAGTTCATCTCTAGCCCCAGAGCCTGGCATAATGCTTGCTCCTTGAAGGAATGCAAGGATATGGAAAAGAGAGAAGATTTGACTGGCCCCAGTTCTCAGATTGCCTCCATGCTTCCTGGAAATGAAACAATCACATTCATACAACCAGGCTTGTTAAGGGTGAATATGTGTGGGATGTATTAACAATGATAGAGCATGGGAGGAGGATTCATGTGATGAGGAATTTGAATGGGGCCTTGAAGGATAAGTCTGGCTTTGATAAGATGAAGGGGAGGAAGGAATAGCTAAGGGATGGGGGTGGGAAAAGATAGTGGAGCACAGCACACTCAACAAAAACCAAAGCCCAGAGAGTACAGGCCTGAGACCTGCCTCGTGGTACGCAAGAGGTCTTCTCCCACCTTGAGGTCTGGCTAAATCTTGGCTCCTTTAAGCAGGCAGCAAAGGGAGAGGGTTACAAGAGTGGTGGGAGTTTGGGACTAGTGGAAAACATTGGGAGTAACAGGTTTAGAGAATGAACACAAGCACACTGCCCCCCAAATGAGCTGATATTCCAAGCACAGGAAGCAAATTCTTCCTTAGCACCTCTGCTTCAGCTGATTTTGATGGAACATGTGTCATGCACAGTGTGCTTCCTGTATATCATCATGTTTAGTTTTCACAACAGTAAGATGGGTCTTTCTGTGGCAGAGCTGAGATTCAAATCCCGGCTTTTGGGTGGAAGGCCTGGCCACTTCCATTGTGCCATACTGCCATGGTTAGCTGGGCCCAAGTTTGGGGTCTGGAGGCAATCTTAGTGAACTTCTTCCTTCCTTCCTTCCCTTCCACCCTCTATAGAGCTCTAATCCTAAGTAAGACACCCTCTTCAGAAGAGCATACATACCCTCAGGAACAGGGCATGCACAAACACTTCCAAGACTGGTGAGGGAATTACACCCAGATACAAGGATTCCTCTGGAAGATTCCCAGGCTGGTGCCTCATCCCTTTGGAGCCCCTTGCCCTAAGTGAAGTTCAACTGTGAGCTGTCAGACAAAGGCCTATGCCTGGTAGCTTTCTTCATGCCTTGGTGCCGCTTGGCGGCTGTGCCCCAGCACGGGGACCATGGGAGACGTCAAGTTGGAGATGTCAACAGTGGGTGATGTTGCTGCTTCCTCTGACAGAAAGATACTCAGCATAGTTTTTCCTATTTAACAGAATCCTACTTGGAGAGTGAAACTTCCTAAAGCTACAGAACCATGGGAAGAAGGTCAGTAGCCAAGACACAAGAGCACTCAAAAAAGCCAAACACTTATAGTGAGGGTATCAGTTTTTGAAGGCATCTAAGGTGCTTACTCCAAGTCTTGGTGAAGGTTCCTGTGGTCCCGAACTTAGAATTACTCTTCTGAAGGCTGACTTTGCATACAACTGAACCCATCAGCTCTTGGGAGGAGGCAAGCGTGGTGGGAATGAAAGGGGGCACCAGGGGCTTCCTAAGCGGCCAAGAGAAAATGTGATCTGGGGACTCTCTTGTCATGCGGGCCCCCAGCAATGAGCTTCTTGCTTCCGTTGAGGTGAGGGGTAGTGCCTGTCCCTCAGTAGGGAAGACCCTAAGGCTTCTGTAGTTTGTGACTTACAGAATGTGGGTGCATTTCTCCTTCTCTCTCCCCTTTCCAGAAGCTGAGGAGTGATTGCTCTCTACCAAGTGGTACTTTGTCCAGCTTGGCCTTCAACCAAGATAGTGCTTCCACTCTTCATTTCCAAACAGCCCCTGCAGTCTGGCCCCCACCAGGAAGTCAGACCTCTTCCCTTCCCAACACTCCTACAGACATTCACTCTTCTCCTCCACCCCAGGGGCACTTTGCTCAAGCTGCGTATCTCTGTTTCTCTGTCAAAGCTTTTCCCTATAGAATCTTCAGCCTAAAGAAACAGGGACAAACCCTCCATCAGCCCTTACTGCCTCTTGGATCATGTCTAAGACCCTGGAACAGAAGGGAGCAACCCTGTGCCAGGTGCCTTACATGCATTATTTCATTCAATTTCTCCATTAGCCCAATGAGGTAAGTACTGTTCATTTCCCCATTTTAGAGATGTGGAGACTGAGGTTCAAAGAAGTTGAATGATTCAACCATAATTTTGCAGCTAGTAAGTAGCAGGACCAGGATTTGAACCTACGTGCTTCATTCATCACACTTTTACTATAATTGTCTATTTTACTTCCTATATCCTCCAGTAGATTGTGCGTTTTTAATTTTTGTTTTCATTTTGCAGAATTTAGAATTGTCTGGAACTTCTTCAGCAGTAGATGAGACTTGAGCTGGGCCTGAAAGGATCACAGTGCTTTGAGAGAAAGTAGGCATTTGGGGAACGGGGTAGAGAGATCTGCAGCGTTTCAGGCCCTGAGTCAGCCAGATGGAAATGTGGTGTGTGTTGGGGATGAGCTTCAGGAAAGAACAGCGAGGTGGATTGGCGGGGCTGGGTTTCAGAGTTCATGTTGGCAAATAATGGGAGATCAGACTGGGGATAGCCTAAATCTGGAGGAGTGAGGAGTTTACGTGAGTTCCCCAAGCTGGTATTTGTAGACACAGGAGGCTGACTAGCCAAATATAGTCGTAGACGGTCATGGATTAGTTGACTGGGGCAGCTGGGAAGGCTGCCACTGAGAATGGGTATAATAGAAACTTCTTTCGTACCAAGCTCCTCTGGAATGGAGACAGTGAGCAAGGGCCCACCTAGGGCAAAATGATGTGCCACGGGTCTCCTCACCTGCATGTTTCGCCCTCCTCCCTTCTCTCTCTCTCTCTCTTTTTTTTTTTTTTTTTTTTGGCAGCACCATGTAGGCTTGTGGGATCTTAGTTCCCAGACCAGGGATCGAACTCGGGTCCAGAGCAATGAAAGCCGAAGTCTTAACTGCTGGACCACCAGGGAATTCCCATCACCATCCTTTCTCTTTGGATGGCAATAGAGCCATCCTGCCTTCTCCATGCAGAACTCTCACCTTCTATCACTGGCAAAGTCTCACTCAGGACCGCCTTCTCCACGCAGCATCTTTTTCTCTTACTTTCCTCCATCCAAACCATATCGGTTTTTTCCTCTGGGCTCTATCATGTTACAAGCATAAATCTGATAGAAAAATGCACAGTAGATGTTAACGGTTGATAATGTCTTAATAACGTTTTAATTTGAATGGGAGCTTACAATGCTTTTGCTAGAAGCAGGGGTTATCAGGGGACTTCGGGCTGAGAGAAGAGGGCGATGGGGATGGGGTGAGGATTGGGGTAGAGGTGGGAATTTGAGAAGAGGGTATTTGGGTGACCTTTGCATAAGGATAGTCCTGATTATTTCTTAAATATTTGAAAAGGGGCTCTCCCCATTCCCCTCCCTGCCCCCTCCACGTTCTGCCCACCTTGTTCCTGCATTCCAGTATCCTTCCAGGAATAACTGTATTAATTAAAACAACCCTTAGATGCAGAGAAAATGTCCAATTTGGTTTGGGGATAGGAACTCTTCCTGAGTTGTCAAGGACCCCACAGAACTGGAGCTGCTGCTATGAGAGCTCATGTTCACAGCTCCCTTGGACACTAAATTTAACAGATGGGACACTTCAATCCAGGCCACAGTTGTCAAAAACCACAGTTTAAATCAGTCACAGACAACTGTTTCATTCCCCACACTTGCCTGGGTGTAACAACTGCAGGAATGCCTCTGCTTAAATTACACCCAGTGACACCGCAGGGAGAGACATGTCTCGGCCGCATTCATTCTCTGTCCTTTCTGAGCTTCTTTTATAGCAGGGGTCAGTGCCCTTTCCAAAATGGGGTGCCAGGGCTCTGAGCCATGCTCTTTTATCGGCCCGGTGCATGTTGGTGTATGTATTCAATCATGCCAAGGTGGGAGGGTGATGAGGTAGGAGGGAGAGGACAGAGCTATACTGAGTGTTGCAGAAGCGAGTGTTTAGCCAAGGATTAGCCAGAGACATGGCAGCCCCGGGTGATGACTTACAAAAATAAATGGTGGGGAGCGGTTCTACCTGTGGCCCGTGACCTGTGTACCTGTAATAACCAGTCTATGCTTCATCAAACCTCAGGAGGATTCCAGTTTAGTAGCATAGACAGACACATAGACGTGTCCATTTGTATTGCATGTGGGAAGGGACGTTTGGCTTAGATGACGCCCTCTGACCAAAGATCCTCAATCCAGAGGCAGCATGACTTAGAACTGGGGAGCAGGGGACCTGGGGGAGGCAGACTTTGTCTGAGACTTGTCACAGCACCAGACATCTAGGTAGGGGCTTGGTAAACATTTGTTATTTTTGTTTGGGGAACAATCTCTTTCATCACTCCCTTTGCATGGGGAAAAAAAAAAACAAACGAAACACTTCAGCTAGTGAAATAAAGCAGGGAGGCCTCCTGATGAACAGATTCTGTTCTACTCGTGGTTCATGGGATTTGGAGCTTCTTCAGCTGATAGTCAGCCTGTCAGAGCTTCCACTACCTTGTACTGGCAGTTCTCAATCTGGAGGTCTCTAAAGGGAGTAAGTGGTGTTCTTAAGCTATTTTTTAAAATATTTTTTAAAAAGCCTAATAGAAATGGCACATTCAGCCAAGACAAAGCCACAGAGAGCTAAGTACAATATCATGTTTCTTTGCTTTTGACTGAAATCATATTAGCTTGGTGTGGTTATCTCACGCGGCTCAGAAGCACTGAGTGAGTAAAAAATTGGGAAAATGAATTATTCCATAATAAATGTAGCTTTGCTAGATAAAAATTTTTCCAAATGTGAGGCCCGCAGGGGAAAAAGTAATAAAAGGGATCCTTGGTGGTGAAAAGGTTGGAAATCACTGGCCTCTACGTCTGGATGCCAAAGTTTGGCTGCAGATTCAAAGCCTATGACCACAGAATCCTGGGATTATTGGCATCTGACACCCCTGATGTGGTTCCTGTTGGAAAAGCAAACATGCTCCCTGCCCAGCTTTCTAAAGTGTTATACATTAACCAGCTTACAAAGCACCATTCACGGGTGGACAGGGTTTTTTTGGATGGTGGTTTACTGTGTTTTTGTACCTGCAGTGAAAGAACATTTCAGAGGAAGCCTAGGCTTGCCTGAAATCTACAAAGCTATGCTATTGCTGGACAAGCGCAGAGCTCCTTGTAACTTACAGGGCTGGAACAAGCTGTCCACACCTTTCTCCTCATCAACAGCCTTCGTCTAGTACCTCTGAGAACGCACATTCCATGAACACACTGGAAACAGGCTAAGAACATCCATCGGGTGTAAGCGAAAGAGGAGGGACTCTGCAGGCTGGGGAGGGAGGGAGGAGATTTGGAAGTGGCCTGGTCAGAGAATCATTCCCACTCTTCCCATTGTCTGAAAAAGTTTTCTGGAAGAGGCTCAGAAAAACAGGGGAAAGTGGAGCTGAGGTTTCTACAGAGAGAAGGAACTCCCCGAAATATCGATTCCAGCCCACATTTAATATTTTTTAAAGACTGTAATTGTGATAAAATATACTTAACATAATATTTACCATCTTAATCATTTTTAAGTACAGTTGGCCCTTGAACAACACAGGGGTTAAGGGGTGCTGACCCTCCGGGCAGTTGAAAATCCACCCTCCATATCCACAGTTCTGCACTCACAGATTCAACCAACTGAGAATCATAATACTATAATATGTATCTATTGAAAAAAAAATCCATGTATTAAGTAGACCTGACAGTTCAAACCCATGCTGTTCAAGGGTTAACTGTACAGGGTTCAGTAGTATTAAGTATATTTACATTGTTCTGAAACAGATATCCAGAAATTTTTATCTTTGCATGACTGCAATTCTAGACCCATTAAACAACTCCCCTTTTCTCCTGCCCCCAGCCCCTGGTAACCACCATTCTACCTTCTGTTTCTATGAATATGACTATTTTAGATATTTCATAGAGATGAAGCATACAGCATTTGCCTTTTCATGACTGGCTTCTTTCACTTAGCATAATGCCCTCCAGGTTCATCCATATTGTAGCATATGTCAGAATTTTCTTCTTTTTCAAGGCTGAATAATATTCCATTCTATGTTTATGCCACATTTTGTTTATCCATTTGTCTGTCTGTGGACACTTGGGTTGCTTCCACCTTTTGGCTCTTCTGAATAATGCTGCTATGAACATAGGCATGCAAATATCTCACTGAGACCCTGCTTTCAATTCTTGTGGATATATACTCATAAATGGGATTAATGAATCATATGGTAATCCTATTTTTAATTTTTTTTGGAACTGCCATACTATTTTCCATAGTGGCTGCAGCATTCCCAGCAGCAACGCACAGGGTTCCAATTTCTCCACATCATTGTCAACGCTTGTTATTTTCTGGGTGTTTTTTTTAATAGCAGCCATCCTAATGGGTGTGAAGGGGTATCTCATTGTGGTTTTGATTAATAATTAGTGACGTTGAGCATCTTTTCATGTGCTTCCTGGCCATTTGCATATCTTCTTTGGAGAAATGTCTATTCAAGTCCTTTGCCTATATTTTAATTGGGTTATTCGGTTGTTGTTGAAGTGTAAGAGCTCTTTATGTATCCCGCATATTAACCCCATATCAGATATATGATTTGCAAATATTTTCTCCCATGCCATATGTTGCCTTTTCACTTTGCTGACTGTGCCCTTTGATACTCCAGCCCACATTTTTAAAAACAAGGAAAATATGATAAAATGAAGAAAGAACCCAGCAGGAATGATGCCTGCGGGCCTCATTAGGTGATTTCTCCAAGTCCTTTGAACTCTGTGTTCTTGAATTCCAGCTCTCCTGGTGATGTTCCTCCCAAGCTCTTTGTACACTGCTTTGTCTTTACCCCATTAGCTCCAGACTGCTTCTAGAGAGAATGTGCCCCATTCTAAGTACCATGTGCCTTTAACACCCCATAACTTTCTTGCTGCTTCCTCCATGCCTGTGAGATGTGCCTTTTCATCCTGCAGCATCTTCAGCCTTGGGTGTTGTAATACAGCATCCTCAAATACACTTGCAACCTCTCTGCCATCCCAGGCAGAGACGAGTTTAAACTCTGCTTTTGTGGCAGCCATAGTGGTGGGACTGAGTGTAGAGGCCATTTGATGTAGGTATCAAAATTTCTCTGAGAAACAAGGTCTAATGGAAAGACCATCAAACCATCACTTCCTGGCTGTGTGACTGTTGACATGTCACTTCACCTCTCTGAGCCCCCATTTCCTATCTGTAAGCATGAGGGTAGCACACCCACCCTGCTGGAGTTTGATGAGCCTTGTTCGGGATAAAGCATGTGCGGTGCCGAGCTCAGTTCCTGGCGCATCTTGGGAGAGCTGGGCCGTTGGTAGTTTCTCCTTCTGGGCCCAGACCCTTCAGACAGAAGGAAGCTCACCCAGCCAGGGCCGGGTCCACACAGAGGCTGCACAGCGCTGAGGGGCGGGAACAGAAGTCCCTCAGCCGCCTCTGGCCTCTGGTAGCCCTGTGCCCCAAAGAGCCCAGGCTGCGTGAGAGGCTGCCACTGCCCAGCAGGAGGCCCCCAGATATCCCTCCCTCGGTGACACCTTTCAGTGGCCCTCAGCTCTTCCTGGCCTGGAGTTCTTCCTATCCTCTGACTCACTTCCCTCTAACCAGACATAAAACCTTTTCTCCCTCACCTTCCCACAGATTTCATCCCTTACCAAGCCCTGTAGATTCCCCGTCCTGCTCCTCTGCACTGCCATTACCCTTGTCCAAGCTGTTATCAGTTCTCTCCTGGATCAAGGACATCAATGCCCCGGGCAGATGCTCTCCTTATCTCCTGTTCCTGGGTCCCTTCAGTCCAGTCTCCACAGGGCAGCAGCAGAAAGGATCTATCTACAACTTTTATCTGCTCATCTCACTCTCCTGCTTAAAGCTTTTAAGTACCTCCCTGGGTGCTCTTCAAAGGGGAAGTTCAAACTCCTTAACGTAGCCTACAGGCCCGCGTGTTCTGGCCTCTGCTCACCTCTGGCTTCATTGCTCACGGCCTCTCCTCCATCACACTCCACAGTGCAACCATACTGGATTTCTTTCGGTTGCTCCAACTAACTTTTCTCAGGGCTTTCACATATTCTTTCCCCTAACCTGGAACATTCTTCCTCCCTCTGGCTTTTATTCATCTGTAAGTTTCCGTTCAGATGTCACTTTCTCTGGGAAGGCTCTCCTAACTCGTCCTCAGGCTGAATTAGGTGCCCTATATGATTCCCCTGCCGTTTTGCATTTTCTCGAGTCACACTGTGTTATCATTATGTCTCCCTTAGCTAGACTTGGAGCTCTGTGAGGTCAGGGGCTGTGTCTGTTTAACCCCCCAGGGCCCAATACAGTGCCCAGCATGAAGCATGTTGTATGTTTGTCAGATGAATGAATCCCGATTTCCCTTTGCAACGTGGTCTTCATCCACTCACTCCCCTGCCCTCTACACCCCTCCGCCTCACTGAAGGACTTTCTGATCCCCAGATACATTGGACGTGGATCAGACCCTTTGCCTTTGTGCATACAGGTCTTTCTGGCTGGAAGGCCCCTGCCCTCCCCCCCCTTCACCAAACAAACTCCAACTTGTTGAAGCCTCGGCTCAAGTTTCATCTCAGTGAAGCCCGTGCCTGAAGGGGACCATTAAAATAAAGATTTACTCTAGGCAGGGTAATTCTTAGCTCATTCTTCATCATTAATGCTTTATTATTCTAACTCCAATATCTAGAAGCCTTCATTAGCCCACCCCAGCAGCCAAACTGCCCCTCCTCTGGTCTCTCCCATCTCCTTGCAGCACCTCCATTATGGCACTTTCCCAAGGTTTTGGGTGATGGTTTTTTGTTTGTTTGGTTAGTTGGTTGATTTAATTTAGTTTAGCTTAGTTTTTTTTTTTTTCCCCCTGGAGGAGGTAAGAGGACATTGTGTGACCTTAACCCTCCTGGCTCCTTGTAAGGGGACCTTGGCTCATTTCTTCAATTAAAATGAGACATAAATTCTGTCCCCTCCCCCATCCTTTGTCCCCTCCCTGCTAGTGTGTCCACTCATTACTGAGACAAACCAGGGCTGCTTCCCTTTCAGGAGGCATCATTTTTCCAATTAGCCTTTGATTGGAAACAGTACCATTACAGCTGGGCTGCTTTCAGTGACTGCTGGTGATAGGCAGCCTGGCCATATGGAAAGACCACTGGCCCAGGAGTCCCCACTGCTAGCCCATCTCTGCCTCTACCCAAGCGTCTGGATGTGGGTAACTTCCTTTCCTTCCCTGGACCTCAGTTTCCTCCTCTTCTGAACGATGAGGAGTTTGAATGTAATGTTTTGCTACTTAAAGTATGATCCGTGCACCAGGAGCATGGAGCAGCCGTGGGTAACTTGCTAGAAATGCAGAATCTGTGCCGCACCCCAAACCTTGTATATCAGAATCTTCTTTTTAACAAGATCCTCAGGTGATTCAATCCACAGTAAAGTTTGGGAAGCGCTGGGAACTTTGCAGATGAGAGAATCACTGAGGCTCTTGTTAAACATACAGTTTCTCCGGCCACTATCCTGGAGCCCTAATCAAGTGGGACTGGGATGGGGTCCCAGAACTTGTATTTGTGACAAGTACCCCATGTGACTCACATCCCTGAGGAAGTTTGGGCAACATTGGACAAATGGTTTATAAGGGCCCTTGCACCTTTGACATTCTGCAATTCTGTATGCAACTGGTTCACTACTGGGGATAGTAAATAGTGATACATAATGCAGACCCCTAGGACTTACCCTTCTTTAAACTGGGTAAAGTATTTTTAGAAGCATCTAGGGTTGTGCAGGTGGGGGGTGGAGGGAAGGAAGAGGGATTACAACAACTTAAGCCAAGTCTTCTCGATTGGAGAAAATCAGTAGCCTCCGGGGTTCAAAGAGAAATTACCTGCTTACTCAAGACTGTCTCCTTGAAGCAGTCAGGCTTGATACAATCAGGCTACCTGAAAGACCCTCTTGGAGCACTGAAAAGGGAGGATTAGAGATAGAGGGGGCAGCGTCTCTCTCACACTGGCGATGGGATCGAGGAGACGGGGCCAGACAAGTTGACAAGGAAACCTGGGGAAAAGCCTCTCCCGGAAAAGAGTCACATTTTCCAAAGCCTCATTGCGGATGTGTGTCCTGACAAGGGATGTTTTCCCATTTGTTGAGTGTATTTATATAAAAACTTTAAGAAAGGTCTAAAAACGAAATCACATTTAGTTATATGTTTAACAAATCACCTTTATTTGGAAAAAGAAAAAAATTACCTAAGATCAGGACGGCCCTGGAAAGTCCAGGAGAGGAAGTCGCCAGTTTTTCTCCATGTTTGGATTTGTTTTTCTTATAAATATGCCTTAAGTTCCGTTGCTGGTAGGTTTTGGCTACATCTGAGATTTAGACAGGTGGAGAGAATGTGGAAGGGCATTCAGAGGGTATTTTTCTGGGCAGAGAAAGAAGGGTAGACTCTGTCAGCAAGAGTGAAGTGTGAATGAGCATGGCACAGCCAGGGCCCAAGTCAGGGGAGGAGCTGGATGAGAAGGAGACTGCTGAACTGTCCAGAGCAGAGGACCAAGTCTGGGCACAGCGGAAACTAGGACAGAATTGCTCAAGTCGGGGCTTTCCCTTTTTCACATTATCCCATTTACCCAGTCCGGCCACCAGATCCATACGCTTCTATATCAATAGCTCCCTCCTCTCTACCTCCACTGCTCTGGCCTTAACTCAGGCTCTTTTCATGTCCCCATCTGGACTCTTGCAACAGTTGCAAAGATCCATTCTCAATATGTCTTTACGTATGCAAGCTTTTTCTCAAGCTTGAAAAGGCCATCTTCCTTCAGAAAACTGAATATAAAGAGATCTTATCAAAGTCAACAGCCTCTTGAGTCTTAGTTCTACTGGGCAAGATGCAAACTGCTCTAATTCAAACGGCCCATGAGCTCCTATAGGCTACTTAGATCCTCACTGAGTCCTGGTGAAAAGGAAGTGGAATTCACAAGAGCAGGGGTTCTCAAGCTAGAGAGGTTCTCAGAATTCTCCAGAGAGCTTATAAAAACAGGAATCGCTGGGCCCTACTCCCCCAGTTTCTGATCCGGTGTAGGTGGTGTAGGACCTGAGGATTTGCATTTCTGGCAAGTGCCTGGGTGGTGCTAATGCTCTGTGAGCACCTTGAAGGTAGAAACCCTGCTTTATCTCTATATCCCCATGGCCTTTGCATAGTGTCTGGAGTGTGGGAGGCTTTCAGTAGCCACTGTTGAAAGAAGGAAACCATAAAAGAGAGAGAGAGTGTAGTACTCCTAGGAAGAACTTCCTTCAAATACCAAACACCTTTCTTCTTTCAACTTAGCTCATACTGGTTTCTCCATTTCCTTATTCTTTTAGTCTAAACCAGTGGTTGCCAAACTTTTAGAGTTCACAGATCATCCAATTCTAAGAAGAAAAGAAATATCGATTTGATTTGAGCCTCTCCTAGGTTTACTCACTTTTTAGTTTGCCTTGTTAGGGCATTAAAAGACAAACACACACGTGTCTTCTACCATGACCAACATTTCATAAAAGAAAGACCATTTTAATAACAAAAATGTTAAAAGGCTATGATCGCAAAACAAAAGATAGTCCTTTAAATGGAGTACATTTCTTTCTATGAAAAACCACATGATATTTCCTTAGTTTTCTCTTTCCACCACGATCTGGTGAACGTTTTATTGCAGATTACCATTGGGTGCTGTACCAGCATTTGGGAACCACTGGTCTAAACCCACCCAAGCTATAATTCCTCCCAGAACCCTGTGTACGGGGCCTATAACCTTGCCACCTCAGGTAATTTTTGGTTCTCAGGGAGGGCCATTTCTCATGCTATTCTGTCTGCTTGGAATGCTTG
Organism: Balaenoptera musculus; assembly: GCF_009873245.2. Lineage (NCBI taxonomy): Eukaryota > Metazoa > Chordata > Mammalia > Artiodactyla > Balaenopteridae > Balaenoptera > Balaenoptera musculus. The sequence continues at coordinate 93,706,015 of NC_045806.1, forward strand.
CTGCCCACCTAGAAAGCCCTTAATCTGTTCTCAAATCCTGCCAGTTCCATGATGTTTTCCTGACCTTCATCATCCTGGGACAGTAATTGCCCCACACTTGGTGTTTCCATAGCACTCGCTCGTTTGCACTGGGCTCATTTATTAACAGGTCTAGGCTAGAACTCCTGGAGTCCTAAGACCAAGACCTCGATCTTGCAGATACCTTGGCAGGGAACCTGGAACATAGTTATTGCTCCAGAGATGTTTTGATAAAAACCATGAAAAGGAGCTGGACTTGATCTGATGGGCAATAGACAACGATCATAAGTCCCTGGTCAGAGGAATGACACAATCAAAATGATTCTTTAGAAAGATTTTACTTGCAGTGGAGACCAGGATAGACCAAGGTGGGAGAAAGTGACATCATGAGAAATCAGTGATGAGAAGGGCCTGATGATACTGGGGATGAAGACTGGCCTGGCCAGTCTTATTGTCGTATCTAACTTTTCTTTGGATTAGGAACACTAAGAAGTCCTCCCCATATACTTTCATTGTCTCCACCAGAGTGATGGTCACGGGGCTAGTTGATAAAATACTGTATGGAGGAATCATCCTCAATCATCTTAGTCCTTGCGAATACCTAGGCTGCTGGCATCTTTGCTTCTCCAGACACAGGTCAGATGGGAGCTGTAGGGTTGGCCTGCCCAGTGAAGTTGGCCAAACTGTTTTCCAGGATCTCCGCCTCCCCTTTCTGTGCCCTTTCCTCCCTCCCTCTCCATCAACCTCTTCACAAGCCCAGTACCTCGTGTTCTGTTAATAAAACCCTATCTGAGAAAAATATTCAATTTGTCACTTATGCCTGAGGGTGAATAAGATACGTAGGTGTTCCCTCTCCCAGAGAGTAGCTGCACATCAACCTACGGAGGGAGAAGAGCTACACTGTCCAAGGAACTGCAGGCAGCAGGTAGAGGTATTTTCAAGGAACCCACATGGAGTCTTCCTTGGGCCTCTGAAATCACAGCACTAGAAGTGACCACCTATGCCGTTGGCACAGACTGACCTTGGCCAAAGCATGGTAAGCATAAAGAGTCCATTTGATTCCTGCTCAGCTCTGGAAGGGAGATCTGAGATCTTATATGTTGCAAATGTGCTGTGCTGTTAGTTATGGTGTTTCCATCATACATTGATTCTCAGCTTCCTCATCTATAAAATTAAGGGGTCGGATAAAATATAAAATAATGTCGAAGTTTTTCTGCCAGCTTGGACATTTTGTGGTTATATGATCATCGGTTCAATGCTTTAAAAAAAAGAGAGAGAGAGAGAGAATGTCAGCCAGAAATATTGAAATCAAATTTTATTTTTGGAAAATGACATTACACACATCTTGCAAATGTACACAGAAATGAGAATGAAATGAAGAACAGAGCTTGAGAGCCAAAATGATTGCAAGAGCAGCTCTGTGGCTGCCCGATATTGAATGCTGTGAATCCGCAGCATTCACAGTTCACAACACGTTACACACATGGGGAACTTCTCTAGACTTTGAAGTCCTCTGACCAAAGAAAGCCCTCATCAAATTGTGGAGGGAGGAAGAGGGATATTAACAGGCACAGGAGATGAAAAGGGTCTGCTCCAGCTGGTTTACATGGGCCTCGCCAAACCTATCAGTTCAAGTGGGAACAGCAAACCATAAAGGAAGATGCCTTCTTGGAACACTGCTTTTGAATCACAGCCTAAGAGCGGGCTAGGCATTGTGTGGGAAACCAACAGCAATGCATATAAACCCATGTCCTTGTCTTTTCTGGCTATAACTATTCTAAAGGGGCAGCTAAAAATCCCTAAATATCTATCGTCTTTCTCTGTTTTCCTTTTCTGTTTTAGAAATAATTATTGGTCATTGGTCAAGCAGAGCCTTCTCAGGGCCTCTGAATATTTCAAAACTTCTGCAAGGATAAGGGACATCTTTGTCCACTGTCTTTAGATTATATGTGATTCTGAGAACTATTCAATGCTGCAGTGTCATCAAATGGCCAAAGAGGCTCCCAAGTTGCCACTGATTTTTATGCAAAGGGGAGCTGAGTCTTTGATCACAATGCCAATCTTTGGGAAATGGTCAATAACTACCGAGAGAATGTTGAGAAATATCTTCCCCCCCCCCTTTTCGGTTTGTTTGTTCTTTGCTGACTTGACTTGGCAAAAATTATTGGCCCCTAAATCAGTTATTTACAACCGTAAGACCCCTGGGAGCAGGGGGAGGGAGAAGGCAAGGGAGGGAAGAGGGACCACAAGGAAGAATATATTCTTTTCAGAGGTTAAAATGAGTTATTTAAGAAATGTGATGTACAATACCATGCATTTACTCTCCAAAGCTAGTCACTAGCAAGCTAACGCCTCTAACACTACAACCACCAATTACAGCTGTTTTGCTACAGTAACTGAGTTCTAACTACAGCTATAGGGCAGAAAGGGTGGGCTGTTTCCATTTTAAACTTTCTCCCTTGGAAAATGGCCATAAAAGCGTTTTCTGTACAAGTTTAATGGCACAAAAAGGTGACCGAAAACGTTTTCAAGAACTTACCACACATGAGAAATGCGAAATTCAATCAAAACATGCATTAGTTGCGTACAAGTCATAAGGGATCATTGGCTTCAAGCTGCAATGTATTACAGGACCGTACGTTGGAGACATTTTGGTATAACCTCTTACTTGCTCAAATCCCTTTAAGAGAACTTACAAAGAAACGGCATTGGAAAGGGCATTCCATATGGCATCGCTAAGCAGTGACATTCCCAAGGGCTGTGCACCCTGTTGAATAAATTAGCACCTACAAGATGGCTTCTTTAGTTCCATTAATTACTCTTATATGGACTGCCTGCCAGGATTATGAACAGTTCGTGTCAATAGTAAATGTTTAGGTGGATTTAGTAACAGAAGGAAAAATACAATTCCAATTATGTGACTATTTCTTTTTATATTATGGAATTGCTAAATGCCCTTAACATTTAAACGAACCCCAATTGCCTATCGGTTTAACTTTAAAAAATTCAATATTTGGCAAGCCTTATGTTTATAAGGTTATTATAGAGAGCTTATTGTGTAACAGTAAAACTTTAAACAAATTGTTCCCCCACCCAACGCCAAATGACAGGAGAAATTACCTGTGGTTTCTCACTATATTGTATTGCAGCTTTTAAAGTTGTGAGCAAATTAAACAAAATCAATTCATAGTATTTAGCTGATATGAATCCATGGGTGGATTCTTCTGTTCAGCTGATTATTTCTCTGAGCACACTTCAGTGCTCCACAAAGCGGTGGACCAAAAGGAACCACAAAGTGTTCTGTACAATGCTTGGAAGGCAAAGACCCAAAGGTACGTGAGCTATAGGGAAACTGCTTGTGAGGATCTGCTTCGGGGAATCACAACTGAAAATGTTGAAGAAAGGGCCAGGATCGGATTGATTGCCACCAACAAACTTCTAACAGGACTCAGGTAGGATCAGGGCTCGTTGAGTCTGGAGATAATCTCTCATCACCAAGGCAAAATCACAGGGCTAAGAAGAGGCATATGCCCAACACCTAGATAAGGAGGAAGGAAAAAATAAAAAAGGGAGAGAATAAAAGAGAGAGAGAAGAATTGCAGAGGACGAAGGAGAGATGTTTGTACTGTGGAAAGAGAGCGTGCTAAAACAGAGTATAAAACTGAGAGCAAATATGGTGAAGTAGAGAGAGAAAGAAAAGACTAAGAGATACACAGGGGAGGTAAGGTAGAGAGCGGCAAAAAGCCATTGATTTCCTCAGGTTATTAACCCATAAATGAAAAGTTCCAGTGCCTCTAAGTCTTTGTCTTAGTTTATAAGATGTTTGCTCTGACTTCTGCTGTGCCATCTGTCCTCTCTCAACTAGTCTGTCCTTCTCATCAGGAGCAGGAAGATGCCTTAATTCCCAATGAGAATTCCATACTCCCCTAGCCCTGGGCATCCAATGTAAGACAAGATTGCTTCTGATTCCAGAAGATGTTGAAGCCTATAAACTAAGGGATAAAAATTCAGGCAGTTAGAAGGGATGGGGGCTCAAGAGTCTTGTCATATGATAACCAGTGTCGCACTGCCTAGGCCACAGTGGGAGGCCTGCTTGGATCCTTAACAGAAAACAAGCAGGAAGAAACACCAAGACCACACTAGATCTTTGAGGATGGAGATAAGCTTGGGGACCAGGGTGGGAGACACAGAAGAGGAAGTCACCCTCTCCTGAAGAGACAGGAGGAGCAAAATTCTTTAGCCAGACATACTGAAAGACCGGCTGATGGAGAAGGAGCCTCCTGGTCTCTGAAAAGGAAAAGTGGAAAATGTTGGAGATGTATCTCCAGCCAAAAGGTAAGTGAGAAGAATCCAGGCAGTATCCTTGTTCCAGGTGGTCACAACTATAAAGAAGAGGAAACCCTGCATGGAATCATAGCACAGTGGATGAGGCTACCTATGGGGTCTCCTTCTTGGGCAGAGGCAGAAGTGTGACAGCCTCAAAGTTTCATACCAGGAGAGAGACCTAGGAAGCCCAGCAATTGCAAGGCTCCATGGCTATACAGGAGGTCTCAGGTCACTTCTGGCATATCAACGGCTAGGCCTTCATTCTATCTAGTTTCCTGGTACTCAAACATAGGACTCTAACCCCTCCCCAGTCCCAGATGAGCTTCAAAACACTGATGGTTTACTTAGGAAGCCAGCCTAGGCCTCAAAGCCAAATCTCTTAACGCAATGAAGACAGTACATGAGTGAGGCCTGGTCTTAGAAATCCAAGTGGCCCCATGTGGCCAAGGACAAGCTCCAATGTGTTTTTTAAAAGAAATATCCATGCTTTTTATTCCCATGGCAAACTGGACAGTGAAGGAGGTCATTCAAACCCCACTGCCCCAGTGCATCAGTCTGGGGAAGTCTCTAGGCATAGATGTTTTTGAGGAACATTCTCATCAGTGTGCTGGAGCTCATCTTGGAGAATTGGGCATGCTTGTGCCCTTGTCCAAGGGAGATGCATTTTTTTAAAAAAGATAAGCTATTTAGAAAAAAATCTGAGGGGGATTGGGGACACGTCCATCCAGAGTACTGAAGGGACTAAGAAGTAGACACAATTTTGTCCAAGGCAAGCACTGGATTGCTGGTCTAAGACTTGGGTTGGGTGATTCAAAGAAGGATCTAGAGGCTCAGACCCCTTCTTCTTGCCTTCTTCTGATAACAACACATCTCCTTTAAGGTTCCTTGGTTACTTCTGATTGAGGAGGAAAAGCAGGAAGGAGAGAGAATTTCCTGAGGAGTGGGGTAAGCACAGAAGGAGGTCTTTTGGAACTGAACTAATGAATACCTAGTTCCCAGGAAGAACCTTGCTGTGAGGAAAACTACGTCTTCAGACCTCGTTGTCCTGGTTTCTGCCATGGAAGGCCACAGGAGCAGTGTACACAAGAAGATAAGTATGGTGTGTACAGCACATAGCTTGCTATTTTAGTGCAAACACAAGGAGTCAATGTTTAACATCAGCCAGGGTACATTTTAGTCACAAAGCCCCTTGCTTATACCTGGAAATTGTCTGCATCAGGGCAGGATGGCTATGGGGACATTGTGGATGCGGGCAACCATGACAAGGTCAGGTTATTTTCTCTAGCTAGTCTCACTCCCATATTTTAAAAGAAATCATTGCCAGTGAATGGTAGCCACACTCATTTAAAAAAAAATACTTAAGAGTCATCTCAGAAAGTCAGGATGAACAAAGCTATTATTCTTCCCTCCCTCCCTCCCTCCCTCCCTTCCTCCCTCCCTTCCTTCCTTCCCGTGCTCTAGGAACAAGAAACATTTTTCTCAGCCTACAAAGACCAACCAGTATGAGATGAGATGAAGTGAGCTGACAGGGGACACCAGTCTTCCCCCATCCCATCTGAACGGGGCAGGAGCTCCGGGGACTGTTCTGAGGGCTCCTCAAGGCAGGGCAGTGATCCCCTGTGTTGGATAGACAAGGTCAGCAACCCCACTGTTCCTGTTGGTCCCCAATGCCTCCTTCTCTTTGGGGACATCTGCAGTCCATGTGGATGGGAACCATGTGAATATAGGAAGAAAGAGCCGTATTAGGTTGCTGGGTGGATTTCCCACTGAGATCAGGGCAGCAGCATATGGCTCCAAGATGCAACATGACCCTGGGAAAGAATTCTCAGGAGCCTGGTGGAAGGCAATACAGTTCAGTGGGAAAAGGCCTTGGAATAAGAGCCAGGAGATGTGGGTTCTAATCCTAGCTCTGCCCCTAGCCAGCTGTGTGACCTTGGGGAAATTACTTTACCTCTGCATCTCCTTTCCTGGCCTGAAAATGAGGAATTTGGAGTAGACGATATGATCTTAAGGTTCCTTCCAGCTAGAAAACTCTATGATTCAATCTAGGCTAACACTAAAGTCCTTAAGGACACAAAGCAGTCATGCTAATGGCTATCCTTTCCAAAACAGTGAAGAGAAAAGGAACTTTTCTCTCAATTTACCCCTAGTTAACACTACTTATGAAGTTGTTCAGCCCAGCCCCATATATACATTTTCCCTTTCTTTGTCCCTATTTCTATTTCTGTAAGGAAGAAAAATCAGGAGGTAGGAACAAGCAACAGATGGATTGTGTGTGTGTCTGTGTGTGTGTCCAAGAGGGAGGGAGATTGGGGCGGGGGGGGGGAGTGGCGGCAAATCCTTGCTGAGCGACGTGCTACTTGCTGACTGTGCAGAAGGTAACACAATGGGACTTTCGTAGTAAAACCGGATTGGATAAAATTGAGAACCAATGACAGGGGTGAAGGTGCTCAGTAACAACCAGATTTCTTTTTGCCTTGAAAATGGGCCAATTTAAAATGCAATTGTTAAAGGCTTGAATTTTGAACTACACCAAACTCCCCTAAAGTGGCAGTACAGAAACATTTCCTTATAATTGATTTTTTTAAAAGATAGAAATTCTATTCTTATTATAGAAGATTATTATTATAGAAGATAATAATAGGAATTCTTTGATTATTATAGAAGGTTGAAAGATCATTCTAAAGAAAATATGGCCACTGAATATTTTCTAATGGTACATATGCCACAAGCAAGGGAACGCTCAGAGGTGTAGCACAGGGCGTGGACATGAGGAAATCTGAGTTTCTCCTCTGGTCCGGCTCTTTACCAGTAGGTCATTTAGCTGCCTCAGCCTGCATTTCATCTTAAATCGAAGGAATTGGACTAAATGAGATCTGGGGAAAGATTGTGGGTGAAATCTTTGGGGAATCGGGCCTGCAGTTTAGAAACAGACCTCCTACCACTCTCTACATCCTCCAACCCAAGTACCAATTTTTCCCAATTAACTACAAATTGCTCTGGCAGGCACTAAGCAAACCTTGAACTTCTAGAAAGAAGTAGGGGGTAAGTACAATGGGCTTCTTAATGGTTTCTAACAGCCTACGAATAAAGGAGAGGGGCAAAAAGAGGTTCTCATCATTTTGGGTTCTTCAATGACCAGTTTTACCAGGAATCAATACTACCAACATCTGGACTTTCCTTGAACCAAAACTGTTTTATGTAGCTAAGGACACCTGAAGCTTGTCTAGGGGCATCTGATCTACCCCTTCCATCACGAGTTTCCTCCTACCCAGTGCACATCAGCAATGCCACCAAGTTGTCACTGATCCATGTCGGGGTGTCCTGTAATATCTCCTAATTATGAAGTGGCTGCACACACACACACACACACACACACACACACACACACACAGCAAGCTCATTCTAGTTAAAGTGGAGGAACAAATGCAAGTCATTCAATAGCCAAACAGCAGCTTGGCTTCAAATGCTGCGCCTTTCCAACTATCTGAACAATTACAAAGAAATAAGGACATCTTCATATCTGCTAAAAGCAAACACAGAATTGGCATGCATGGCTTTCACTTGATTTAGTTGTCTTTGCCATTATGGGCTATGATTACAGACAAAAAGCAGTGTTATGAACCTGTACCTCAAAGACTGAGAACTATTTCAAATGATCAGTCCTCAGCAAAGAGAAATCCTTTCTAGTGTTAAAGACAAGTGAAAGGACTCTCTGTCTTCAGTATGAAATATCAGGATTATAGATAAAAAAGAGCTGCTTAAAATATGCCATAACATTTCATTTAAAATATAATCAGAATGTCTGGTCCACATTGAAATTATTAATGTAAGCATAACTGTTAAAAAGTTATCAAAAGACTGATTCTATTGAATTGGCCTCTGCTATTCATTTTGTTTTTTCCTGGAGGTTTCTGTTTGGCAGTGACAGCATGATTTCTAAACTACGTTATTCTTCTGCATTTTTTTTTGGTAAATTTTCTGCATGTGTTTTTTAGACAAAAGAAAAATCACCAGTTTATAAAAAAGGAGCCTGAAGAGTTTGCTCCTGAAATATAGACACGAGGTTTTATAAAAAGGATATTGGTTTCTTGCTATAAAAAGCGACCGAAAGGTGTCAGACCTGAAAACAAATTCTCACAGTGTTTTCAGTGTTAGCTGTTGACAAGGCATTCAATAGAACAGAGATAGATGGATACCGTACGGTTTGTGTTAGACAGCCTCCTAGAGGAATCAGGTATATGGAAGCCGCTCACCCCCAACTCTTATTAATTGCTTATTGATTCTAAATTGCCCCAGTGGAGATGTTGACAAGGAATTCACTGTGCTGTATAAACACTACTGAAATGTCTACAGTGTTTTCCAATTTTGCCTGGTTTCTTTAAGGCAGCCCTGCACCGGGGTCCTAAGCATCTGGTGTCAGAATGACAAGTTGCTGGTGTTTCTCCCCCTTGACAGCCAGAATTGGCGCTAAACAACAAACTGGGGGTTCAATCAGGAGTGAAGAGCCAGGCTGGGGAGCTGCCTTGCCGTCTTCCCAGGATCCTCCAGCATTCTTGAGATGGGGAGACAAGGGGCACTTGTATTTGTCACTCTTGGATTTGCCAATGAGTTTTCTTCCCCCACACACACATCTTAAGTGCCATGTATGTAAACAACTCTCTACAGAAGGAAGACTGTCATGTATGAGCAAAGCGAGATGGGGAAAAATAACGCAGGCGCCTAAGTATTCAATAGAAAGGTCATGGACTAGCACATTTTGCATCGTTGGAAAGTTACCCCAAAGGATGCTTATCAATCTATCTCTTATAATTGGTAACTGTGGATCAGTGGCCCAGAGGAGAAATCACAGGAAAATAAACCCAACATATTACAGTGTGTTTTTAAAAGTAACAACAACAAAATAAAAACTTGAAAGCACCAGTAGCCCTGTTGGCCGCTTGACCAGAAGTACCCTATTGTAACGGTAAGCTTGGATTTGTACTCTGGACTCTGAATACTCTCCTCCTTCACATGGAATCGCCAAGTGAGTCTGAGTCATCCAAGGACAGAGGCAGGTACAGGTCCTGTAAGAAGATAAGAGATAAAGTTAACTCCCCTTTTCTTAACATCTTGGGCTCTGCAATGGGCAAGATTATATGGATGCTTTTTAAAAAACTAATATTTTCTCTAATTTTTATTTTGAAATAATTATAGATTCACAGGAAGTTGAAGTACAGGGAGGTAGCCTTGTACAATGTACCCTTCATTCAATTTCCCCCAGTGGTAACATCTGCAGTTTTCCATGCACTCATGTGTGTGTGTGTGTGTGTGTGTGTGTGTGTGTGTGTGTGTGTGTGTGTGTAGTGTAGTCCTATGGGACTTTACCATATGTGTATATTTGTGTGACCATCATCACAGTCGAGATACAGAACTGTAGCCTCACTAAAGGGCTCCCTCGTGCTACCCCTTTATAACTATATCCACCCCTACCCCATCCCTAAGCCTTGGCAACCAATACTCTGTTTTCCACCTCTACCATTTTGTCATTTCAGATGTTATACAAATGGAATCATACAGTATGTAACTTTTTGGGATTGGCCTTTCCCATCAGCATAATTCCCTGGAGATTCATCAAGTTGCTGCCTTTAACAGTAGTTCACTCCTTCATATTGCCAAGCAATATTCCATAGTGTGGATGTACCACAGTTTGTTTAACCATTCATCGGTTGAAGGGCATGTGGGATGATTCCAGTTTTAAGCTATTACAAATAACACAGCTATAAACATCCATGTACAGGTTTTTGGGTTAACATAGTTTTCACTTCTCTGGGATAAATGCTCAAGAGTACAACTTCTAAGTTGTGTATTATTGCATGTTTAGTTTTGTAAGGACTGCCATATGTTTTCCAGAGTGACTGTACCATTTATATTCTCACCAGAAAAGTATTAGTGATCCAGTTTATTCACATCCTCACCAGTATTTGGTGTTTTCACTACTTTTTATTTTAGCCAGTCTTGTGTGTTTGTAGTGATACCTCATTGTGGTTTTAATTTGCATTTCTCTGATGACTATGACGTTAAACATTTTTTCATGTGCATAGTTGACATCTATAATTCCTCCTGAGTTCAACTGAAGAAACAATTCCTCAGAAGTGTTTCTTCATGTCTTTTGTTCATTTTCTAATTGGATTTTTCTTATTGTTGAGTTTTAACAGTTATTTTCATATTCTATATATGGCTCTGGTTAGATATGTGGCTTGCAGTCTGTAGCTTGTCTTTTCATAACTTTTGCATGGTCTTTGACAGAGCAAAAGTTTTTAATTTTGATGAGGTCCAATTTATCCAATTTATCATTTTTTTCTTTTATGGGTTGCACTTTTGTTGTCAAATCTAAGAACTCTTGGCCTAGCCAAAGATCAGAAGATTTCCTATGTTTCCTTTCTAAATGCTTTACATTTACATCTATAATCCATTTTTGAGTTAATTTTTACATAAGATATGAGGTTTGGGTTAGGGGTCATTTTTTTGCCTAGGGATATCTAATTGCTCCAGCACCATTTATTGAAAAAGCTATCTTTCTTCCACTGATTGACTTTTGTACCTTTGTCAAAAATCAGTTGTGGATGTGTATCAGTTGTGGGTTCATTTCAGGCTCCCAGAGAGCTGCCAGGCCCTGAACAAATGGCTAACCCAGAAAATGTACCCCATCACCTAAGTCCAATTTATTTCTTAATGCTTCCATTTCCCACCAGGAATTAGGATTCATGGCTCCAATACTGCCCCAAGCCTTGTCTATGTCTTGGGGAGATGGGATGATATGGCATTGGTTTTTTCCCACCATTCCCAGAGCTCTATTTGGAGATCCTTGTGATTATTCCTGGACTTACTTCACCCATTGTCTAAATCAGAGCTTTTCAAATTTCTCTCTCCATCTCTCTCTCGCTTCTCTTTTAAATTCTCTATTCAAATGAAATTTTTCTTGGAAGCCAAATATATGAAATAAATAAAAGTGTAGTTGTTTTGGTTGAACCAGACATGGGGGAGGCAGAATCTCACCCATCCCCAAATGAAACACAGTTTGAAAACCACTGTTTTCATTTACATTATCAGCAAAATACTAAAGGAAACTGGAAATTTTAGGGTCAAGTCTCTGGATATTTAAGAGACTCTCTTTGGTAATGGAAACAGAGAACTTCAGTAGTGGATTGTCCAAGAAAATTAGAGAATGCAGCTTCTCCTTGAGGTAAAGGAAAAAGTGAAGATGAGGAAGGGGGACAAGAATGGGGAGGAGAGGGACTTACTTATCTAACACTGAGAATGCTTTTTGCTGAGAAAGAAGGGGCAGGAAGTCTGTTAGGCCACTTAGAATGGAAAGAGAAGTAAAGTGTATTCAGAAACTTGAGGTCTTAGTCCTGGTTAAGTAGTACTGTGACACTGAATAAGTCTTTGAGTCTTGGTTTCTTCATCAAGAAAATACAGAATGTACAATCTGTAAGGTCTCTACCAGCTCTGAGGACTCTCAAAGAAAGACTGATTCATTAAAAAACACAACAAAGGCAACTATAGCAAATAGATTCACTTCTCACCAACCCATAATCCCTACACTGTAAATCAGGGGTTGGAAAACTTGCTCTGTAAAGGGATAGACAGTAAATATTTTAGGCTCTCTTTGCTGGTCACATATGGTCTCTGTCACACAGTTTGTTTGTTTGGGTTTTGTTTCTTTTACAATGCTTTAAAGATGTAAGAAAGATTTTTTTACATCGGGGGGCCATCCAAAACGACCAGGCCATACACATGATTTGGTACCCTTGCTCTAAACTACCAAATAACATTTCTTAGAAAACTGATAAACAGGTAGGAAGTACAACACTGAGGAAACAATAGGAGGGCAATTAAAAAAACACATAAAATTGAATTGAGGCAAAGTGGCATACAATGGAGTTGCATCTCTGAAGGCATTTAGTTCTCCACAAATTGAGTAAAGTGAAAATTGAACATAGTCAAAGTATCTTTGAGCTCTAGACTTCAAGAATAGTGGAGAAAGACTCTCTGAAAATCTACTCCTACATAAATGCAGTAACACTGGAAAAAATTGTCAAAATCAACTTTTTCAGAACTCTGGAAATTAACCAAAGGCTTGCAACAATCCAAAAAATGTTTATTCAAGAAAAATGGCCTAATCTCAGTAAGAATACCGAAATTTGGGGTGCTTTAACTTGCCCTATTTCTATTCTCCCTCTCCCCAGCTCCAGGGTATCTCTGAAAACCAACAGCCTCCCAACTACAGTATCTGAAAAAAACCTAGCAGCCACTGGAGGATGCAGAATGGGCTTGGAGCTCCCCCAAATGCCCTATTCCCAGAGAACTGTCACTATTTGACCTGTCTGGTAGCTCCCACTTGTGGGGCTCTTCTTTATTTGACCTGACTCAGAGCACACTCACTGTGAACAGCCTTTTCAGGGAGCATTAATCAGCTGCAATTGTTTAAAATCACAGCTGCCTAACACGGGGGAAACTGTTGGGGCAAATGAAGCTGTTCAAAACCTTAAAAGGAAAAGCTGGAGAATTCATGTCCATAGGGGACTTTGAAAACTTCTGAAAATATTCCCAGGAATCTCTAAGGCCAGGCACGTGTTCAGGACTGGGTATATTTGAAAAGTTCTGAAAATATTCCCAGGAATCTCTAAGGCCAGGCACATGTTCAGGACTGGGTACATTCTCAGAGAAGACCTGAGAAGTTCCTAATCTCTCACCTCTGGTTGGCCTTGAGGCCCTGTGCAAACAGCAAGTGAAGGCTGAGGCAAACTGCCTGACAGAGCATTGAAATCAGGCTCCAACACACACACACACACACACACACACACACACACACACACACACACACAGAGCCCTTCAGCAAAGGCTGGGAGACTTATCGGATCAAAGCATTTAAGGAAATCTAGGAAAATTATCCTTCAAGAATGAAGGAGAAATCAACACATTCCCAGATAAACAAAGACAGAGCTAGCAGACATGTCCTATAAGAAATACTAAAGAGAACCCTTCAGGGAGAAATGAAAGGACAGTAGACAGCAATCCACATAAGAAATAAAGAACACTGGTAAAGGTAAATACATAGGTCAATACAAAATAAATTATAAATTAATTTTTCTAACTCTTTTCTTCTATTATCCAATTCAAAAGACAACTGCATGGACTAGTAATTATCAAGATGTGTTGATGGACTTATTATGCATGAAGATGTAATTTGTATGTGAATAGGAGCACAAAGGGGGGGGGAGGAACAGAGATATATCAATACAATAGCAAAAATTTTATATAAAATTGAAATTAAGTAGATTATGTTAAAATGTTAATTGTAATCCCCAGGGCAACCACTAAGAAAATAACTCGAAATAAAATTAGTAAAAATACAACAAGGGAATTAAAATGGTATACTGGAAAAATATCTAAGACAAAAAGGGCAGAAATCCAGGAGTGAAGGGACAAAAAAAAGACATAAGACATATAGAAAATAGCAAATGGCAGATGTAATTCCTAATTTACCAATAATTACATTAAACATAAGTAGATTAAGCACTCAAATGAAAAGGCAGAGATTGGCAGAATGGATTTAATAACATTCAGCGCTATGCTGTTTGAAAGAGACATAATTTACATTCAAAAACATAAATAGGTTGAAAGTAAAATGATGAAAAAGATTTGCCATGCAGTTAGTAACCAAAAGGGAACTGGAGTGGCTATACTAATATCAGAAAAAATAGATTTTAAGACAAAACTTGTTACTAGAGACAAAGAAGAACATTTCATAATGATAAAATATAACAATTAAAACATATCTGTGCCTTAACAACAGAGCACCAAAATACATGAAGCACGAAATGATTGAATTGAAGTGAGGAATAAACAATTCAACTATAATGGTCAAAAACTTCAATACCCCACCTTCAGTAATGGATAGAATAACTAGGCAGAAGACCAACAAGGAAAGAGAAGACTTGAATGACAGACACTACAAATAATTACACATCTAATCTACTCCATCCAACAACAGCAGAATACACATTCTTCTCAAGGTCCCATGTAATGTTCTACATGACAGATCATATAACAAACATCAACAAATCCATAAAACAAATCTCAATAAATGTGAAAGGATTTAAATCATACAAAGTATGTCCTTCAACTACAGTGGAATTAAATTAGGAAGTAATAACAGAAAGATATTTGGGAAATTCACAAATATGTGGAAATTAAACAGCACACTGCTAAATAATCAGTGGGTCAAAGAAGAAATCACAAAGGAAATTAGAAAATACTTTGAGATAAAGGAAAATGAAATAACAATATACCAAAAGTTATGGGATGCAGCTAAAGCAGTGTTCAGAGGAAAATTTATATGAAAGGTTCAGAATATGCTAACTCACAGAAACAGAGAGTAGATTAGTGGTTGCCAAGGGGGTGGGTGGAGGGGGAAGAGGCTGTGACTACTGATGGGCATAGGATTTCTTTTGAAGATGATGAATACATTCTTGCACAGCTTTATGATTATTCTAAAAACCACTAAACTGCGTACCTTAAAAAAGGTGAATTTTATCTCAATGTTATTTTAAAAAATAGTACTTTTAAAAATCCTTTACATTGACAATTGAATACTTTTTAAATTTTTTTTATTGAAGTATAGTTGATTTACAATGTTGTGTTAATTTCTGCTATACAGCAAAGTGACTCAGTTATACACATATATTCTTTTTCATATTCTTTTGCATTATGGTTTATCACAGCATATTGAATATAGTTCCCTGTGCTATACAGTAGGACCTTGTTGTTTATCCATTCTCTATACACCAGTTTGCATCTGCTAATCCCAAACTCCTGCTCCTACCCTCTTCCACCCCCCTCCCCCTTGGCAACCACCAGTCTGTTCTCTATGTCCCTGATTCTGTTTCTGTTTCATAGATAGGTTCTGAATACTGTTTATATGATTCCTGAGCAGGTAACCCTATATAGCAATATGCATGTATCGGTGCATAGTGTATACAGTAATATTCAGTAAGTAATGATGTGTAGAAATGTAAGAGGCGGTTTTGTAGCAGTTTTGTTCTATGACTATATCGTGACCACTGATGAATTCCATAAGTTAAACTTACACATAATGCAAGTCCACTGTAATAGAAACAGCACGGGATTAAGAGCCAGGAGACCTAGGTCCTAAGCCTAACTTCCCCTTTCAGGGTCTTTGCTTCTGTATCTGAAAATTGAGGAAGATGTAGACTATAACATCTTTAAGTTTCCTTCTAGCTCTAAAATTCTATAAAATATAACTTGGATCATTACATTTTGTTTTTCTCTAGTTATATCAAAGCAAGGGAAAGGAGGCAGGCACTACCAAGTTAGTGAACTCCCTGGGCATTTTTCAGGCAGCACACAAGGGCCTTTTCATTATGGAAGCCACTTTGGGTCCCACCGCACTGAATCATTGGGCTTCAGCATTCACCCCTGTTCTGCATCATTCATGTAACAGATCCTTCAGTGTAGCTGGTTGGTTAGTGGAAATAATTATCCGAGAAAGATTGTTCCAGACTGTTATCTCAGAGGAAGAGGGGACAGGCCTGGGGGTAGAATTGGGAGGCAACTCCACTTGCAGCTGCTGTGACTTGGAATGGGTGGGGTGAGGCGCAGGCTATGGAGAAAATCCAGAGGACTAGGCCTAGGTATGACCTTCTGTACTTCTGTCCTCCATCAATTTATTTAGTATTCAAAATATATTTTCTTGTATGGGTAGAACAATGTTCAGGAAAAGGAATTATCTCAACATTCTGTTTTTGTTGATTGATATGTAGAAATACAGAAACACACATATTGCTTAACAATACAAATAATTTGCACCTGAAATTCATTTGCTTAGTCCCCTGGAGCCCTACAGAACAAAATGTTTGTAACAAATACAGCTGTGCTGGCGATACTATTGCGTTAGAGAAAACAAAAACTTGGTCTCTGGTCCAAGAAACTTATAGTCCAAAGGAAGTCAGAGAGAAGTTTTGAGAAACCTGGCTTCTAGTTTGGGTTTACTTTTTCCCAAATGTGCCCTGTGCTTTTCTGATGGTGTGGCTTTGTTCTTGTAGATTTTTTTAAAAGCTGGAATGCCCATTCTCTTCACCAACCATCAAAAGCCTACCCAGGCTTCAAGGTCCCACTTAAATGTCACCTAGTCTATAAAGCTTTCGTGTCTCCCACCCTCCCACAGTCCGACGTCTTTCCTACCCTCCTTTGTGTGCTCCTGCAGTTCTTTTCTCGCTCTTGATTACGCTACCAAAATCCACTTAGAGTGGTGTCTGTGATGTAAGATTCAGGACCCTGCTTTATTCATCAAACTATCTCTCTAAGCACTTACAGGATGACAGAAAAAAAAAAAGTCTGGAAACACAGAGGGAAATGTATATTTAAATAATGTTAGTTATGTTTCCAAATAATATGTCAAATATATTTTCCTTCAATCTCCAGGCAACTTGGCAAGCGAAATGTCTCCAAATTTAAAGCCATGAGGGCAATCACTAATCTGGAAAAAAAAATTTTTAAATAAATGAAAAAGCGTCCCTGTGTTTCTAGGCATTTTGAACATCTTTAATATGGTACCTTCTCTGAATTGTTGAATCATACTGGGGTTGTCTTTAACCTCGGCATCTCCTTTTTCTCATCTGTAAAATGGAAATGCTAACCTGCCCTATCTCTTTCACAGGGTTATCACTAGGGTAAATGAGAAAATGGCTATGCAGAAAGATAAAGCAGTATGAAAATGCAAAATGTTGTTCTCATTAACTATACCAGGATTTACTTCGTGTCCATATTGCAGCACTTGAGTATGCGGACTTTGGCTAACCTCATCGCAGCTGCATTAAAAAGGATTCTCCATGAGTTGCTTAAGAGGAGAAGCCAAGAGGCTGATTACAGCTTAGGGCCCTGCCACAACTGTCAAAAGTTACCAAAGGGATGCTGGGACTTCAAGTTTGTTTCCAATTGTGCAGGAGGAAAGTCATGGCCTCAGCCACCTGCTTCCTGTCTCCACCATGACTCACACCTTTCAGGTCCACTTGGATGGAAGTTCAGGTGAGATCTGCTTAGGCCCACTGCCCAAGGACCTCGATGGTGCTAAGGCTCAAGTAACTTTGTGAAAGGAGGAGCAAGAAGCTGAGCCTGAGCCCCAGGGGGACTGAGGCAAGGTCACAACACACTTTTTAGCTTATTCAGAAAACCCAGCTCATCCTCCATCATTGGTGGTATAAGCATGAGGCTACTGCCTCCTGATAGGATGCACTGAGCGAGATGCAACATCACTTCTATGACATTTCTTGTCCCAAATGCACAATCTGTTAACCACAAGGAAACATCAGACAAACCTAAATTGAAGGACGTTTTACCAAATAACTAGCCTGTGCTCTTCATTTCTACAATATACTGTCTTGAAGATTTTTTAGAAGACTCAAGAACTTTTCTAGATCAAAAAAGACTAAAGAGACATGACCACTGAAGGCAATGTGTGATCCTAGATTGGATCCTGGACCAGAAAAAAAGAACGCTCTTGGGGCAATTGATAAAATTTGAATATGGACGGCAGAGTATATAACAGTATTGAATCAGTGCAAACTTCCTGATTTTATAATTGTACTATGGTTATGAAAGAAAATGTCCTTATTCTTAGGAAATACATACTGAAGTATTTAGAGGTAAAAGGGCATGATGTCTTAAACAATTTCAAATGGTTAAAAAATTTAGTGAAGTGTGTGTGTGTGTGTGTGTGTGTGGAGACAGAGAGAACACAAAAAATAAAGTAAAAGGGAAAAAAATAAACTGGTGAATCTTTATAAAGAGTATACAGAAGTTCTTTGTATTAATCTTACAACTCTGTAAGTTTGAAATATCAAAGTAAAAAGTAAAAAATTAGTGAAAATTATACCAAAATCCAAATGTTTTTTAAAGTTTGCTCTAGAAAATTAATATAATTTATTATTTAATGTTTGTTTGCTTAACTGCCATTAAAAAAGGGTAATTTGAAAAATAAAATGATACACTGAAAACTCAATGATACAAAGAAAATAGGCTCGGACAAGGCTGCCACCTGTAGCTTGTTCTGGTCCTTCAATGGTGAAATTCGTTTTTAGAATTGAGTCCAAAACAAAAACAAAACAAAACAAACAACCACACACACACACACACACACACACACACACAAAGCCTGCAAACCCAACCAGCTGAAACGGTTTAACAATGCACTCACCTCAATGGGCTTATGGATGGTGGGGCCTCAGCCTAAATGAACTGAACATGTCAATTACAAAGCGGAAGGACTCAAGTGTGCAGACCAAATAAATGCCCAGGCTGCCCTCAGCCCTTTGGAGAAGGTACTGGTGGAAGGTGCTGGGGTAGGTCACACTTCCCAGAAGGAAAGTGTGGGCAGAAATGCATAGAGCAAAGACACAGTAAGAAACAGTGGAGCATCCCCAGGAGGTTCTGTGTGGACAGTAGAACAACTGAAGTAGGCTACTCCTCGTCTTGGAATGTCCACACTGACAAGCTTTGCTGCTCAGAAGAATCACTGAAAGCTGACTGCAAAAGCAATTTTCATCCATCTCACAATCTCTGGGTACCGTTGGTTACACAGACAGTTCAGCAGATCTTCCTTTGGGGAAACCAAATAGCTCAACAGAACAATTCGAAGGTTCTGGTCAGGGTCAGTACCAGAAGCTAAAGAAGTCAATAAAGGAATGGAATGGGCATTAGGAATGATGGAGCAGGTAATGGTCAAGTTAACCAGGAAATTAAAAATCCTGATGTAGAGAAAAGGAAATGAAAATAGGTGTCAGGCAGCGGTGTGCTGTTAAATGTGTAACAACCAACTTCCTGTGGGAGAAAACAACAACCTTGATTTGTAGTATTTGCTGAATTCTAGGGTGCAAATATTCCCATCATGGCTGAGCTCTAGGTACCAACACGATGTCACCGAACACAGAGTTGGGAAGCGATGTACACAATCAGCTCTCAGGAGCTAGTGCGAACCGCCTGCAGGAAACCACTGGTAGCAACCTGGGTGCCAGTCTTACGTCTGCTGCTACCTAGCTATGTCACCCCAGTAAGTAACTTCGTTCTGGGTCTCAATTTTCTCGTCTGGAAAACATCAATCTCACAAGATTATTGAGAGAATCAAATGAAACGAATTTATCTCCATCTCAGATCTCTTGTAGCTCTTACCCTCTATGGTTCTGTGATGGAGTTGGCCACATTGGTGGCTTTTTGCCTTTCTCCATCTCTCGCCAAGTCTTGTGAGCTGGGAGAAGACAAGAGAATCCTAGAGGAAGCTGCTCTAGGGTGTGGTAATCAGAGCAGAAACCACGTTCACATGGCCTCAGAGATGAGGTTGAAGGCAGTGGCCACTCCAGATTTTTGATACAGAAGAGACTTCTGGGTGGGAATCAGTTTGGAGAACAGGGGTAGAGAATTGCTACACGTCTATTATTTTAATGGTATATTTATTGGGGATGACTTAGAGGTGTAAAGGGTGCCCAGGGCCAATGCAATGTATATATGCCCTCTCTTCCTACACTGTACCAGAATCTGCCTGGTAATGAAGAATATACAATGAAACTAGGGCCTGTTCATACTTTGATGTCCTGCGAATCTAAAGGGAGTAACTTAGGGCTAACTTTCTTTATGTCATTTATTGGAGCCTGGGGCCATAAGTTGCCCTCAATGCCCTCTTTGCTGTGCCCCTGAGCCGTCATTTGGTGACACTATTAGCTCAGAATGGTTATTTGGGCCCTTCATACCTCTTCCTTTTGGTTAAATATAACCAGAATTAAATAAACTGGGGGTCAGAAGAATAAATAAAAGTGACTGGAAGCTTAGCCCCTGCTGGGATTCCCAGTGCTTCAAGCTAATGGGCCAAACGAAGGGAAATTCTGGCCTGGATGTGCTGCTGAGGTGGATGGAAGAGAAAACCCTCACCAGCCATTCCAAAAAGTCCAAGTGCAAAGGGGTTTAGTAAGGTATAAGAGACATAATACCTTGTGCTTCCGGAGGCTGCCAGGACTGGTGGGCGTAGAGATGGGAGACTGCTTAGACTTGGGGGTAGAGAGCTGGCTGCTGGAGGTTCCGTTTGCTAGCCCAAGGCAAGAGAAAAGGAAGGGATAAAAATCAACAGCATACAAAGGAACATGTTATCCTTCCCCTCCGAAGACACTGAGAACATTCAAACGAGCTATACAGACAACCAAGTGATGTGAGGAGTGGAACAAAGGTGAAAAGAAATACATTCCTCAGAAAGGCAAGAACTGCAATGCTCAGTTAATTAGATCCCCATACGGTGCAAGGCGGTAATCCACCCACCCATTCCCCCGTGTGCTTCCAATTACAGGGGTCTGGTTCTTTTCAAACCTTTTTCATATTCATTCCCAAGTTTGACCCTAGCAACATCTCCGGGAGGTAGTCTGGGAACATATTACTTTGTTTCAATTTTGTAAGTGAGACAAAATTGAGGCACAAAGAGATTATGCTGCCTTACCTTAAAGGGGAAGAAATATGGGTGAATTGGACCAGGGCACATCCCCTTTGGTGACAGATGATGCGGCAGCTGCAGGACAGCCCCGTTGTCTATCTCTCCCCCCTCTCTCTTTTCCTGCTCATCTTTCCTCCCACTCTCTCTTCCTTACCTCATTCCGGGTGCAAAGAACAGAAAAAAAAAAAAAGAGAGAGGGAGCTAATCAGGAAGAAGAATGAAAAAGAAAGTAGAGGAGAAACAGAGTGCGAAACATAAAGAGAGGTGCCAACAGCAAAATGGGCAGAGGAGAGAATCGAGAAAGAGGGAGAGAAGGAGATCAGGAATGGAGGAGACGAGACGGGAGACAAGAGATTCTTGGGGAAGAGAAGAAGGGGGAAGTTTGAAATCGGGAGAAAGGCTTAGAGACAGAAAAAGGATAACGGTAGCCAGAGTCAGGGTGCACCCGCATTTGCCTCTAGTCAGTAAAATGCTGAAAATGAGATGGTTTAGTATTTAACATCTCCATATTCCACTGTGTTTGCAAAATTGTCTTATATTCCCTTGCTGACTAGATTTTTTAAAGATCCAATCATGTAAAGAAATGTGGTGCACTGAAACAGAACAATTAAACACCTTTCAAAGGGGATTCATGTTCAGACATCTCATCTAAAGTTAATCTCTTTTAAAATCTAAGGACCTACATTGTTCATCAGATATTCTGAAACGTGCTTTAAAAATAAGGGCAAATATCCCAAGGGTGTTGGTGGAGTGGGGGAAGGAGAAGAGAAAGAAAGAGGAAGGGAAGACAGGAGGGGGCGGGGAAGGAAATTGAAAAAGTTAAGCAGGAAGATGGCCTGAGAGTGTTGTTATTAGTCCCACAGGTAAAGCTTAAACTGGTGTATCATGAGTATTTCCTGAGGATATACTTCCTCTGCACCACTTATGGTAATGTTTCCCTAGGTTCTGGAACCTGCATATCAACTGTAGAGATGAAAGAGACATCAGTGTGGTGGTTGATGAGTTTGTCCAAGTGCAAGTGAGCTGAAAAATGGGCACTTAGGAATCCACCGTCTGGCCTTGCCTGTGTATTCACTCATCTCTAACCCACTCACTGAGAGGCCTTTCTCCCTGTCAGGGCTTCCTGGAAGTCATTCATTCAGTTGGCCAGTAGCTACAGAGTACTTTCTCTAAGCGAAGCCAAGTATTAGACATTGAGGTTTCAGAGATGAGTAAGTCACTTCCAGTGGGGTGGCAGGTAAGAATACAGTGGGAATAAGTGCTACGACAGAGCCATACGAGGGGTATTATTGGAGCCCAGTGGAGAGGCTTTGAAATCAGGGGATTAGGAGGCAACACCTGAAAAAAGTCTTGAAAGGTGACTCTGGAATAGACAAATCCATAGAGACAGAAAGTAGATCAATGGTTGCCAGGGGCTGGCCAGCAGGGGGCAAGGAGGAATTAGGCAGGGCAGGATGGAGAGGTCTGCTAATAGGTACAGAGTTTCTTTGAGGGAATAAAGATGCTCTGGCATTAAATAGTGGTGATTGTTGCACAACTCTATGGCTAAACTAAAATCCAGTGAATTGTACATTTTAAATGAGTGAATTGTTTGTTATGTCAATTACATCTCAATAAAGCCATTGAGACAATGAATTGGAGCTAGTTAGGCAGAGAGGGTAGAAAGGGTATTCCAGACTTCAGAATTACACCAGTAGGGGCAAAGACATGGCGGTGTGAAAGAATACAGTATGTTTACAGAAGTGCAAATAGCTCCAAATGGCTCAAGCATAGGATGCCAGCAGTGAATTCTGAGAGATGAGACTGGAGTTGAGGATAAACACCAGACCCTGGGGGCCTTTTGTGAAGTCTGGGTTTGATGTGTGAAAGAAATCTGGGAGTGATACCATCAAATTTGCATTTAAAAACTATGACTCCAGATGCAGTGGGAAGACTGGGGTGAGGTGGGGTGGGTGTGGGATGGTTAAAGGTAGAAGCAAAGAGATTGGTTAGAAGACAATGCATTAGTCCAGGTGAGAGGTGGTGATGGCTTAAATTAAAGCACTCGGGAGGGAGAGAAGGGATCAGGAGAAGATAGAGGCCTAGAGGCCAGTCAAGCTTGGAGCGAGCGTGATGTGCACGTACCATGCAAGCCACTTAAGGAGAAACATGACCTGTGCCAAACAGCACACAGACTGGGGGAGCTAGGCTTTGCCAGGGCACTAGGCTTTCTGGTGAATAAAAGAAGCACTTTGGAAAAGGCAAGAGTCTGTGAAGCCACAGTGAGGCAAAGGAGTCATTTACTCTGCAGGAAAAGGAAGGAGCTACTGGACCATCTATAGTGCCTGGGGGTCTCCAAACAGGACCTGGCCCTTAGTATTCAAGATGGAGAGCAATCTTGGTGATCAGTGTGAGCTGACATAATGAACGTCTTCCAAAAGACCCCTGACCCCAGCCAGGAAGTCTAACAGATGTAGGCATCCCCAGGTAAGTTCTGGCATCTTGTTCCACATGGTCACTGTATCTTTCGGCAACAACAGATTCTAGTTTCCCAGCATTTGTCAGCCATGCTACAAAAGGATGGCTACTATACTTCCAGTGTGAAAACTGTCTTTTTCACCTACCCTCTTATCTAGCTTCTTATCTGAGAATGAGCCCACTGGTCTTGGCAAAATGTGGAAAATTATTAACCAAAGCTTATCTGTATGGGAGTCAGTCTCCACTTATTGGCCATAGATCTGCACATACAGGCTTCTTTTGCAATTTCTAGTTCTTTTCTCAACATCCTCTGTAACTCTCTCATCTGCAAACTTTACGGGTAATACATAAATACATATTCCATGTATACCTCTCTCTCTATTCTCTGTATGTCTGTATATGTTTATATATGTTCCACTGCCACTCCCCCAATCAATCAATCCCCAGATCAATCTTAAGCTGCTTATAAATAAAGGATTTAATTTTGTCATCAACATTCAATAAGCATTTGGAAAATCAGTTTTTAACCATTTAACTACAATTAATTTAATTGTTGAAAAAAACGCAGACACTTTCCCAGACTTCCCTGATGGAGTCAAACGCAAAGGTGGACATAGAGAAATGAGAAAATATAGACACGTACAGGCAAATGTCAATTCCTTACAAGCTGAAGGAGCAGACTACATAAAAATATATTCTCATACGCATTTCTTCTAGGGGTTCTGTGGGAAAAAAAATCTGGGAGGGTGCCATTTCATTTGAATTCTGAAGCCAATTCGTATAAATGTCACGTAAAAGAAGTAGCAGGGAAAGATGAAAATAGGGTCTGACGAACTGTGCATAGTCTTGGATTGGCAAATCCACATGGAAAGCTGTCACAGTTCATTTTGAGAGTGACTAGAAATAACACCGGTTTGATAGCCCTCATTTTCCTTTATTCTGCTTTACTAAACATCTTTAGCTCCTGTCTCCGATGTTCCAGTTCTCAGCTGCAATTTGAGAATGTATGGGGGGAGTGTTTGCCCTCTTTTACTTGTCTCTCTCATTTCCCTCCTCAGAACCACAGCACTGCCTCACTGTCGTCACCTTTTATTTATTCATAGTCCAAATCCTTATATTTCTTTCTTCTCATCGTGCAGTTCATTTTTTCCCCTCTACAGCAAGGTACATCAGGAACTTTTCAATCTCCTAGGCTGTCTTTTATCAATAAAAACCAGGATAATAATGCTTATTGTGCGTCTGTGATAAGCCAGGCACTCTTTTCTCTCTTTCCATTCTCTCTCTCTCTCTCTCTCTCTCTCTCTCTCACACACACACACACACACACACACACACACAGAGCCTCATCTAGTCGTATTCTAATTTCTGTTGGGGAAATAGAGGCTCGCTCCAGTTAGGGGTAGCAAAGTCAGGATTTGAACACAGGTCTCTCTGATTCCAAAGCCTATGTGTGTTTTGGTTTGTTTTCAGTTTTTGCTACATTGCTCTTCCTTTTTTATGTGATTTGCTTCTGGGACTCCTACTTATGACAACTTTCTGATGGCGGGTAGGAAGGAAGGAGAAGAGTTGTGGCAGAGAAAAAAAAGAAAGAAATAGGAGCAGGTAGAAGCAGACACCAGAGCTTATGCTCGTCTTCTAGACTTTTATCCTACTTGATCTAGTTTAGATTAGAAAGTGATTAGCAAGAGCTATCTTCCATTCACCCTACCAACTGGGTTTCATAGAAAATGTCATGAAACAATAGCAGACACAGCAGCCAGACAGACGTGTAACTACCCTCATGCCACATGCCTCTGGGAAGATGGTACCTGTGCCCTGTCCCTCCCCTCAGGTATGCAGCACGATTGCCAAGCTTGGCCTGGCACAGTCTTGGCTAACTAGCTTCTCTGAATGATTATACCTGCCCATTCCCCAGCGCTTGTTTTTAAATCCTTGGCTCCATCAGAATGGAACAGGACAAGCCCAAACAAGAGACGGCGGGTAAGGTAACTAGGCTGAATTAACTAGATTTGCAGGGATTTAAATGTGTAGGGGAACACGGGTTCCTAGGAGTGAGGAACAAGGTGGACGGAGTCAGTTCCCAAAGAACAAGGAGAAAGTTCAGTTCCTTGCATGGGCGGCCAAGGGCAGAGTATGGTCACCAGCCTGACAAGTTGATGCTGAGCTCTTAAGACTATGGATTCCCTTGTCTGGAGGCTGGACTGATCCCTGGAAATCAGGATGCAACTGTGTGTAAGGTGGATGTAAGTAGCCCCAGGTACAGTGATTAAAGAATTGTCTGGGCAATGAGTTAGATAAGTCATTATACTTTCTGGGTTCAAGTTTGCATGGCACAGGAAGAAAAGGGCCAGTTTGACATATGTTTTCACCCAACCTTTGACTGGAGAGCAAACTGATTTAATACTCATTCACTTAGCTCTGGTTTTTCCCTCCCATTCTAATCCCAACACTTAAGCTCAACTCAAAATCAAGTCTACTGGTTTTGGTTTGATGTCTATTTTGAAATATTGCTCACTGAAAATAAATAACTCAGTCTACAAAAAAAAAAGCCATGACAATAATTTCAGAGCCACCTTAATAATTGCAGATGTATTTCTACAATTGTTTTCAAAGCATTTTGCAATATATGAATTCACATGATTCTCCTGATAACCCCAAGAGATGGTAGCCAGGAATTAATGGTCTCCTTTTAATCACAAGGATATAGAGGCTCAGCGAGTGTAGGACTTCCTTAAAGGGTATAAACTGCTTCTTCTCAATGGATGGTGGACTTGAGGATTTGCTCACAGATTCATTTCAAAATTCCCTCAAAGTTAGCATATCACATACCACCATGACCTTTTAGTGACTGGTTCCCTGTCTTGTCTTTTCTAATTCCCTAATGCCTTGCAGAGGGAGATCTCAATATACGATTCAGCCACTTCCTCATTTTTTTCTCATATTGAGATGCTCTAAGTGTTCCTTCATTCCAGTCCAAAGACACCCTGGTTTCTCCCTACTTATACAGGGAGGTTTTCTGGAAGGCCATCCAAGTAGAACCAAAGTGGTTTCAACTTACTTCAGAACAAGGCCAAGAGACAGGGCCTGTGGTTTTCACACATTCATTCCAAAGAGCCCTTGGGCGGGGTGTATGGATTGGTTTGGCTAATTGCTTCTGCTCAGTGGAAATCCTTTGTCCCTCTCCCCAGAACCATCCAGTAGGGAAGCAAGAACTAAGGGGCCCAAAAACAATTCTTCACTGATTTGATCATAGGGCCAGTTCTCAGACCAAATTCAATCATAAGTTGTGAGATACCGTAAGTTCAGAAGTTGGAATTTGAACTTTAAATCTATTCCCTTCAGAGTCTTGAACAGCATGCAGTGGTGAATCTTTTAAATAAAGGAGAGAAGAGATTTCCCTGTTGCAAAACAAATATGTGATGCTGGAGAGGGTGTGGAGAAAAGGGAACCCTCCTACACTGTTGGTGGGAATGTAAATTGATACAGCCACTATGGAGAACAGCATGGAGGTTCCTTAAAAAACTAAAAATATCACTGATGAACATAGATGCAAAAATCCTCAACAAAATACTAGCAAACAGAATTCAACAGCACATTAAAAGCATCATACACCATGATCAAGTGGGGTTTATCCCAGAAATGCAAGGATTCTGCAATATATGCAAATCAATCAATGTGATACACCATATTAACAAACTGAAGGAGAAAAACCATATGATCATCTCAGTAGATGCAGAAAAGCTTTCGACAAAATTCAACACCCATTTATGATAAAAACCCTCCAGAAAGTGGGCATAGAGGGAACTTACCTCAACATAATAAAAGCCATATATGACAAACCCACAGCCAACATCATCCTCAATGGTGAAAAACTGAAACCATTTCCACTAAGATCAGGAAGAAGACAAGGTTGCCCACTCTTACCACTATTATTCAACATAGTTTTGGAAGTTTTAGCCACAGCAATTAGAGACGAAAAAGAAATAAAAGGAATCCAAATCAGAAAAGAAGACGTAAAACTGGCACTGTTTGTAGATGACATGATACTATACACAGAGAATCCTAAAGATGCTACCAGAAAACTACTAGAGTTAATCAATGAATTTGGTAAAGTAGCAGAATACAAAATTAATGCCCAGAAATCTCTTGCATTCCTATACACTAATGATGAAAAGTCTGAAAGACAAATTAAGGAAACACTCCCATTTGCCATGGCAACAAAAAGAATAAAATACCTAGGAATAAACCTACCTAGGGAGACAAAAGACCTGTATGCAGAAAACTATAAGACACTGATGAAAGAAATTAAAGATGATACAAACAGATTCAGAGATATACCATGTTCTTGGATTAGAAGAATCAACATTGTGAAAATGACTATACTACCCAAAGCAATCTACAGATTCAGTGCAATCCCTATCAAACTACCAATGGCATTTTTCACAGAACTAGAACAAAAAATTTCACAATTTGTATGGAAACACAAGAGACCCCAAAGAGCCAAAGCAATCTTGAGAAAGAAAAACAGAGCTGGAGGAATCAGGCTCCCTGACTTCAGACTACTACAAAGCTACAGTAATCAAGACAGTATGGTACTGGCACAAAAACAGAAATATAGATCAATGGAACAGGACAGAAAGCCCAGAGATAAACCCACGCACATATGGTCACCTTATCTTTGATAAAGGAGGAAAGAATATACAATGGAGAAAAGACAGCCTCTTCAATAAGTGGTGCTGGAAAACTGGGCAGCTACATGTAAAAGAATGAAATTAGAACACTTCCTAACACCATACACAAAAATAAACTCAAAATGGATTAAAGACCTAAATGTAAGGCCAGACACTATAAAACTCTTAGAGGAAAACATAGGCACAACACTCTATGACATAAATCACAGCAAGATCCTTTTTGACCCACCTCCTAGAGAAATGGAAATAAAAACAAAAATAAACAAATGGGACCTAATGAAACTTAAAAGCTTTTGCACAGCAAAGGAAACCATGAACAAGACGAAAAGACAACCTTCAAAATGGGAGAAAATATTTGCAAACAAAGCCACTGACAAAGGTTTAATCTCCAAAATATAAAAGCAGCTCATGCAGCTCAGTATCAAGAAAACAAACAACCCAATCCAAAAATGGGCAGAAGACCTAAATAGACATTTCTCCAAAGAAGATATACAGATTGCCAACAAACACGTGAAAGGATGCTCAACATCACTAATCATTAGAGAAATGCAAATCAAAACTACAATGAGGTATCACCTCATACCAGTCAGAATGGCCATCATCCAAAAATCTACAAACAATAAATGCTGGAGAGGGTGTGGAGAAAAGGGAACCCTCTTGCACTGTTGGTGGGAATGTAAATTGATACAGCCACTATGGAGAACAGTATGGAGGTTCCTTTAAAAACTAGAAATAGGACTACCATACGACCCAGCAATCCCACTACTGGGCCTATACCCTGAGAAAACCATAATTCAAAAAGAGTCATGTACCACAGTGTTCACTGCAGCTCTATTTACAATAGCCAGGACATGGCAGCAACCTAAGTGTCCATCAACAGATGAATGGATAAAGAAGATGTGGCACATATATACAATGGAATATTACTCAGCCATAAAAAGAAACAAAATTGAGTTATTTGTAGTGAGGTGGATGGACCTAGAGTGTGTCATACAGAGTGAAGTAAGTCAGAAAGAGAAAAACAAATACCGTATGCTAACACATGTATATGGAATCTAAATAAATAAATGGTTCTGAAGAACCTAGGGGCAGGACAGGAATAAAGACACAGACGTAGAGAATGGACTTGAGGACACGGGGAGGGGGGAGGGTAAGCTGGGACATAGTGAGAGAGCGGCATGGACATATATACACTACCAAACGTAAAATAGATAGCTAGTGGGAAGCAGCCGCATAGCACAGGGAGATCAGCTCAGTGGTTTGTGACCACCTAGAGGGGTGGGATAGGGAGGGTGGGAGGGAGGCTCAAGAGGGACGGGATATGGGGATATATGTATATGCATAGCTGATTCACTTTGTTATACAGCAGCAACTAACACACCATTGTAAAGCAATTATACTCCAATAAAGATGTTAAAAAAAACAAAACAAACAAACAAAAGAACAAATATGTGTACCCAGTTGTATAATATTTTGGCACAGATCAGTTTCCCTCAAGAAGAGGGCGTCTGTAAGACGGCTGCTGGATGTGCCAAGATTATTTTCTCAGGCTTGACAATGCTGACAACGTTTATTTCCAGTCGAAGGGGGTTCTGCTGGGGACATGTTTCTGGTGGAGCACGCCTGTTGCCAACACTCACTCCCAATGTTATGGGGCAGGAACTAGAAGAAACTACACTGCTCTTATTTGTGGAAAGAACATATGCTTTGGAATCAGTCAGGGTTTTAAACCCTGGCTTAGCCATTTCCTAGATGTGTGACCTTGGGTGTAACCTACCCTCTGTGAGTCTGTTTCCTCAACTGTAACATTTGAATAAAAAGAGTGCATATGTCAATTGTTGTTGCTCTGAGGAGTACATGAGAGACTACATATAAAATGCTTAGCCAGGTGCCTTAGCAGATAGGGAGGGCTCAGTAATGACATCTTCTATTGCTATTACTACTGCCATTATTAGAAATGGAAGGAATTGAAGCACCAAGTTAGGAAATCCCCTTCCACAGGGGGTGATTTATCAACCTATGCCAGCTGAACACTAATTCTTTAGCTAGCAGGTCAGGCATTAGAGGACTGAAGTTTTCCCGAGCGAAGCCCATAATTCTGGTTTTTGCATGTTATTGCTGTGCTCCCCAGAACAGTCTTCAGCTGTCGGCTCGTCTCTCTTTTTACTCGCTCAGCCTTACCATGGGGGCGGGGGTGATCAGTGAACTCAATGTGGAAGCACTGAAGGTATTGGAGCAGGAAAGTTACACAATGGCCATGTTTTAGGATGAGAAATGTGGTGGCACCACAGCAGATGTGTAAGTGGACGGAGATTTGAAGCGGAGATACTATGTAGGCGTGTGCTGAGTAATCCAGGCATCAGGTGATGAGGGAAAGGAAGGGACTTCTGTGTGGGAAAGGTGAGGATGTTTCAAAGGTTCAACAGGAACAGAATATGGTGGGCATGAAGGATTAAAGAGTGGGAAGAGTCAAAGATAACGCCAAGGTGTTGGGCCTGGGGAATAGAAGAGAATTGATTCTGCTGTCAGGGAGTTGGGGAGAGGAAATGTTTTTGACTTTTAGACACTTTGCATTTGGCACATATAAGCAGAATTGTCTGGTAAGCATTCATGGCACTGACATGCAGAAGGAAGGTTGGGGCTGGAGATGTAGATTTAATGGTCACCTCTCTGTACCCCAATATGCTATATTCATTACCACCTCTGCTCTTTTGTCCATGCTTTCTCTGCTGCCAGAAATATCCATTTCCTTATCAATTGAAATCTAATTCTCCTTCAAGCCCCAGTTCTTCCAGGAAGCCTTCCCTTAGCACCCTAGCCCCCAATGAACTCTCTTTCCCACAAACTCCAGTACTTCCAATAGCACTTACTGCCTGTATCTCTCATGCACTTGGCATTTAAACAAACCATTATCATTAAGTCTTATTTAGCATCTCACTGCAATGGTTACATTGTGGACTGTGGAGCCAGATTGCCTGGATTCAAATCCCAGCTCTACCACTTACTAGCTGTGTGATCTTGGACAGGTCACATCGTTCATATGCCCTAGTTTCTTCATTTGCAAATGGGGATAATAGCACCTACCTCGTAAAGTTGTTGTAAGGATTAAACTAGTTAATACACGTAAAGTGATTAGAATGGTTGCTTGGCACATATGAACTATGTAAGTATTTGTAAATAAAAATTTTTGTTAAATTTATATGCATACTGGTTCCCCAAATACATCATAAGCTTCTTAGTGACAGGTAATTCATCTTATCATTTCTTTTCCTCATAGCACCTAGCATTACTAGTTACTCCACCAAAAATTTGCGGAATCAGTTGTATTTAAACACAAGTCCCAGGACTTCCCTGGTGGCGCAGTGGTTGAGAATCCGCCTGCCAATGCAGGGAACATGGGTTCAAGCCCTGGTCTGGGAAGATCCCACATGCCGCAGAGCAACTAAGCCCATGCGCCACAACTACTGAACCTGCGCTCTAGAGCCTGCGAGCCACAACTACTGAGCCCGCGTGCCACAACTACTGAAGCCCGTGTGCCCTAGAGAAGCCACCACAATGAGAAGCCCGCGCTCTACAACGAAGAGTAGCCCCTGCTCGCCACAACTAGAGAAAAGCCCATGCGCAGCAATGAAGACCCAACGCAGCCAAAAAACACACGTCCCCGGCTGCAGCAGGTTGCTAGGACTGCTACTGCAGGGAGATGGCTTAGCACGGCCGCATCCCATGCTGTGTGGAGTGCTCAGGGACGGGGACGGGGATGGGGGGTGGCATTTGACTGCTTGCTCCAACCATTTACTAAACGGCTCTCCAATGGCAATGGAAAAGTTGCCTTATATATAGGACAGTTCTTCCACTTAAACTAGACGTAAGCTGTGGTTTTAGAAAGAATCAGAATGGGGGAGGAGGCAAGGGAAGTTTTTCTCTTCCCAGAGCTTCGCCAAGGGCACCACTTTCCCTTGGACTGACAGTAGGGGAGCTGATGGAGTGTCTAGGACTGGGCACTGGAAACAAAGGCGCTTAATTACTCATGGCTTGCTCTATGCTGCACAAAGAGAACGACACAGATACCACCCCCCTCTCCCAGACTCTCCACATCCCTTGCCTGGAGGTGGGGGAAGGTGGAAGGAAGCAGAGAAGCAAGGACCATGCATCAGAGACCGTTTCTTCACCACTCTGGAGCTTCTACACCCTGATTTAAGGGCAATGCAAGGACCGCCTACCTGGGAGTCAGGAGAGCTGGGCTCTCGTTCTTGAGTACTAAATAGATATCAGGAAGACTGAAAGATTTACTGAACCTCTTTAGATCTTAGTTCTCCAATCTAAAAAAAATTGGATAATTTTCCTTTCCCAATTTAAGCCATGGTGCTATTATGAGTGACAACTGAGATGATAGGTTTGGAAATATTTTGCAAAGTGTAGAGCATTTACTTCATGTAAAAGATCATTATCTGGAACTTCTCTCAGTTGCAGAAGAAGGGTATTATGCTGTCTACTAGTCACATTTGGCTAGTGAGCATTTGAAGCGTGGCTAGTCAGAATTGAGGTGTGCTGTAAGTGTAAAATACAATCCCATTTCAACAAATGTAAAATATCTCAACAATTTCTTACACTGGTTACATGATGAAATGATAAGATTTCAGATATATTCAGTAAAATAAAATACATTATCAAAACTAATTTCACCTGTTTCTTTGAGCTTAACTGTGGCTACTAGAAACTTTAAAATTACATACAAGGCTTGCATTTGTGCCTTGCATTCTATTTTTATTAGACCGAGCTGGTACATCCGGACAGTCACATTCAGGAAGGTCAGAATATCCAGGTCCCTCCATTTTAGGCAACCCAAAGCAGCGTCTTTGGTTCAGAAGAGGACTCCCGGATACTATTCTCCCATGGGCACCCTCACCTGGCTGTTTTGTGGCCCTTGACCTCCCCTTTCAAAAGCTGTGTATTTTGGTAGAGAAGACATTCATTCTTGGGAGTTTGGGGACAGGGAAGATTTGACTTTCAGGAATAGGTGCACATAGGTTGGGGGAAGGAGGGTGGAGAACATCGGGTTGCTACAACAATGACATATTATTGAAGAATAGCAAA
This sequence comes from Balaenoptera musculus, assembly GCF_009873245.2. Classification (NCBI taxonomy): domain Eukaryota; kingdom Metazoa; phylum Chordata; class Mammalia; order Artiodactyla; family Balaenopteridae; genus Balaenoptera; species Balaenoptera musculus. The sequence goes on from NC_045806.1 coordinate 93,739,135, forward strand.
CTAATTATCACATTACAATCCTCTCAGGTGGGAACTAGCTTCCTTGGAGGCTCCTTTAAAAAAAAAAAAAGAAGAAAGAAAAGGAAAAGATTCCTTCCCAGCAACTAGCTGACTTTGTCCTTTTAATTCAATTCAATTCAATTGGGGGGTAGCTGCATAAAGAGAAAAATTAACACATTAATGGCTAAAATGGAAATAGAGAGAGACACAGAAATGTCTTCCTTTAGTTCTGAAGCCAGGCTTACCCTTGCCCATCAAATGGCAAGTCCTAGGTTAATCAAAAGGGAGCACTGCACAAACTTCCTTCAAACATTCCATAGGAGCCTTCTGGGCTCAGGTTTCATCTGTTTACCACACAATCCCTTGCCCTACTTTAAAGACAAACTTGGCTAATGGGACTTGGATTCTCAGAGTCCGTCAGCTCTGCCTAGTGAGAATGAGAGCTCCTTATAGCAATATCGTATAGACAATCAAATCCTTCCTTAACTCAAGTTTAGGGCTTAGCAACAGACATTCCCTTTGGGGGCAAACTCAATACTGGCAGGAGTAGGGGCTGAACTTGAAGGGAATAAAGTAGAAGGACTTTGATTTATTCATGGGCAGAATGGGAAAGAGACAACTTAAGGACTAAGGAACAAACAATCAAATTATGACGCAAATTACAGACCAAATAGCATCAATTTCCTAAACGTCAAGTCAAACTGAACCCAGATATTAACTGAACCATGAACTGGACCAAATATATATATTTATATATACATATATTATATATATATAATATATATATATAATATATATATATATATATTTGAAAAGCTAGCAAACTTGTTCAAACCAGAATCAAACCTATATATTTTCTAATGAACTAGAACATCAAAACATTCCTTTAACTGAACCTGAACTGAGCCAATGTTTCATTTGGTTTGAATCCCGGCTAAAGAGGAACATTTTTGGCTTTCGTTTGTCATCAAAGGAAGGTAGTTAAAATTCCCTGGAAATGGCCTATCTTCCACAACCTTTAGTCACTCAGGTTGAATGAAGAAATGTGGATCCATCCACAAGTCTCAGATCTAAGACAGACTGACACAGAATGGAAACAGGGTGGTACTACCATGCACTACAAAAGAACAAAGAATTTCAGCCCCACACAATGCCATTATTCTTTGGTTAAATGTATATTAATCTGTATATGTCCCTTGCTAACAGCTCAGAAAACCTTGATACTTTATGAAACAATTCTTTCTTTATGTTTGTAAGGAGAAATTTATGCTAATGCAAAACTATGTATTGTCTATAGCTCACCGTTCTTGTTACCTGATTCTGATTCTGTGGAAGCTATTTTACAACCCTGGAAATCACTGATAACAATGGAAAATGACTTTTGTCTAGACATGCAAATTCTGTCTTATCCAAAATGGAAACCAAGTCTTAGATGAGGTAAGAAACTTGTCCCAAGTCACAAAGCTGGGAAGTGGTATAATTGGGTTTTCCTAGAGAGATGTCTCTCCCTCCTCTTCCATATCCTATCCCCCTACACCTCCCAGCTTGAGATGGTCCTGAGTGAGGAGGGGGTGGAAAAGGGAAAATGGGTATGTCAAATCTAAACCTTACCTAAAGTCCTGTTTGCCTGAGATCAGCTTTGCCCCTGTGCAATGTTCACTGAGTGGATGTCCTAGACTTGGCCCTAAACTCCCATGGCATGGGCAAGGTTGTGTTATGTGAATCCTTTTACCCTTCGGGGCTGAAATCATGTGGAGGCTCTAAATACATCATCTAAGATAAGCTCAAATGTTCTGGAAATTGCCATGAAGGTTGGCTAGACTAGAGTTTGACTTCATTTATGTTCATGAACTATCTGAAATGAAGATTTAAATTCTCTCTACTGAGGATACCACTTTAGATTTTTTACTGGTAGGAAACTGGGGCTGCTTGTAAGTCTGATATCTGCCAAGTAAGGTCCCATTTTCCTGCCTCAAATTGGTTACTTTGTTTATCTTGTGTGTGTGAATACATCCTCATTCCTTCTTTTAGCAAGGGAGCTCTGAAGGAATAAGAGTAGATCTTGCCTGCCTAAGCCTAGGTTGGGATCTATTATAACTCCTTTCAATTTGACACATATTCATTGAGTCCTAATGCATTCCTTCTCTGTCTCCAACATCTTAGAATCAGTGAAGTGCATACATTTTAGAAGGGAAATTCTGCATGTAGTATGCTGGAGATCAATTATTTGACACATGTTTAAACTGTGTTTAATTACAGGTGGTTGGGTTCATGTGTGCTGGGTAATCCAATTGGATACAGTCTGCAAAGAGAATTGATTTACTTCAAACTGCTGCCACTCCAGCATTTCTAACTAATGGGTTATGTGATGGTTTAAAAATAGGTCCCCTCCCCTTGAATGTGGGCTGGCCTTAGTGACTGCTTCTAATGAATAGACTAAAACAGAAGTGACAGTGTGTAGCTTTGGAGAGTAGATCATAAAAGGCACCACATCTTCTTCCTTATTCACCCTCTTGAATTGCTGTCTGGGGGGAAGATCCTGCCAATGGCCATCTTGGAAGTGGATCCTACAGTCCCAGTTGAGCCTTCAGATGACTGCAGCCCCTACTAATACCTTGACCTCAACTACATGAGAGATCCTGAGCTGGACACAACCACCTAGCTAAGCCACCCCAGAATTCCTGACCCACAGAAACTGTGAGATAAAAAAGGTTTGTTGTTTTAAGCTACTATGTTTCAGAGTAATTTGTTTTATAGCAAGAGATAAGTAATACAGGTTAGAAATCCCAGAAATAGCCAGTGATACTTCTGAAAAAATGATCAGCTAAGTGGTTATTGCCAGACTTTAGGAACCTTGATCAACTGTTTAAAGTCCATTTTTTTTGGCAAGGCCCTGCTTAGAACCTGTACAAACAATTTCATTCTCAATCCAAGTGTTAAAATCTAGGTCTTTGTAGTTCGAGCAATATGAATTTGCTTAGATAGATTCATGTGCTGCTCTGTACGTTTAATCAAAATATCACCAAACACATGCATTTTTTATTCCTTCCGCAAATATTACCTACATGCTTATTAGATCTCTAGTACCATGCTGGGTGAAATAGGTGCTCTTATGCATCTATTCATTCACAAGCATTATCTGAGCATCTACTAGGACCCAGGTACTGTGCTCAGCACTGAGGATACAGAAATGAACATGACACCTTGCCCTTGAGGGAACCAGCATTTAGTTGAGGAAGTAAATACATACAAGTAAATACATACTTTACAACACAGTTGTGGTGAATATTACCCCAGAGATATGAATAACGTGCTATGATGTTGCAGAGAATGGAACAACTATTTCTATTCGAGGTGTTGACGGATGAATAGGAGTTTTCAAGCAAAGAAGAGTGGCAGGTTTGAGGGATGGCATTCCAGGTGCGGGAGAACAGGGTATGCAAAGACATGGAAGTATGAAAAGCCTGAGCTGCCTCTTCACAGTTGAGTTCCTTCTGCTTGAGAATAAAGAGATGGCCGGTGATAGGCATGGTAGTGTGAGGCCAGCAGGACTGGCTTTTTTTCCAGGCCACGGGCATTTCAAAGCCAATAGGCTGCTCAAGCTGCCTCAAATTGAAGAAGCGATAAAGAGTGCTTTTGCTCTCTGCCCCAAGGCTCTCAGGCTAGAAGAATTCTCATGGTGAACCCTGAGCTTTGGGAGGACAAATATGGCAATCTTCTGGAGCATATCATTTCTTTACCATGAAGGACTCAAATTGTCTGTGCATGAGTCTACTAAGCTTCTAAACTTGGCCTTCTGTGCCCTTTTGCCTTTTAGATCAGTGCCACTCAAGCTATGGGTGCGAGACCTCGTACCAGAACGTAAACCAGCACACTGCTGCCTTTATCAGTGAAATCATGCTATGAAGTAAATGGTTTGCTCAGTGGCATGACTTACATTTGCCACAAGCTCCTAATCTCATCACACACTGATAAATAGTTCATGGGTCAGCAGTGATCCCTAGACCACATTTTTTAGATTGTTCACTATCCACTAAATAAAATCCTATATGACAAATGTCTTTATTTCCTTTCAGAGCCTGGCCTATATGTCCCTTTTCTCCTGTGAGAATGATGCAGTTTATTCTGTTTCTCTTTTGGTTTTGACTTCTAAAAAATTCAAAGTCAAGTTTGAAGCTCAAGGGCATCCACCATGTTGACACTTTGAGGGAGGCGGCTTATTTTCTTAGCTTTTGTTTTTGATTCAGATTTTCTATCTCAAATTTCTGTTTGACTTGATTATTTCATTGACTATGCATTGGCTGGATGACGTTGAGAAAGATGGCAATGAACACAACCATGACAAATAGCATGACAGCAGGCACGGCAAGTGGGCCAGATTTCTGGTCTGCATCCATTTGAGTAGAATCGGTGTCGTAGCTGTGTCTCCATGACCCCAAACAAGTTGAACTGGTTAGTCTCTGAATTGATAGAATTGGTCTCATGGAGACACAAATGGTGTTCATGAGGAACTCATTCCTCTGCATGCAGAGGGTACTGGCCTCTGTAAATGAAGTCAGCGTGCACAGTTAGGAGAAGAGCACTCACCGTCTTGGTCGTTACCTGAGTCAGCTGGAGACTTGCTCCGGCGCATGGGGCCAGGGCTCTTGGCTGAACTCTTCTGAGGTGTTGGGGATGCCTTTGGGCCAGCTGTGGCTGATGGGTTTCCCTTCATGACTCGGCATTCTGGTGGAAAAGGACACAGACAGCTTAGGAGAGCCGGGGAGAACCAAGACTCAGTATCTTGCCAACCTCTGGAAACTGCAATAAGCACCACATACCAAAGCACCTTCGGACTCAGGACTACAGGGTGGTTCTCATTGTTTGAAGGAACGATGGCTCTGGAGAGGAAGGCATGGGAGAAACTTTCAAAAGTCACCTGGGCTAAGCCAGGTGTTTAAATTCCTGAATCATGGAAACAAGGGAAGGAGTAGAAAAGCAGTTCGGGCAGGTCATTCAATAGTCAAGTCAATCATTTTTGGATAACCCAGTCATGTCTCAGAATAGCACCTGTTGACATAATTAATTAATTTCCTTGGAGAAGAGACTGACAGCTCAGAGGCTGCAGCCACGCAGATGAAACATTCATGAGTAAGTTAAAGGGGGGGGGAGGGAGCTATTCTTTATTATTCATCGCATGCCATGTATTGTAATAGGCATATTAAGGATGTCATGCCATCTTATAAAGAAGCACTACTACCACCACCACCATCTTGCATTTATAGAGTTCTTTTCGATTTTCAATGCATGTTATCATAATCTGCTATGCTGGTTTCATGAATAAATGGACCAGCAGTGACTATGCCACTCAGAACTTACAGAAAGCCCCTGGGTGTGTAGGAGAGTCTGCCAAATGTTCCTGCAACTTCCCCAACCCCAATCTGACACGTTCAGAGCACCCTTTCTATGCAGGTCACTCAGCATCCCTACAATGGTAATTTGGGGGCACTGATTGTACTAATATATTAGGAGGATTATTATACTCATTTTGTGGATGAGAATACAAAGAGCTTCAGCCTCTTGCTTAGGGTCACAAAGGAAGAAAACAGCAGAATAAGGATGATCAGTCAGGTCTCCTGAGTCCCAGTCTAGAGCTCTTTCCACGATACTTTCCCCAACCTCATGTGATCATGCTCAAAGTGGAACCAAACAGCTAGGCACAGGGTTGTCTCTTCATTGGACACCTCCTTGTCACCTTCTACTTAAAGATACATTGAAAATATCAGTCACTCAGAAAGATTAGATCTTTTCTGGTAAATTAAGTTTTTCAGGAAACTGAGGTAAGCAGAAAGCTCATTTTTGTTTGTTTTACTTCTTGTTTTGATGGATAAACTTTAGTGATCACTGTCCAGAGCTGAAGATGTAGAAGATACAAGAAACTGGACACAGCCTGAGATTTGTTTCGCTATTTTATGGTCATTTGCCTCTTCTCAAAGTGAACACAGCAGAAATGCCACCTCTTTCAGGGTCCTTGTCACTTGAGTTGTTTGCAGACTCTATATTAGTACAACTTGATTTGTTTTTTCCCACACTTTATTCCTCGTTATTGGGAAATATGTTTTGACTGTGTCTTTCCATCGGGATCATACCCTAGTCCTGTGGCTGTGTGAGCTAATTCACCGTGAACTTACACGTGGAGCTTGGACTCAAGCAAAGGGAGATGGGCAGATGCTCACCTCCTTCCTGAACTTAACAATCTTCTGGAATCTTGAGCCACAAATCAGGGGGAATGGGGCAACAAGCCAGAAGGTGGGAAGAGGGAAAATGTTTGACACTAACAACACAATGGAAAATATTTCTAAAATGGAACCATCAACATGGGCCAAAGAGCTGGAGGATGTTGACCAGAAAAAAAAAACATATGCATACAATATTCAAGTTCTGAATCCAAATGTTCCTTCCCGTGGTCTGATTGAGCCTGTCAGCCCATGTGACATAATATATGGTTCAAGAAATATGGCCACTATTGGGGCAGGTAGTGAGTTTTATTGAGTCTGGAGGCCAAACATCTGAGATATGCAATCAACTTTCACTTAGAGACTCATGTATCCAACTATACAAGAGAAAGGGACCATGCATGGATGTTTTCCAGGCCATATAAGCCCATGGAAATCCTAAGGGATAGAAGGAGCGAGAACAATGGAACAATAAAATTCAGTGGTTGTCCTTACCATTTTCATCCAGAGAAAAGTCATCCTGAGCATAACGAAATTTTTCAGGACCGCAGGCAATAAACACATCGTCATCACCAAAGAAATCATGGAGACAGGTTACCTACAGAGAAAGCGGAAACATTGAATTGATATTTGATGGTCTTGTGACAATGAACTTCATGCCATGTTGGCACGGGAAAAAAGTTTCACATCTGGGCCATCATTTTAGCCCCGAGGGATCTCCTTTTTCTCAAAATACCAGGCTCAGAGTCTGCACCACAGCCCCTCGTGAGTAAAGATATACTGAGTGCCATTTTCTTTCCATGTTGCATGTGTGGTATCTTGTTTCCATTTCACCAAGAGTAACTTCAAGACCATGTCCAAATGGAATGTTCCCCTCTGAATAAAAGTCAGCAAGCAGATGACCCTACAAATGTCACCTTTCCTCAGAGCCTCAAAGACAAGAGTGCTGTTAGCCCAAGTCTGGGGGCAGGGGTGTAGGCCAAGGAAGATGAGAAAGACCTTCTGTAACCTGAGATGGACAGACTCTGGCTGACCGAGATGTGGAAGTCCCTCTCTCTATCTTCATGAGTTTTGAAAGAAGGACACCGGTTTTTAACCGCTTTGGACCCACAAAAATTGGACTTTTTGCTAAAAGTGAACTGAGCACCTGGTAGCAGCCCAGAATACCATTCCTCTCTGAAAAAAAAGGAGGGGAAAACCGTCCTAACCACTTAAAATTTAATCAAGAGCAATGGGTCCCTGTAGGCTTGAGGGTCTGCTGGAAAAGTCGTGTTCCCAGGACCCTTCCCGCCCTCTAGCGCCCTATGCATTGCGGCTTCTCCACAACAGAGAGACAGTCCTCCCCAACTCCTTTTCTGCACAAAGAAATGAGGGTCCCTGGGAAAGTATGCTGCTCCCTGCAGTCTCCCCACTTCTCAGCTTTCCTAATTACATTTGATAATTAGTCCAGCACACCAGGGAAAGCCCAGGAGAAACCATAGAGTCAAAACATTCTTATCCCAATCCTTAGCTTGAAAGTGTTCAAAGCTTCTAATTGTTCTAAGCTACCCATTCAAGCTGCTAGTAATGACTTTCCAAAGGCACCGTGCTCACAAACTAACAACTGCTTGCTGGGTGCAGAGATCAATATGTTACATTTGAAAAATGTTTGTATTAATAACATCATCACCCACCCAGGGTCTATTCAATCCCTGTTCCCCCAGCCAAGATGATTGCAAGCCTTACACAAAGCAAGAGATGCTTAAACATTATCCACATTGTCTCAGCTTCCCAATCACCCAAAGGATGCCAAGGGAAGAGAGGGAGACTTGGAGGGCTGCTGGGTTCACCCCTATTAAGCCTCTTCCCAGCCCTGGGTCCTGACCTCATCAAATAGGCCACCATCCTTCTTTAGCCCACTCGTCCTCACCCATCCATTCCATAATCATGTAATAACAAACAGAGCTACCACTAATTGAATGCTTACTCTGAACAGGCACTCTGCTAAGTACTTCCAAATCTGTCATCCCATTTTACTCTCACAACAATTCCTAGAAGTTGGCATTATTGTCATCACTATTTTACAGATGAGAAAACTGAGGTCCAGAGACAATAAGTAAATTACTCAGGTGGAAAGCGATGAAGCCAAATAAGCGCAGATCGATGTGACGCCAAAGCCTGTGCTTTTAGCCACTCAGTAATACAAAGCACTTACATATGGTTCAGGCACTGGGGAGACAAAGATGAGTAAGACTCGGGCCATGACTTCATGGAGCTCATAATCTGATGGAATGAGATACACTGAAACAGAACATTTCAATATCATGTCATGAGTGCTAGGAGTATCTGCAGGTGCCTTGGGAGCTATTTAGTACCACCTCCAAGTGACCCAGTCACTAACTGGCATGTTAGTTCAATAAGCAGCCTGCATATTGCCCTGGTAGTGGATCCAACGATAGAGGCTACATACACAGCTTTGAATCCTTCTGCAGATGCCCACTGACATCTTGGACCAATACAATTTGGAGCCCCTAACTATGATACATTGTGTGCCTCTGAGTTGTTTATCCCTTGCCACCTCTTGACCCTGAAGATCTCTGCCATGCTCTGTGTTTGAGGTTGCCCCTGACTCTGACTGGCTTCATTTAGTTTTGGTCATGAGTGAGGGAAGCCTCTCCCTTGGGCATCCCTCCACTAGTGGTCTCTAGCATTTAGCACTCTGTTTCAAAACCTGCCTGTATTTTCATGAATACTCACCTAGTCCTTCCCATTAAATCACAGCTCTCCTGAATGTAAAGACCAAGTTTATCGCTCCCTATATATCTTCCCGTGGTTCCTGGTAGAGCACTTAATCGCATAGTGAGAATTTAGGCAGGGCTGTTTTTGCCTCAACTGAATGTAAAGAAAATAAGAAGGAGGTTTTGTAAGGCTATACAAAGGCAGAAAAGTAGAAACAAAAAGGAAGAAATCAATAGTGGCAGACAATAGGACCTAGCATTCAAAGGTTTTGAAAGGTAACACAAATATATAAATTTAGGAACAAGAAAGGAGCAATGACTGTGAATTCAGAAGTTATTATTTGCATAACTATGACAGTTAGTTTGAAAACAGATGAAATGGATCATTTTTAAAGGAAAACATAAATAAAGAAATTAGCTCAAAAAGAAATAGAAAACCTCAACCAACTACTGGTCATAAAAGGAATTTAGTAAATACTTCAAACAGCAACTCTTCCCCCAAAGGTACCAGACCATTCATTTTGGAGGTATTTGTGGAAATCACTTCCCAAGAAGAAAAACCGAAAGCTCAAAAGCAGCCATCGCAGTGACATGCCATGCTATCCTATTGTAGGACAACAAAGCCTTCACAGACTGCTCTGGGCGTTGCTGTTACAGTGACCCACCCTCCTCCAACTCCAAGCCTCTCTGCCCCCGCCCAGGCTTTGGGAAAAGCCTTTGGATAACCCCTTCTCTGGGGAGCTTCTAAGAAAGGCAAAGCCCCTATGCTTCTGACAAATTCACAGTGGTGTGGCTGGCTTCAAACACATTCATTTTGCAATCCAGCTGTTCAGCATCAGGTTTCTTGTGTGATCCCACCCCACATTTTACTGGTTCCCAAATGTAGACAAATTCATATTGTGCATGTGGATACCCAGCTTTCCCAAATGCCTTGGATACTGAGACACAGCAGCCCTCCCCTGCTTTGTTACAGAGCTGGGAAAATAGAAAGCCCTCCATCTTAAATATGAGGAACCCAAAACACAGAATGTCAAAGTGGCTGAAGGATACACAGATGGATCATGGCACAGTTGAGACTAGCACTCAGGTGTCCTGATTCAATTCGGGACAAAACAATTCAATTGCCTGAGAGAACGTGCCTTCCTAATCCCTGATTTCAAAGGCTTGTACACAGCTTAGGCAAGAGAGTCACCTTTTGTCCTCATCAGTGCCTGATACGCATTAGAACATTTTATTGGACTCAAAAAAGATAACATCTTTATGGATCACATTTTAAATCTATGGATGAGAAAACTCCTATTCATTACCGTAACTGGTAACTGAGTATGCAGTAGAGAAGGAGGACAAGGAAGAGGGGAAGGAGGAGGAAAGGAAGAAAGAGGAAGAAGGAAAAGAAAGAGACGAATGGAGGGTAAGACATACTTTCCAAATGAAACTCACACTCACATCTGCTTTTTAAAATTCCATTCAGTTAACATGATACAAAATCCACCTTAGGTTACGTTGCAAATATATAATTTTGCAAACCATTTTTTTGTGGTAAAATTTCTGTCATGAGGTGGCAACGAAAGTGGTAAAAATAATAATCATTATGATACCACTTACAGCATCCTCAGAGATCAAGGGTCTTGCTGACATCAGCTTTTGTTTGAAACACACTTGGGTATTTAAGTCAGAGGAGAGAACACAAAAGCATGACACCCGTCTTTGTAATTAATCAACTGCCAGCACAAAATCAATAAAGTCAATCAACTCACGTGAACACTGAACCATTTACTCAATGTTCTTCCTTTAAAAAAAAAAACAGCATGAGTTGGGGGAAGGGAAGCTAGCTTGGTTATGCATTAGCACGAACAATAGATTATATGGACCATCCAGTGGCTTAAATGCCGAAGTACAAACGGGGAAACAGAGACAACAGATCACTGTGTGTGGCAGTCCATTAGCTGCAAATGGCAAGTTCACTCTGTGATTTGATTTAAGCTTGATTAGATTCTCCAACCACATATTACAGACGCTGGCAGTGAGTTCTCATACGTGTCTGCTGCTGGTAGATTCTACATTTCACTATCTAACTGTTCAGAAAGAAATGTAAGTAAGGTCTTGCTCGTGTATCTATGAGACTCACCTCCAACGTGCAAAATATTTTCATTGAAAGTTCAATTCCACTAATATTCACTCATAAAACACTTGCTATGGCAAAGGAACTATGTGAGAGATACAGAAATGTACAGAAAAAGGCCCCTGTCTTCCGAGTTGACAGCATAATAAGGAGTCAGAACCTCACAAATAATTGGAATACAAGGCATACTGTTTTTAGCACCATTACAGAGGCACAAAAAGCAAGAGGAGCACAGGCGACAAAGAATTCTAATCATGAGAAGTGGGGAAGGCTGCACAGAGAAGATGACACAAAGTCTGACTCTTGAAGGGCGTGTGGGATATAGGTTGATGGAGACAGGAGTAAAAGGGATTCCAGGTAACTGCATAAATAAAGGAAAAGAAGCAGAAACTTGCTTTTTCTTAATAGCCCTGGAAGAAGAACTGCATCTTGTTGACTATAGTCACAGAGATTCTAATTCTCTATAGCACAACTGCCCGGACCCATCTGCCAGCCTTCTGCACAGACAAAACATACAGTTGTCTACTGGTGGAATTCAGGGTGAAGGAAAGGGCAGAGAGTGTCTATGGGGAGAGGAGTGGCCCCAGGGGCGCAGAAGAGGGAACTCTGTGGCAAGGAAGACAAACCACACTGATTTCCCCGTCTTGCCAACAGTGTGCCCTGCCCATAGTGTGGCTGGCAAGCTTTGCAAAATGAGTTAATGAAAGATTCAGTAAACATTACGGATGAGGCTTTTTCTAAAAGTTACTGCCACTCTCATTCTGGAACATTTCCTGCCTGCCTGCCCTGGATGGGCTCCAGTCACAGGCTGGCGCAGGGTTGGCGTGGTGAGCGGAGACAATGTTTATCTCTAGACTCCTATATTCAACTACCTGCTTGGCAGCTCCGTTTGGTTATCTGACAGGCATCCCAGATTTAATATGCCCCAAACCGAATTCTTACCGCTCCCTCTCCAAATCCCACTTCCCTCCAGCTTTCCTCATCTCAGTCACTGGTACCACAATTCCACCAGCTGCCCAAACCAGAAATCTGGGAGTCATTTTTTCACTAGAAGTCACATTTTATCTTGCCCATTGTCACCAGAGGCAGAATAAAATCCACTTTCTGTCTTGGCTGTATATTACCCAATCTCTTGTGCCACATATGCTACCTAGCTCCAGTCACACTGGCCTTCTTCCTGCTTCTCAAACACATCAAGATCTTTCGTGCTTCACAGCCTCACTCTTGCAGCTCCCTCTACACAGAAAGTACTCTTCCCAGAGCCACAGGCCTAGAGCTGAGTCTTCCCCATCAAATCTTCACCACATACTGGGGGACGTCCCTGGTGGTCCAGTGGTTAGAACTCCGTGCCTCCACTGCTGGGGACCCAGGTTCAATTCCTGGTCAGGAAACTAAGATCCCGTAAGCTGCACGCGTGGCCAAAAACAAAAACCCCCAAACAACAACAGCAACAAAAATAAAATAAAGTACCACATACCGTATTTAAGTCTGAGCAACCCTCAATTTACATGCCATTGTTGCTTAGAATTTCAGATCTTTTCTTTAACCCCACAAATTAGTCATTATTATTTTAATTATTTTATATAGTTAATATTATTTAAGTTTATCTACGCATATATTTACCAGTCTATTTGATCACCATTTCTCGTTACACCACTTCTCTGGGGTCATTTGAAAATTAGGAACATGTTTGACCTTCCCACTCTATCTTCCATATCTCAGTCTCACCTTCATATTTTCCATCTTCTTATCTCTTAGGGCTACATTCTGGAAAATATCTTCAAATCTGCCACTTTGCTCTTTCTTTCTTCAGATGTATTTAATTTGCTGTTTAACCCACTCAAAGAGCTTCGAATTTCAATGATAATAATTTTGACTTTTAGAAATTCTATTTCATTGTTTTACTCAAATTTGCCTGGTCATAGCTGATAGTCTCTTTTTCTTATCCCATTTTGGTTACATGTTTTGTTTATTTAAATAATCCATATTAAATTATTTTAGGTCCTTATCTGATCGTTGTAATATCTTATGTCCTTGAGAATCCAAATCTGTTGTTCCTGCTAACTCTCCCTCATGGTGACTGGTTTCCTTTTGTGTTTGATAATTTTTAAAATTATGAGCTCATATTTGATTAAATTAAATCTTTGGGAATCCTCAGGGGTCTAGGTTGGGGATGCTTTTCTCCGAAAAAGACATGAATTTGTTTCTGCCAGGTGCCAGGGTTCACTAACAATATGGGGGCAGCACCTTTTTTCAGCTATGGTTTCCCTTGTGACATGAGTAGTATGAATCTGAATTCCAGACCTGTGTCAGAGCAAGCTTTGGGCTGCAAATTCTCAAGAGGATACTCGGCTAGCACCAGCCACAGCAGCAGTAACAGTAGTACTCTTGTTTATTTTGTTTCCTACCTGGAGTCATGACAGAGACAAACAAGTTTACAGGTAGGTTTTTGGTATATCCCCTTTTAAGGGTCCTGGCTTAATGCGGAGGTTGCAGCTTCAGGTCCCTCACTTTTCAAGGACCTTGTGTCAACTGAAAAAAAAAAAAACCCCAAAACCCTGCACAACATAAAAAGCTTGAGTCAAGTTTATTCAGTATCTTACTGAGGACTATAGCCCAGGAGACAGCCTCTCAGACAGCTCTGAGAAATTGTTTTCAAGAGGTAAGGGGTGGGGGGGTTAGTATATATGTGATTTTGGTGAAGGAGGTACGTGCAACTAAGCACACATCTCGGTAGAAGGTTGCTGATAGTCACGAGGAACAGATACCTTAGTTAATGGTTTTAGTGCTTTTCTAAGTATAGAAAGATGCAAGAATCCAGTTTCATAAAAAAAAACTTCTCCTGAAAATATCTATCTGAAGGCCTGTTCTGCCAGTTTTCCCAGAGCACTGAGTACCTCATTCTTGATCTCCATCATGAACTCCTTTCAGGGTGGGTTGAAGGTCAGCGACTGAAGTAGCTAATGACTCAATCCTTGTAGAGCCAGATGATGAGTGACATTCTTTAGTTGGCACTTGCATGTCCTGCACTTCTGATAATATCCAAAGCACCGGGCTCCGATTATGGGTTTTGCCCTCAGGGAAGCTCAGGCCTTTACATACTGCCTGCTGCTCTAGTTTCAACTTCTGGTCCCTCTTTCTCCTGCCTTTCTTTTCCGGAAGCTTAGAAAAACATTTTAAAATGTTTGTTGCAGGTTCCTCAAAACACTAAACACAGAATTACGTATAACTGGGTCCCTGGACCCAATTTTAACATGTGAGGGGGTGTGTGTGTGTGTGAAGTGGTTTCTCCACACCTCTAATAAGCAAAGGTTGGATACCAGCAGGGTGTCCTACAATTCCACTGAATTCTGACACTATCTATCTACCTGGAGATAGCATCAGATTCCATGGGTTATGGGTTCAGTCCTACAAGACTGCCCCCCACCCTTTAGAGATCAGTCACAAGCCTAGGTTGTTGTTACCTGGACTTCTGACCAACTGGCTATAGATCAGAGGTTAAATTTCTTCCAATTGGAGTAAACAGAGCAGACTTGTTTGGGATCCTCTAATGCTGGGGAACCAGCAGGAGGCCGCTTTGACCCCATCAATGTCTAACCCCATTTCTTTTTTTTTTTTTTTTTAATAAATTTATTTATTAATTGATTGATTTTTTTGGGGGGTGTGTTGGGTCTTCGTTTCTGTGCGAGGGCTTTCTCTAGTTGTGGCGAGTGGGGGCCATTCTTCATCGCGGTGCGCGGGCCTCTCACTATCGCGGCCTCTCTTGTTGCGGAGCACGGGCTCCAGACGCGCAGGCTCAGTAGTTGTGGCTCACGGGCCTAGTTGCTCCGCGGCATGTGGGATCTTCCCGGACCAGGGCTCGAACCCGTGTCCCCTGCATTGGCAGGCAGATTCTCAACCACTGCGCCACCAGGGAAGCCCTAACCCCATTTCTTAATAACCATCTAAAGATTTCCACCTTGCTGGGACAACTCTTCCGTCTCCGTTTACTCTTTGTTTCGCTCCTATCGATATTTGCTTTATTCACCTTATTTCTCATAACCATTTCAACATTTCCACCTTGTTGGGAAGAGTCCAGTGACTCTCCCCTCAGCCCCTCCTAATTCCCTTGTTAATTAACCTAATGTTTTTATTAGCATCTGTAAGACCCCTGAGGGGAAGCTGAGGCAGCAAATTCCATAACGCTTCCAGAACTGTTTTTTATGTTTTCCAACATTAAGATTATAAGGGGTGCCCACGTGAAAGTGCCCTGGATAACAGGTATATTCAGCAGGTGAATATTCCAGTCATCACAAAGCCAGTACTACATGGCTTGCATACAAGCATCAGCTGCTTCATTTGGGGTGTTCTACTTGACATTCATAAGGGGAGACAGACAGCCCCTCTTTTCAGGGTAAACAGACCTTACAGCGGCGTTTATCCAGCCCACCAAGCTGGCTGCTCCCTCGGGAATAAGCTGCTTTGTGTCTGGATCACATATATGTGATATATGTGATATATGCCATCTGTGATTGTTTCATAGTGACCTGTGGGGCCTGCATCAACCCAAACATGTTCTTCCACCAAAACCAAAGACAAAGACACAGCTTCTAAAGTAGTCACTCTCACAATCCATTTTGGTAAAGGTTCTCCAGGAAGCTGATGATACTGATTCACAAAATGAAACAACTCCTTCATACCACACTCCCTGGTTTCAGTAGTTTCTTGCTTTTGCCCTCTCCCCATGCTAACTTCTTGGTAACCAGAGGTCTTAGAGGTACTTTGTGTTGTCCCTGCACAATTTTTACCTTGGCAGGGGGTGGGGGAGGCAGCTGAAGTTCTGAGTCACTGAAATCTGCTTTTGGTCTAGCATCAAAATCGGACACACTATTCTCTTTTAGTTTATCTATTATAGATCACAATACCCAAGGGAGTGAATATTTTGCCTCGCTCTTATCAGTTTACATTTCCTTATGCATCCAGTGAATTAACTCCCCAGGAGTTGGAGCCATCACTAAATTCCACTGGTAACTTTTACCTTTAGGAAGTGATTGCAGCATAGCTGCTGCTTCGTACTGTGGGTGACCACGTGGCCACACAGGAATCAAAGGTTCATCATTCTCCTGTCCTTTCATCCTTTCTCTTCCAAACCACAAGTTTCTGTGAGCCAGGGCTGTTCTAGCAAATCCCACTTCATTGACACCAGTCGTCAATTCCAGTGTGTGTGTGTGTGTGTGTTCATGGGGAGGTTCCCCACACCAACAAACAATTCTTGGACACCAGCTGGATGTCCTACAATTCAAGTCTGACACTATCTACCCAGACATAGTGTCAGATCCCACAGGTTAAGGGCTCAGTCCCACAAGACTTCCCCCAGCTCCTCCATTTCAGATGCCAATCACAAGTCCAGGTTCTCACCTGTACTTCTGACTGTTGGGTTATAAATCAGAGGCTCCCAAGACCGCTTCCTTAAGTTTGAGTAACTTGCTAGAGTGGCTCACAGAACTCAAGAAAACCATTTACTCACTAGATTACTGGTTTATTATAAAAGGATATAACTCAGGAACAGCTAGATGGAAGAGATGCTTAGGGCAAGGTATGGGGAAAGGGCACGGAGTGTCCATGCTTTCTCTGAGTCAATCTCCCTTGCTCTCCACGTGTTTACCAACCTGGAAGCTCTCCAAATGCTCTCCTTTGGGTTTTCATGGAAGTTTGATTATATAGGCATGATTAATTAAATCATTGGCCATTGGCGATCCATTCAATCTCCAGCCCCTCTCCCCTCCCAAGAGGTCTGGGTGTGGGACTGAAAATTCTAACCCTTTAATCACATGGTTGATTCTCCTGGCAACCAGCCCCCATCCTCAGGTGCTTTCCAAAAGTTACTTCATTGACGTAATAGAAACACCTTTATAGCTCTCATCACTTAGAAAATTCCAAGGGTTTTTGGAGTTCTTTTGCCAGAAATAGGGACAAAGACCAAATATATATTTCTTATTATAAATCACAATATCACACCTAAAGACCCAGCAATTCTACTTCTAGGTATATATACCAAAAAATTGAAAGTAGTGACTCAAATAGATACCTGTATGCAATGTCCATTACGGCATTATTTGCAATAGCCAAAAGGTAGAAACAATCCAAGTATCCACCAACAGATGAATGTATAAACAAAATGTGGTATATACATACGAGTCACATTGTATTAATGTATTCATACAATTCAACCACAAAAAGGATGCTGTTGATACATGCAAATTGGACCTTGAAAACATTATGCTAAATGAAATCAACTAGACACAAAAGGACAAATATTGTAGGATTCTACTTATGTGAGATATCTAGAATAGACAACATCATTGAGACACAAAGTAGACTAGAGGTTACCAGAGTCTAGGAGAAAGGGGATTGGGGAGTTACTGCTTAAAGATTACAGAGTTTCTATGTAGGGCGATGAAAAAATTCTTGAACTGGATAGTAGTGAAGGTTGAACAACATTGCGAAGGTAATTAATGCCACTGAATTGCACACATGAAATGGTTAAAATGACAAATTTTTTGTAATGTATATTTTACCATAATTAAAAATATTAATAATGTAATATACCCAAAACCATTGAATTATACTCTAAATGGATGAACTTATATTATGTGGATTATATCAATATATCAATAAAGCTGTTTAAAAAAGGGAAATGTAAAGAAAAATTTTGCTATAATTTATCCAGGATATAGTTGTATTGTAGCGGGAAGACTTTTTTTTTTTTTTTAATTTTATTTATTTATCTATTTATGGCTGTGTTGGGTCTTCGCTTCTGCGCGAGGGCCTTCTCCAGTTGCGGCAAGTGGGGGCCACTCTTCATCGCGGTGCGCAGGCCTGTCACTACCGCGGCCTCTCTTGTTGCGGGGCACAGGCTCCAAACACGCAGGCTCAGTAATTGTGGCTCACGGGCCTAGTTGCTCCGCGGCATGTGGGATCTTCCCAGACCAGGGCTCAAACCCGCGTCCCCTGCACTGGCAGGCAGACTCTCAACCACTGCGCCACCAGGGAAGCCCCGGGAAGACTTTTTAGAAGACTTAGTCTGCCATATTGCAGAAGCAGAAGTCAAATTTCACCTATTCAGTGAAGTCTTCCTTATCTCCCAATCTAAGCTAGAACCACCACCACCACCATATAAGATCCAAGAGAGTAGAACCCTCATCTGTTTTGTTCACCACTGTATCTCCACTAAGTCTAAGTCTAAAAAGTCAAATATTTAAAAAATATTATTATCACCAGTAATAACAAGAGTAGGAAGAGTCTAAGAACCATAATAATTAAAACTGTTTCATAATTAAGGATATTACAGTATAATAAGATTATTCTAGACCACTAGTGATCATTGTCTACTGCACCACATATTAGAGAAAGTCCTAAGAGATAAAGATTGACTTGTTTACTAAATTCTAGATCTATTTGTTTTCTAATTATATGCATTGAAAAACACGTCCACCCCCTCCCCAACTAAAGACCATTTCTTTAAGCACGTAAGTTACCCTATGGGTTTTGCCCTTTCTCTCTCTTTCATCCATCAAGGCATGCATTTCTTGAAGGCACTGACCGTGATTTGCCTCATGGTACCTTAGGAAACAGTGTTGACTGGCTGATTGTGCAGGGAGGGACTGATATTCTCTTCCCACTATCTTGCGCCACCCTCTGGAAATTCTCTGCCCCTCTGCAAGCTAGTTTATTCCTATGGCAAGTCATGTTGAGGCTGATTCCCTCTGATCTCCAGCACTAGATCTGATTGGATCTCTCTTCTTCTTTTTCTGGTGAAGAGTGACTAGTCCTTAGAAGCTCTTCTCATAGGTTTCTAGGAAATAAAGTATCATGTGAAACTCCAGGAATAAATCACATTTCTGTCAACTGATTCCTTCCACTGGTCTTAGACTCAAAGCCAGTGGTGACTTTTCTTCCCACTTCATTCTAGAATTTCCCCCAGAAAACCCAGTTAGACTGAAATCTAGGCAGCCAGATCTCAGCTGAGCCATTGTCCCTCAAGGTTATTCTTTTCAACTTTTAAAATAATTTTTCTTTGAGTGGTGAAAGGACATAATAACCCCACATAGCTTTTGTTGTGTTGCCTTTGTCAAGTGATCTCACCTCCATTACGTCATTTGGTTCATTAGCCCCATGTTTTATTAATGAAGCATGAAAGCTCATCAAGATTAAGTGACTTGTACAAGATCACATTGCTAGTTAGTTACAGAGCTGATACTGGAATTCCAGACTGCTTTTATTCTGCCACACTGGGTACCTAAACTATACAGCAAAGGTACTCATTTCCTACATGGGGAGACCGAGGTAAGGAAATACAGTAGGGGACTCTGGGTAATATGAAAATACCTGTGACCTGGGAAAGAGGGCCATAGAAGGGAAGATGGGAAGGAATAAGACTTTTTACCCTATTTTACCAGGAGCTAGTGTGATTTAATAACCTGAGCAAGGCTGTGCCAGCTCCCCTGGAAGCCTGGCAACCCCTCAGTGCTCCAGGGTGTTTTTTCCTTAGCTTTTCTTTGCCATTTTCCAAGAGTCTCTGTGTTAGCTCCCACTGGGGGCCTCACAGGGATGAGAACAGCTGCAGAGGCGCTGGAGTTGGGCCGCTGAGTCCATGCCCGGGACCGACACCTGCCCCTCCACAGGGCCCTGGGGACACGTTGGCTCAGAGGAACAGGGACGAGACAGAACTCCATTCATCAGAGAGAACTGGGGTGGAAAAACCCTGCCTGCTCCCTTGGCACCACTAAGCTCTATGGTTGGCCCTGAGCCCCACGCAGCTCCAGATTCTGTTTGGTAGGGTCAGTTAAAAGAAGCAAGTGTGCTTCTAGGGCCCAATGCCGTTATCAATTGCATTTAACAGTTATCTGGTATCTACTGTGCACAAAGTATAGTGGGAGTAGGGCTTTGGAATTCAGTAGAGGAAGGAGAGGTTTGTTTTAAAAAACGGGGGGAGTTCACCTCTACCTTGGTTCTAGGTTAAACCCTGCCATTGACTTACT
The DNA here is from genome assembly GCF_009873245.2 of Balaenoptera musculus. Classification (NCBI taxonomy): domain Eukaryota; kingdom Metazoa; phylum Chordata; class Mammalia; order Artiodactyla; family Balaenopteridae; genus Balaenoptera; species Balaenoptera musculus. The sequence continues at coordinate 93,759,209 of NC_045806.1, forward strand.
GTGAAATCTTGGATAAGTAAGTTGCTTTCTCTCTGGGCCTCAGTTTCCTCTGCTGTAAGGTGTGGATGCTGTTCTAGAGCCATCTGAGGTCTAGGTCTCTTTTCTGTTACAAGCCCTTTTGAGAATTTGATGAAAGCTATGGATTTGCTTCCCAGAAAAAAAATGCATATGTGCACACAGATAGCTAATTTTGCATATAATATAGGGAGTTTAAGGATTTCCCTAAAGCCCATCGATAGATCTTAAGTTTAGAACCTCTGAACTAGTTGATTTCTGAGGTATCTTCTAGCTCTGACAGTCTACAAAACATTCCAGGTTGGACACGGTTAATAAGCAGAGACACCAGGGCCAGAATGCTGGCAGCTGTCATGGAATCCCAGAGGCTTAACTGTACCCCCCTTCCCAGGCTTCCTGAGACTCCAGTCCAAGGGAAGCAAAAGGATGTAAGCTCATTCTCTGCAAACTCAGTCCAAAGGAAGCAAAGGGGTGCAAACTGATTTACAGCAAACCAGAGACTGGAGTGTGCATCAGACAGTTGCCTCCCAGGTTGCTGGAATTTAGCAAGGATACGAACTTCGTGAGAGACAGTAGGCACGAGAGTCATGGCCTCTAAATGTCCCTCAATGGTTGGTTGCGGATAGGACAAAGAGAATGGACTGCCCAATTGATAAGGAACATACAGCTTGATTATAGATGTTCAGAGGTGGTGACTCAGGAGCTAATTCTCAACGTGATTGGACAGAATACTAATGGCCATAAACCTACTGCATTTCCTTACATAATGTCCCCTCCTTTACAAGTATATATTTTACTACAATAGAAACATCAGGGGAGAAGAAAAGGAAGAGACTTGGTGGGTATATCAGTCAGGGTGCTAGTAAAAAACACATGACATACTCAGAGTAGATAAACTGAGTAAAGTTTAACAAAGGCAACTGATTACAAAAGTACGGGCAGTGTATAAAGAAACCATAGGAAATGCTGAAGTATCCCAGGACTAGTAATAATGGGGTCCATTACCACCCTTACGCCTGAAAGAGAGAGGAGAGGTAGCAGATACCAGAAACCAGAGGGAGGAGAGAACATGAAAATTATACAAAGAGAGCTTCCTGATAGGAGCTGTGACCTTCAGTGAAGGGATGTCCAGCATCCTTGCAGGCAGGGTACCAGGGAATAAATAGCCTAACCTCACTCCTCTCCTCCCTGCCAGTGCTTCCCTTTCCAAACACAACTGGAATCCTGAAGACAAGGTAGCCTGTTGATATGGGTCAGCCTCCAAGGGCACAGAGCAGGGTGGAATAGGGTAGAAAGTAGATAGTAGATCTGGAGAGGAAGGCCTAGAGAGTAGGCCTGTCACTGCAGGCAAGAGAAAGGAACTGTTGTTACAGCCTTGACTATGACATCTGTCCAGTGGATATTGTGACACTTGGGTAAGAATAATTGAAGAGGCGTGACTACAATTAAGCAATAATATTAATATCATTTTGCATTTGTAAAAGCTTTTACATGTTTCATGCTGCTTTCACCCCATTGTATCTTTTGAACCATATAGTTACCATGGAGGCAAACAGGTAGTTCTATTTTACACATGAGGAAACTGAGGTTCAGCCAAGGGAAGGTGATTTGCAAGATCAAATGTCTATAAAGAGGGAAAGAGACTAGAACTTGGGTTTGGACTCCTGGTCCAAGGCCATTTCCACTATATCCTGTTGCTTTTTCTATATCATGTTTCAGTCCACAAAACTGTTCTGACAGGCCTTCAGAGGACTCCTACTTCTGACAGACATGAAAAGCCACCACAAGAGCAACAATGAGGAAAAAGAGTGCACAGACTTCTTCCTCATGTTTTTAAGGAAGGTGGTTAAGAAAAGAGGCTGAGGTGGAAGACGGATAAGCGGGTACAATATCCTTTGCAAGTATCTCCCAGAGCGGAGGTTCTTAGGCCCAGTTCCTGGCATCTGGGTACCCCACCTCATCAGCTATACACTTGCATTGTGAAGGATATGGTTGAATGAAAGTAGGAAAGGAATGGAAATGAAGAAATTAAAGTTCAAGATAAAAAGAAAACAGAAACTTAACATGTCTTTTAGAACTCAATTGCAAAAAGTAAAAAGTATTTTCACATTTGTCCCAAGAATGAAAACCATGAGGAGATCTACCTTTCCGTTTGCAATTAAGTAGGATTTCCAGAAAATTCCAAGGGTTCACTCTTCTTAGGAACCGCAATAGTGCCGAATGGGAGAGGTGAGCCAGGCACTAGATGTGAAAGAACATTTGGGAAGGATGGGATTACCTTCCCAACAGATGCTTATACCTGCTACCTTAGATCTCCTGCTCCGAAAATAATTCAGAAGTCTGTGGACCCTAGAAGGCTTGAGACCAATAAGCTTTCACAGTCCATAGCTTCTAGAGCAGTGGTTCTCAACCCCGGGGCCATCTTACCTCTCCCTAACTCCCCAAGGGACACTGAACGGTATCTGGAAGCATCTTTGGTTGTGACAACTTGGATGGATGCTGCTGACATCTAGTGGGTAGAGGCCAGAGATGCTGCTGAATGTCCTACAATGCGCAGAACAGCGCCACACGACAAAGAGCTAACTCTGGACCAAAATGTCAATAGTACCAGGGTTGCGAAACCGTGCTCTAGGACATTTCTCGACTGTCAAGAGAGCACCTTTGCTGTGACCACCACTCTCCGCTCCCGACCCGTAAAGATGGCTTTCTTACTCCCACCCATGGATCTCAGGCTGGCCACTCCCTAGAATCAGCTCCATTTTAGCAGGCTTCTGGGCGGAAGCAGACTTTGATCTCATTTCCTAAGGCAGTATTGTTTTTACTATTGTTTTACTATTGTTTTACTATTGTTTTTACTATTGTTTTACTATTGTCCATTGCTATTTCGTTTTTGACCCTTGGCCTTGCTTTCACCCCAGTAAGAAGCTTATTTCCTAATTCCTAACCGCTTTTTTAGTTAATGACTCACAGCCTGCCTAGACCTCTGGTTTTTGCAAAGTCCTTGGCTCTTCCAGTCCTGGCATCCATCCCAGGCTCTGAGGTCCAGCTTCATCCATGGTTTCAGTACAACACTGCCTTACTCATTCCATTCTGGGACACCAAATAGGGTTTGGACTGGTAATTACACTAGATCTGCTGCCTCTTGAATCTGCGTGAGAAGGTTGCCAGCCCCAGGAAGGAAAGGACTCAATAAACTATCAGCCAATACAAGAGGTCCTCCTGCTGTGATTGTCAAAGAAAGCTGTAAGAGGAAGAGAAGATGCATTCTGGGGCAATACATTGCAGAAGACCTCTGTGTCAGCTGGCTTAGGCAGAGACAGAAAGATGTCCTGCCCAATGTTGTTATAAATCTAGTTAAGTGCGCACTTCACATTTGAAGGGAAAAAAAGCTGAGGATAAATTGATACTCCACAGTTGAGATAATGTCTGATTTGGCCATTTCTCAAGTGTCAGCCTCATAGGCCTAGAATGGAGTATAAAGAAGGAATTGGAAACAATATAAAAAGTATGAGGATTATAACCATGAAGGCAGTAGGACTATCTGCTGTTTTCCTAACAAACGTCCATTCCTGAGTTTTGAGACTTGGGATTGACTTCTAGTTCTGGTTCAGTCACACATTGCTATATGATCATGAGCGAGTCACTCAAATACTCTGTACCTCAGGTTCCTCATCTGAAAAATGGAACTAATACTACTCTGACTGCTTCATAGTAGGGGTTTTTTCCAATTTAGAACAAAAAGAGATAGTGCGTATGAAAATGCGTTGAAAAGTACTAGTGCTGTATGAATGCAAATTATTATAATTACTTTGCAAAAGCTGTATGACCTAAGGGGAAATGAGGTGGGCCAAGAAAAGCTGGTAAAGTTTATTTAATTTTTTTTCCCTTTTTCTTTTTTTAACATCTTTATTGGAGTATAATTGCTTTACAATGGTGTGTTAGTTTCTGCTTTATAACAAAGTGAATCAGTTATACATATACATATGTCCCCATATCTCTTCCCTCTTGCATCTCCCTCCCTCCCACCCTCCCTATCCCACCCCTCTAGGTGGTCACAGAGCACTGAGCTGATCTCCCTGTGCTATGCGGCTGCTTCCCACCAGCTATCTATTTTACGTTTGGTAGTGTATATATGTCCATGCCACTCTCTCACTTTGTCCCAGCTTACCCTTCCCCCTCCCCATGTCCTCAAGCCCATTCTCTAGTAGGTCTGCGTCTTTTCAAATATACTTCAATTTAAAAAAAAAAACAAAAGCTGGTAAAGTAAATCAGGTTTTGGCAAAGAAAGAGAGACAGACACACACAGACACACACACAGAGGGAGAGGGGGAGAGAGAGAGAGACAGAGAGAGAGAGAACCCAATACAAACTCTCTTCACCATTTCATAGCACCCAAGGCCTAGAAGGAAAATCCACCGTCTTTCTCTGCCGCTACAGAACACTTTACTTCCACATCCTGGGCATAGTAGTACCTATCTTCTTTCATAAAATCCCTACAATAAAGGACTCCCCAACATTATTTGGTAATGCACTCCAGAATCGATCTTTCAGTCAAGAAATTGTTCTGAATTTGTTTACTAATTGAATAGCATTCACTGAATGCTCATGAGAATTCAGCCACCATGGTAACTGTCAGGGATACAGAAAGAATAAGACACAGCTCCCATCCTCAAGGAGCTGCTAGTCTGGTGGACATTTCTTGGTTGAGTCCCTTCTGTAACAATTTAATTCTCTTCTTGCATCTGACCTACATTTAATGGCCTGAAAAATTGACTTTTGGACCTTGTTTATACAATCATCTAAACTGCTTAGCCATTCCAAGTTTTGACTCATACCAATTGCTTTTTGAGCCTGTTAAGATTGCGAACTTACACAATTAAATTAGTTTCCCTTAAGAACGGGGGAAATCATCCAAGTCAAATGTACTGGCAAGGAAGGCCAACTGGTTGCTGGGAAACGATCAGTTGACTGCAAATTTCTGATAAGCTAAATCATGCTAGAGTGTTCATAGCTTAATCTGCATCCCGCCCAGGGTTGGAGATATTGCCATAACTGAACCCTAAGGAATAAAGCTCTAATAGCGGACGTCTCACGTTCCTTAAGATCTGGTGAAAGATATTTGAGGGCTTTTGATGGCCCCTTCGAATCACTCTCTTCATGTAAACCGTCTTTAAAGTTCTGTTTCCACCTTCTTCTTGCCATTCATCTTCCCATTACGCCAATCATCATTTTTTAATGAGCCAAATTGGTTCAAACTCAGCTAAAAGTCAAATACACAAAGAAGTAAGGCTGATGTCTGTACTAAATGAGAGCTTCTATGACAACCCTCAAGGAGGCCAGGAGACAAAATGCTTCTCTGAAGACATCCAGGAGGAAGAGCTAGTGAAAGTCCTGTATTCTCCCCCTCCTCACAAAAAGCCTTTCTTTCCTCCTCTTCAAATCCATTCCGCCACACAGAGAGCCAGGACTAGTGGCAAGTTTAAGCAGGAATGCAAATTGAGGGATGTGTACAGGAAGACAGAAATAGACTGTATAAAATGGCAGCCAGTGTGATCGCCTGGAAGGAGGTCAAATCAAACCTTTCCACTGAGAGCAAAGCATCTCCTGTTTACATTTGTCCCTTGCGTGAGCTGCTGGGACCAGCAGTCAGGCTTTTGATGGTTTATAGCAACAGGACACAACCCCTTGGAGGGCTGAAGGCCCACTTCTCACTGTACCTCTTACCAAATAAGTGGTAAGATCCACACTGAAGGCACAAGAACCTGAGCTAGACTGAACCTGCATGATGAGATTTCCCAGTCCCAATAAAAACCAGGCTTGCTGCAGCTTCTACAAAGCAACCCACAGCACTGGGTGGGGAGACAAGCTGCAGTCATAGCAATGTCATTTTCTTGGCATGTACAGTAGATCAAGGGTCATTTAATTAACACATAGTTGGAACAGAGAGTTTAGATGAATTGCATTTTTCGGTTATTGAAGGTTAGCCTTTTAAAAAATTCACTCATATTTTGGTTCCAATCTTGTTAAAGAAAAGGCTTTAAAAAAAATAATAAGACCGAACACCAGATTTTGGCTATATGTCATTCTCTTATTAAGGTAGAAGATTTTAAAAAATTATTGCAACATCTTTAGGATCATGTCTTTCCATCCTCCCAGTGTCTAGCACAGGACTGGGCACATGGTAGATTCACAGAAAATTCGGTTGCTTTTAGTATTCTAATGAATCATCATTTTACTGTATTTTTTGTGTGTCTACGCAGACAATGATATCCTCTCTTTGTCACATATGTACAGCTGAAGTGTATCTATTATTAATCTAATATCTGCAATTTCTTGAAATTGTTTTGTTTATTATCTCTGTCACTAACAGTCACTGACATAGGTCCTCATCCGGAACTCAAGGGCAGATGTGCATTCTTCTGGTCATTTTTGTGCTGAGGCTACACTTTAGCCATCCAAATTCAGCTCAGAGGAGACAAACTAGAGCAAGAGAAGAACATGGAGCCAAGAGAAGGGGAAGCGAAGAGAGACAGGAAGAGCCATCTAAAATGCTTGCTGGGCCATGGTTCAGAGAAAACTGCCTCCCTAGACTTGGCTGTCTTTCTAGGCCAGGCCTCTGTCAATAACACATTTATTGGCCATCCTGACTTCAGCCTCTGATTTGCCCAATTCAAATAGACTTTTTCCAAGAAACAGCTCTCCTAGTCATGGCCCCTGACCATTACAAACAATGCTGTTGAAAGGTCCGAGTGAAAGGGGCCATTTTCTCCAAATGAGTCACCACCACCTGGAAAGTTCTTGGAAAATGGAAGAGGCGCCAAAAGGCTAAAGACAAGGAAATGTTGTCCTACTTTTCTGAAAAGGGGAAGAAGTATATCTCAGAAAATATAAACCAATAATTAACTCGATGCTGATACCCAGGAAAAAATATCTAAAAAGGGTTATTAGAATATTGTTTGTGAACACTCAAGAGAAATTATGATCGGTAGACACAAACAAGGGTTGACACAAGCCATGCCCAGCTTATTTTTCTTTTGATAAAGTTACTAGACATCTCAGGGTACGGGTGCAAAAATACATTTAAAAACGTATTTTGAGTACTGACTATGCCCTGGGCCAGGGTTGGCAAAATACTTGTCTCCTGAGCTCATGGCAGAAATCATTAACTCCTCACAATGCTCTTGCCACTGAGTTCCTACCCGACCTCACAGTCTTCCTCAGTAGGTAGTCACCATGGTCCACCTGCCATCCTAGGCTCAGGTCCTGGGGATGCAAAGAACACATAAGACCCTACAGGAATTCATAAAATAACAGAGGAAGTATGTTAGTTATTACAATCCTATTGTATAGAAATGGGACCTGTCAACACTGCTTCAAGGATGACGAATGTGGACCCAGTAACACATCACAGAGGAGGTGACAGTTGAAGTGGGTCTCAATAGATGAGTAGGAATTCTCCAGGTAAGGGAGGAGAAGAGCCATAAAAAAATGTAAGTCTGAAGTTTTTGAAATTAGGTCTTGGTTATACATTTGTTGGCAAATTGAAGAACTAGGGGTTGAATGTCAGTACGAGTTAGAGTCTTACTTGAATGGCCCTGCCAAAAGAAACGGATTGATGTTGGATGACAGAATCAAGATTTAGAAAGTTTTTTAAAGGCAGGACTAATGGGCCAAAACAAAAGATTTCTAATGCTCCTTTGAGTTCTAGGAGAGAGTATATTTAATACATTTAATAAATACAGATTTCCAAAATTCAACTGTATAAGATGGAACAAAATGGATATTAACAGTGGCCCTAGGATTTTAGCTGATCCTAAGATTAATATGAGTCATTAAGGTGGGGTGGGGTAATAGTAAGGAATAGTATGACATAGTGAAAAGATCTCTGGAATGGAAATTGAGACCCAAGTTTAGTTCTGTCAGTTTTGCTAAGTAACTGTGTGATCTCAGTAAGTCATTTCTCATCTCTGGGCCACATCGTATTTAAAGGAGTTGGACTCAATGCATGGTTTTCAAACTATGTTCTTCAGATCCTCAGGATTCTCCTTGGGCTGGCTACCTTGGGGGACAAAAAGGAAGTTGAAATGATAAAGGTTCTATAACCTCTGACCCTCCTTTCATTTCAACAAGAGAAACTTCACTCTTAACTGTTTTAAGGATTAGGGTTCTAAGAGTTCATTAATAAAAGGATTCCACTGCAAACAAAATATTTTAAAACCATTTAGCTCTAACATTGTAATCTATAGTTGCTGTATGTTCTGCAATGGTCAGACAACATCTGAACTCTCTTCCACTCTGGACATCACGTTTTGAGAGGGACATTTACAAAATGGAGTGCATTTAAAAAAAGATGACTCTGGGTGGGAAAGGTATATATATTGAAGATGACAGAGTTGCTTATCTTGGAAACCTGAAGATGTGGGGCGCATGATAAACATATTCAAATATTTGAAGGGTTATCCTGTAGAAGAAGGGTTTATCTTACTCTGTTTAGCTCTTAAAAACTGAACTGAAACTACTGGGCAAAAAAACTCAGAAGCGATTTTGACTTATAAGAAGCAACTTTTAAACATGTAGGCTTACAAAGTAATGAGAATACAATAAGAGTAGAAAGTGAGGTATAAATTTTGCAAAATAAAAGAAAAAATTACCACTATTTTCATACTGTATGATTGTCTACTCAGAAAATTCCAGAAAATTAACTAAAAAAACATTTGCTCCAGAAAGATAGTTCAGCAGGGTGGCCACATACAAGATCAACATACAAAAATAATAGTTTTCCTGTACTCCAGAAATAGTCAATTACAAAAAAAGTTATAGTAAAAGCATTCCATTTACAAAAGCAAGCAAAATTATAAGATATCTAGGAATAAATCTGTAAGAAATGCATTGGACCTACTTGGTGAAAACTATACAAGTCTTTATTGAAGAAAATAAAGATATATTCATTTAAAAAATACTTTAAAAATGTCAAATCTCACTAAACATAGATATAAAATTCAAAGCAATCCCAATAAAAGTTTCAGTTGAACATTTATGAAAACTGACAATCTGATTCTAACGTACAAGAATAGCGAATGATATTTCGAAGGAAAAATCCTGAGAAGTGGGGACTTAGAACATCAGACATCAAAATAGACTATAGTATTTTAAACAGGGTAATATTAGGCCAGGAACCGAGAGAAATAAGTCCATATAACAGAGATTATAGATGAATTGATAGTTAAGATGAAATTTCTTATCAATAAAGAAAGAAGCAATTATTTCATAAATTTGATTGAGACCTTGCCTATCTATTTGGAAAAAAGGTAGACCCCTCCCCCCAGCTCACACCAAAAACACACAAAAAAGAGATGAACATAGAAGAAAAAAACAACAATAATGTTTGAAGAAAATATAGAAGAATTTTTTTAATCATCTTTGGGTAAGGAAGGCCTTCTTCAGCAAGACCCAAAGCACAGCAGTCATAAGATAAAAAAATAATAAATTTGATTATGCCAAAATTAAAATATTTTAATTTTCTGCAAAAAAGACAGTAAATAAATCTAAAATACAAGCTATAAGATAGAAAATATTGGCAACGTAGTCAGCAAAGGATTGCCTTCCAAAATACATCATATAAAATTTTTAAAAAGAACAAACAATCCAATAGAAAAATAGGCAAAGTAAATAAACAGGTAATTATTCCGTTAACTAATTAATTAATTTTAAATGACCAAAAGTCATGTTCACTCAATCTTGATAGTACCAGAGCAATGCAAATTACAGCAGTAATTACATATAATTTACCCATAAGACTGGTAAAAATCTAAAAGATTAATAAAAGTGTTGCTGAAGGTATGAGAAAACAGCATTCTTAAACACTGTGGATAGGAATATACATTTATAAAGCCTTTTGGGAGAGAAATTTGTCAGAATTATCAAAACAGAAAATACACATAATCTTTGATTAGGTAATTCTCCTTCTAAAACTCTACCTAATAGATGATATATGTACAAAGATGCTTATTTCAGTATTGTATGTAATTGCAAAAATTGGAACCAACCTAAATATCCACCAACAGGGGACTGTTTAATAAACTACAATATATCTGTACTAGAGAATACTATGCAACTGTTAAAAGGAATGTGGTGGAAATATATGTACTCACATGGAAGAGTTCAAAATGGCGCAAAAGCAGAACAGAACACAGAAAAATGGAGATTGTGATCCTATTTCTTTATGATGAAAAGTTATATTTATAATCTCCACCTCCATCTGTATGTATATATCAGGGTTTCTCAACCTTGACACTATTGACATTTGGGGCCAGATCATTCTTGTTTTGTGAGGAGTTGTCCTGCGCATTGTGGGATGTTGAGCGGCATCCCTGGCTTCAACCAACTAGGTGCCAGAAGCATCTTACCTCCAGCTATGACAACCAAAAATGTCCCCAGACACTGCCAAATGTCCCCTGGGGGGCAACGTCGCTCTGACTGAGAACCACGGATATAAATGTATAAAAAAGAGGCTAGAAGGAACAGTTAACAATGGTCACCTCTGAAGGGAGAAGGGAGGAGTGGAAGAGGGGAGAACAGGACTTTGACATATTCTCTGTATGCTTTTGGATTGCTTGAATCACTTAAAAATGATAATGGACTAACATATTATGTGTGTTTTTTCTTAAAGACAATAAAAAGCAATGAGTTTCTTGATCCAGAGGTGTTCAGAGTTTCAAAGATCACTGGTAAGAGAGTTTTTACCTTGCATGGTAGATGAGACTGGGTGACTCCATAAGGTTTACTCTTTGGCCCTAAAAAGTTTCATGCTTCTAAAGGGGAAATTGTCAGTATCTTTAAAATAGCTAGACTTCAAACTCTTGCTTTCATTTTTATACATTTTGAAGTTTGGTTTTATTAATTTCACCTAAGTTCCTAAACTGTTATTATAAATCCAATCTTCAGGCCTATTGGGAACTATCTCCTTATAAAATGTGAAAAATAAACCAATTCCAAATACCCAACTAAGGAAATAAACAAGTTATTTTCCAGCAAAGGTTCACTCGTAGCTTCTTGTTTCCTCTATAACTGACTTCAAATCATCTGTACATTTCATTTACAGTAAAATTTACAGCTACAATACACAATGCTAATCCAGGGTTTACCCATTTCAGAGCTGACTTGTTTTTGTCCCTCAATGAATGATGGCAAACATAAGCATGAAAATGAAATTAGTGATACCCAAGCCAACTGCTTTATCTACGTCTTGAGTTTATAGGATTAGCAATGGTCTCCCTGGAAATCTCTGGGTTTTATAAATAAGAGTTATTCCAGTTAGTAGCAACTGTGGAGCTGATGTGGTAAAAGCATTCATGATTTCAGCTTGCTTCTCATTTCTGCATCAGGATCCTGAGTCATATGGGAGAGGCTGGGGATTCACTTAGAATCTTATTTTTGCTGTCGATGGGCAGAAATATAAGGAAGGCCTTGCAAGAATTCAGGGTAATAGATAAGAGGTCAAGAGAAGGATTGCGGGAAAAGAGCAGGGTTTGAAGAGATAAAATGGGATAGTTGAGAAGAGGTGGAGAAAGCATCACTACTTCAGTTCATAATAATTCTCTAGAATCAAAGTTTGAGTCAAAGTTTGTTCAAAATGCCAACTTTGTTCCATTTCCAGCATCTTTGCATCACCCTTCATCCTTTTCTCCTTCCATGTCAATTCTCTTTGAGAGGCATTGAGTGATATATTGGCAGATTCCAGGAGCAGTTATGATACGAGAAATGTACTGGTACGTCCTTGTTGCAATTTTAATGGAAATACAGTCTCCAAGCTACTCAGTTCCCCCGCCATCTCAGCTCCACAACTTACTGGCACAATTTTACCCCAAGGTCCCAAGGAGCAAGATGGGCTTGTGCCTGCTAATGAGCACCTGTCCTGGAGAGAACAGTGGCTTTGAGATCACAGGAAAATAGTAAACTATCAAAGGTAGGATTCATTCTCCATCCTAGATGAAAGCACTCTTGGCAGGTTTAGGGGATAGCTGTGGCTAGGGACAGCCTTATACAAAGGTGGGCTCACATGGTGAGATGTCTCCCTGCGGTAAGAGTAGAGAGATGGTGAGATGCCCTACCCCTCACAAATGCCTCTTCCCGTACTCCTGCCTGAATACCTGGCTTTTCTTCATTTTAAGAATATCAGAGCCACAACTGTCTGGTTTTTCAGTCAACAAATTCTATTTAGCACCTATGTGGCATGCTATGTGCTGGAGATATACTGGTAAACAAAAACAGACACGGTTTGGGCACCCATGTTGCTTACAGGCTGGTAGGGCAGACTGGTATTGATCAAATAGTCACCCAAACAAATGGAAAATTACAACTGTGGTAAGGGTACCAAGGTGAGATACATGATGCATACACAAAGGAACATAATTTAGACTACTTGTCTACCTATCTACCTCCCTACCTCACCCCCCCACCCCCGCTGACTTAGAAAAGAAGACCATCACCATAGTAGTTGATGGTCAGGAAGAACTTAACCTGCCTAAACTCAGATAAAGGTGCAGAAGGCCTTGCCCTTCTCCTAATACCTCTTTGGAACTGGTGAGAACGGTCTGCTCCATCACAGATACAAGCCAACTGGGAGAGTGATAAGGCAGAAGATGTCCTGCATGTGTGAGGCAGAAGGATGGCAGTCAAGCAACATGTTGGTAGCAGTGATTTGAAATGTTTTATATTCACAGTCCTCTGGCAAAGATCAGGGCCCCAGGGGACACAGTAGGAGGGTGTATGGGATGGGGCAACCAAAAGAGCTGGAGGGGACCAGAAAGGCCCAGGGCCAGTTTTGGTTGAGTGTCTGGAACCCCCCTGTGATCCTGAAATTCACTAGGACTAATCAATCATCTTCTTCACCACAAAGGGCCATAGCTTACAAGCACTCCGGTTTCAAATAATGCCCAAGAGTCTTGAAGAAGCCTTACATCTACTTTGGGGGGGGGGCAAGAAACTAGTTGATACAACTACTTATTTGGAGTGGTCACAATCACCCAAACCCATCTTTGGTTTTCGCATGCGGGCTAGACAACAGATGTTCTTAATGAAGATTAACTGAAATTTAATGGTCCTAATTGCCATTTGCACGGGCAGCAGATAACATTCAGTTCACACGCTGCCTTTCATGGTCCTTTATGCTTCATCACATATCAGATTTGTATTTGACTGGAGCGAATCTGACTGGCAGTACCTGCTGGCTATTCAGTGTCAAGATGCTGGCACAGCAGACTCACAGCCCAGGGAAATACAGAACAGTGGTGAGAATGGGCCTGGCTAATTTGTTTCCTAATATAGCTGCTTTCTTGGGTTCTCAATGATGGCAAGAAAGGGTCATTTTGGTCTGGGTGGGACTCAGGATCTGTCTTAGGTAGGATGGGCAGACAAGACACTGGGTAGACTTTCTGTGTTTTTATACAACCTGATTCTGCTCTCTTCTGTTTTAAAAAACTATTGGAAAGGTCTTATGACACAAAAGTGAGCAAGGGATGTGAACACCACTGAGGAGAAGATATGACAGGTTCAACAAATACATGAAGAGGTGCTCAATTTCAGCAGTAACAAGGGAAATGCAAATTAAAACAAAAGATACTATTTATCAACCATCTGATTGGCAAATGTGAAAAACAAAGTAAATATCAAGTGTTGGTGAGGTTTTCAGGAAATTCAATTTGTGGACTCTTTGGAAGGCAATTGGTAGTAGCTGATAAAATTTTAAATGTGTTTTTCATAACCCAGCAATTTTCATAGCCTTACCCACTTTTGGAAACGCTGGCAAGCATGTTCAAGGAGACATGTACAATGCAGCATCTGTCATAATGGCACCAGACTGGAAGCAAACTAAATGTTCATCAGTAGGGAAACAGATAAACTACAGAATACTATACTGTGAAACTGTAAAAAACAATGATATAGTAGATATATTTCCATAGTTGCACATAATATGTATAAATGTGTAGTAAAACTCTGAAAAGTCATATCCACAAAACTTGTTACCTCTAGGAAGGGGACTAAGGTGGAAGAAGCTAGGTTGGCCAAGGATGTCTTCAGTCTTATCTGTAATACTGTAATATTTTACGAGCAGAATGTGTTCACATATTATTTATGTAATTAAAAATTAATTTAAAACTTTAAAGGCCACATAGTTGTATTAGAAAATTCATAAACCAGAGAAAAGAAAACAGATGCATTATTCTGCCACCCAGACACTCCCCTTGTTAAAACTATGATGTGTACCCTTCCAGTCTTTTTTTAATATTTCATACAGTTGTGATATATAATTTGTATCTTGTGTCTTTAACACAGACATTTGAATTGGATAATTCTTTGTTATGGGGGGCTGTCCTGTGTATTGTAGGATGTTTAGCAGTATCCTCGACCACTATTCACTAAATGGCAGTAGCAACAATCAAAAAAGTATGTCCAGACATTATGAAATGGCCCCTGGCAAAACCACCCCTGGTTGAGAACCACCGATTGAATACATCATTAGCATAACGTTATGATATGAATCTTCATAACCTATCCCATGTTTCCAAACTTAATGCCTGTGTGTTGTCTCTATTCCACTCTCAGATCCTGGCCTGTGGATCTCAACCCTGGCCTTGACAACCTGACCTTGCTTTCTGACTGCTCCTTTTCTAGGTAGGTTGACTTGGGATTCCTTAACCCGGAACTGTACTCTGACTTATCACCACTAAAGCAATTAGACAGTAAAAGCCAAGCCTCTTCCCCTGACATCTGTGGACTAATGTTCAGATCATGGGTCATGGAACAGGGATAGTAATCAGGAAACCCAATAAGACTGTAGAAAGTAATCAGTCCAGAGACACAGCTGTGGGTCAAAACCACCAGGCTAAGGGCCAAGGCTGAGAAGAGGAAGCCAACTTGATCTCACCCCAGAATCAGCTCTCAGAACAATCAGAAGCACGGTTGCTTGGCTAACAATGCTTCCCTCTTCCTGTTTTATGTAGACGTTTTCCAGGCTCCCAGGGCATAATCAATTCAGAGGCCATGGAGGGGATGGCATCTGCCTGAAGAGGTCAAGAGACAGAGTCCCCTATGCTTATATGCCAAGTCGATACGGAGAGGTTAATGCCAGTGGCCAGGCTTACTCTTTAAAGACACGTTTTCTGAGCACCACATATCAAACGCTGCCGGGTGTTGAGGATGCCAAAATGACTCTGGGATGATTTAGTCTAAAATCTATTTGCCACATAATCGCCAGAGAAAAACATCCCTCAGGAATCAGAATGTAAAGAGAGTGAGAGCTCCTTTCAGTTTGAGCCCTTCATTAGCCCATGTAGCACTAGCCATGCTTCTGCCCTCAGTATCTCACTTTGCCTTCTACAGGGTACTGGGAGTGAAAATTGCATCGTGAGGCTCTGTGGCTCCGAGACCCCGATTCAAAGAGAGGACTGAGTTCATTTCCAGAGCATAGGGAGGGTGGTATCAGATTTCATCCCGTTAGCTTGCAACATGGAAATTGGAATTTCCTGCTCCCTACACTCCAAAAACGCTCTTGCGGCCCAGGTTTCTGCAGCTCTGAGCTAAGCTGGAGGTACCTCCTCCTGCGTCACTGTCTGTCAGGCCCCTCACTCCAGTGCCCTGAGGGAGTGGAGCTCAGCTGAGCACTTTATTTCCTCAGGGGCTGGGTCACTTCCCTGCCTGCCCATCTGGCCTTTTCCTGACAAGATGTTCCCTGACAATTTGAGATCTGCAGACACAAAGAAAACAGAGCCAAGTGAGACTGACCCTGGTGTGAAATCTGGAGAGATGATAAAATCCCTTCTTAGCAGGAAAGAGAACTGTGGCAGGATATCATTGTGCCTTGTAAATAACCCACTGTCCTCTAAAGAGCAAGATGAGTTCAATCACAGGAGTTTTCACAATGCTTTCTTGAAATTTGGGGTTTTATGGTACCCAGGGTCAGTCACAGGCCAGCTGGCGTCCAATAGAGA
The DNA here is from genome assembly GCF_009873245.2 of Balaenoptera musculus. Taxonomy (NCBI): domain Eukaryota; kingdom Metazoa; phylum Chordata; class Mammalia; order Artiodactyla; family Balaenopteridae; genus Balaenoptera; species Balaenoptera musculus. The sequence continues at coordinate 93,775,213 of NC_045806.1, forward strand.
TAATTCTTTGCTGTGAAATACATATTTAAAACCTCTACCGAATGCCTATTTTCTTTGTCTTCTAGTAGTCTTTCCTTTGTCCTGGGTTTCTCTGGCACTAATGGGGCCTAAGGGAGTGACAAATAAAAAACGATGTGCTGTGTAGTAAGTCACTCAGTGGCCCCTGGAGGCAGATTCACAATACTGGGTCCCGGTAATAGCCCCTTCTTAATTTATATTTCCAAGTCCAAGAATTACTGGTCACAGTCACAGATAGGGGAAGCCTAGAGCAAAACTGAGAAAAAGACCAGTTTGTTTTGTTAGCCCCCAAGCTCCTAATTGTCATTCCCTTCCCCCAGTGCTGGGCTGTTCTTTTCCTGAGATGGACAAAGGATCATGCCCTACTCCCAAGATCCTTTATTCATAGCAAGATGTAAACACTGATAATAGCTAAATACGCTATTTTTCCTTTCAAGGCATTTCAAGCCACAGGTTGGAGGATGGGAGAGAGCTCTTTACTACGTTTAAAACCGTACTTCTTGTGTGTTCTACTAGCATGAGCTCAGCCCTAGGAATAGGGGTTCTAGGTCCCAGGCCCTGCCATTTCTATTTTCTTAAACAGATTTATTGAAGTGGCCCTGCTATTTATGCTTCAATCGTGACATGCCAAACTATTAAAATTACAGTGGGTTCATGGAAAGCCCCTGTGGAGAGACAGGGGTTCTCCCTCTGTGGTTTTGGAACCTCTGGCCACAAGGCTATATGAGATAATTGTGGTTTTAACATCGCCTCTTCCAAAACCATAGTCTCCATTTCAATGTAAAAAAAAATTCATTTTTCTCAGGCCTCAGGTCCTGCAGCTCTCTGTAGGAAGCAACAATGGTCCAAGTGGCTTGATCTAATTTAAAGAGCTTCCAGAACCACGGGGACACTGCCAAACCCTATGCTTTATTAATTATGCCATGATTATTTTATCTTAGGGGACGTGGCTCTCTTTGTTCACCGCATTCAAATATTTCCTGGCTGCTATGAATCTCGTATTGGACAACTTGATAACAACTGGGGTAACTGGCAGTTGGATTCAAGAGAGTAGAAATAGGTTTATGGAGAGTTGAAAACTGAAGAATCCCAATTCCTACCCTGTAGCTCTTGTTCCAATGTCTCCTTCCCTGTTGATGGAACCATCCCTTCTCCCCTACCATGCGGTTCTCCAGGGTTCCCCCAGTTATCTCTTAATCTGTATCTCCTAATTTAATCCATGTATTTGTATATCTTTATAACAGCTTTACTGAGATATAATTCACATGCTATACAATTACCCATTTAAAGTATACAATTCAATGGGTTTAACATATTCACAGACTTGTGCAACCATGACCACAATCAATTTTAGGACACTTTCATCACTCCAAAAAGAAACCTTGTAACTATTAGCAGTCACTCCCCATTCCCTCCAATCTCCCCAGCCCTAGGCAACCAACCAATCTACTATATCTATATATAGTTCCATATATTTTAACAAGAACTTTTAGAAAACCTGCATTATCCAAGGGGATGGTCCCCAAAGGGGTGCTTTTCAAGTATGTGACAGGTCCATGAAAGGGAACATGTGGCGCAGTAGTGGCCCTATGGCTGGTACACCTCAAATCACATAATCTATTAGCACACATTTCCAAGAGTCAAAGGTAATGTGAAGAGGTACACTGACAGATTAAACCAGCACAGCTGGATAATTCCCCTCTTTGGCCCAGTTCCTTCTCCTAGGTCCTGGGTCTTCAGTCCTTACTGCAAAGCTTCCTTTCTGACAAAGGAACAGGTAAAGTACCCTCCCACCACATACCACACTCACCGTGTGCTATATAGATTTCTAACTTACCACAAAGGAGACTGAGAACAAGAAACTTTCTAAATGATCCTGCTGCCATCCAGGGGATAAGAAGTATATCCTAGGAGGATGCATCCAATTTAATGCTACCCATTCAAACGCAAAGATGCTGAAGGGCATTCTTTTCTGGCCTTGAAGAGGTTCACAACAGTGGTCCGCCCCGGTAGATACCTTCCCTTGCTGCTCTAACACCCATCTACAGAGCTATGGATAACTTGTCAATTGGTTCAACAAACACATTTTGGGCATCTATTAATACTTTGAGCTTGGCACTGTGCTGAGTTCCAGGCATATGAAAATGAATAAAACAGCTTCTACAAACCCAGCCCTGGTGCACCTGGCTTCTACTGAAAATTCTGTCTATTCTCTAAAAAAGTACCCCAGAGCAAAATGCATCTCTCTTTTTAGCTATGCTTAGTTCCTGAAATTATCACCCCAATTAATCTTTGGTTTAAGACTTTGATGGCCCTGCTAATTGCAAGAAACCCATTAATCTATTTTCAGCCATTACTCTTTAGTAGTTTCTCAGAATAACCAAACCCTGAGTAGACGCTTGAGAGAATGGAACTCTAAATAGGCAGCATGTGGTAGAGGGATAAAGAGGGAAGTTACAGGTCCTTGTTACTCAATGTGTGGTCCATGGAACAGCAGTACGGGCATCACCTAAGGGCTTGTCAGAAGTAGGAATCTTAGACCTCACCTCGGACTTCCTGAATCAGAAGCTGCACTTTAACAAGATTCCTATGTGACTCATATGCACTTCTGAGAAGACTGGTCTGCAGCAGTTTCTCAACCTTAGCACTACTGACATTTGGGACCAGATGATTCTTTCTTAGCAGGGGTGGGGGAACTGCCCTGTGTACTTTAGTAAGCTTATTACTATCCCTAGTCTATACCTACTGGATGCCAGTAGCACCCCTCCCCCCAAGTTGTGACAACCAAAACCATCTCCAGACATTGCCAAATATCCCATTGCTGGGGGTGAGGGTGGTCACCTCGGATTGAAAACCACTGGTCTATAGCAGGCTTTACTAATCTTCAGTCATTTGAGTACCACCCTTTATAATTTTTGCCATCTCCACATATACTTTTTTTAAAAATGACTATTTTTTTGTCTATAGAAATTAGCCTCATCCCTAGCGGTAATACTGATGAAGTACTAGGACTGGTGTGCCATTTTTTCTAATACATCTAAAACCAAGTATAACTATTAGAATTTGAAATGCTTATCTAGGAAAGCCATAAAAATACCATGCACCACAGGTGGAATGTCTACCATCTTTTAGAAAACCCTGGCCCAGAGTATATTTCTGCAGTAGGGCAGGCCCAAGGCATTGGGAGAATCTAGGTTGCCAGGAATGCTAACAGGATACATGGTGCTTGGAAGTAGAAAGGAGCCATTAAAAGCAAATTTATTTTTTCTACTTAACTTTGTTCCTGGCCAGGCCAAGTTAGTAGGTTTAGATATTAGAACACTACACCTACCTACATTTTGGAGACTCCAGGAGCAGCTATTTTGACTTGATCTAACATATGGCTCTAATTTCATTTCCCTCTGAACTACTGGTGACTACACTGGTTCCCAAAATGATTCCACTGTAGTCTGACACAAATTTCACATAACCCTTATTTGGCCATATGTCAGCCTAATTAAAGAGTCTCTGCTTCTCCTGGCAGAAATGCCTTCCATATGCAGGGGAGAAACAATCCCATCCATGAGTTACATCAATGATAAAAAGACCCGGTTCACTGCTTCTCAGCTGAATCAGCAGCCTGTGACCCCTGGCACACTGACTGCAGAAGGAACTATTTTTATGGCACTTTAACTTATGGGTCATTTACAACATGAGTTTCTTCCCACGTATATGCCATTATAGATCCATGAAACTTGAACAGGGGGGAAGAGAGGGAGAGGGAGGGATGGGGGAGAGACAGGGAGGAGAGAGGGCGCAGGGGGAGAGAGAGGGGGAGAAAGAAATCCTGAGTAGGGTTGGCAGAAAATATATGCTAAGTGCACTTAGGAGAGCCCACCGGCTGAAACTCTGGGAGCCTGGGGCTTCCGGTCCTCTAGAAGAAACCTAAATAATGCTTGTTGATAACAATCCCAGACAGCTCCTTACAAACAAGAGGCAACAAGACAAAAGCTTAAATCCAGGCAACACTGAGCTCTCCTTTCCATGATCCCACACCCTGCGCTCAGCCCAGTCTGGTCTACCACTCAGCCAAAAGATGACTGTCTGCCTCTCCAGCAGCTGTTAAGTGGAGGCCTAGATGGGGCAGAACCTGGGGCAATGATCTAGTGGATGGGAGTGGGTGGGAGAGGGAGGTGGCTTCCACGTATAATTTAGCTGACACTGTTCATTACAATTCTTCTCAGTGCTGCTTTCAGTTAGAGGGAATGTCTGAAGCTAGGGGTAGAGGGTAGGGAGTGGAGATATACAAGTGAGAAGGAGGGTTGGGCTATCACTGACTGACGTGTCATCAGGACACTTTTCAGTTTCGGACCCAGGGACACATTGTGAATTGGCTTTGAGAGTCCCGAGTACACTGTGTTTGTTTTAAAGGCCCTTTAGATTCACCTTAGGAGTTTTAAAAAAAACCCCACACCTGGGCCCCCTACTCCAGACTAATTTACTTCTGAAGCTCCGAGGGGATCCTATGCATCCTATGCATCAGTATTTTTTAAAAAGCTCACCAAGTGATTCTAATTTATTTTTCCAACAGTTTATCATGAACATATTCAAACACACAATACAGTCTGTATTACCTAGCGTCTACAATTAGCATTTGCTATATTGCTTTATCATATACCTGTCCCTCTATCAACCCATCTTATTTTTTGATACATTTCAATAGGTTGTAGACATCAGTACATGTCACCCTTAAACACTTCTGCAAGCATATAATTAATTAGAGTTCAATATTTGTTTCAGGTTCCTTTTTATTAGATAACATTTACATACAGTGACATGTATAAATTGTAAATGTACCATTTGATGAATTTTGACAAATGCAGACACTTGTATAGTACAAACCCTTATCAAGATATAGAAAAATCCCCTCATGCATCTTCCCAGTAAACACTCACCCCCACCCCTGAGGGGCAATCAGTGTTCTGTTCTGATTTTTTCCAGACAATTTCAATTTGTAGGTGAGGAGGAGAACCCCTTAAGGAGAGACACACAAATTCCAGCTCCCCAGCCCTTTGTAATTGAGGCAGCAGAGCTTGTCGGTTGACAGCTCCAGAGTCAGCTAGCTTGAGGCCAAGTCCAGCTCAACCAATTGCTATTTGTGAGATGTTAGGCAAGTTAACCTCTATGAACCCCTGTTTCCTCACCTATAAAATAGGGATCATAATAGTAGCTATCACACCAGGTTGATTGGAAGACCTAAATGAGATAATATAAATAAATTAGTAATAAAGTTAACGTTTATTAAGTTACCATGCTTACAATTGGCTAGACACTAAGCTAATTGCATGGATTATCTCATCGAATCCTCCCCTACAGTTAGGATCCCCATGACAGATAGGAAAAGAGGCTTAGAAAGCGTAAGTACCTCGCCTAGAATCACACAGCCAATAATTGGGAGAGCCAGAATATAATCCCAAAGTGCTTTGATTTTAAAGACCACACTCCCACCCTGTTAACCACCACACTTCCTTCTCTATGCCTGACACACATAGTAAGAGCTCAAAAATGCTATATATTTATTACATGCACATTGTATTATATATTATATATATTTACCTATTATTTATAATTTGTTCAGCTACAGAGTCCAAATCAAGACATGGGACCTCTGACCCAAAGACACAAAAAGCTTAAATATCTCAGCAGCCCAACATTGCTGGTCCACACCTTGGCGTGAGCATCTGTATCTGTTGTGTTCCTAATAATGCCCTTTCCATGGTGACTTTGAGAAACACCAGCAATAAGACCAGCCACTGTCCTGAACAACACACAAAGCTCCCAGTGACAACATCCCTCTGGAAGAAAGAACGAGGGGAAGCGCTTTTTTTCCCATTAACACATTCAGCTCCCTGGTGCTCTGTTCTGCAGCTGTCTGAGTGCTGCAGTCACTCAGACAAAGGGCTTGCTGGAAAATCAGTTACATCATCCGCTTCAGCTCTGACAGACTTGCCAGGAGCTGCATGATTAACATCTCCACAGAACCAGAGAACGGGCAGGGCTCACTCAAGCTACAATGTGCTACTCTTCCTTCTAATGAAAATCCCATTAAATTGGACAATTATCGATACCCTATTCAAGGTGGCTTTTTATGCTCATCAGAGCCCATTTTCCTCCTAAGTAAGGCAGCATCACACAGAGCCATCTTACCCTTCAGTCTCTCTTATTGGGCCACTCATTTCTATCAGGCTAGATAATACTAGTTTGTTGGCAAGGGGAAGAGAGTGGCATGCTTTGGGCAGGGCAGCAGATCGGTGTCTAGTAGTAAACTCTGTAGCTGAGGCTTAAGAGGAAGCACGGTGACAGCTGAAAACAGAACACTACTTCTTTTGTCACCATCAGAAAACCTATGAATGGCTGGTAAATCAATTTCAAAGCTTTGGAAGCTCTGTTCAGCAGGCAGGCAGCAAAGAGAGTGGGAAGAAGACGAGGAGGGGTGCTAAGACTTCAAGCTCAGTGGCTCCTTTGGAATCTCAGATTGCCAGGCTTCTTTTAACCATGTGAAGGCTATTAGAGACCCTTCCGCCAGGGAAGGGAAAGAGCTGGCAGTTTATTGCTAACTAAACAAGTGCCTGGGGTTATGATGAAGTCAGCAATCAAGAGATTCTTTCCAGTACGAAAGCTGATAACACAACGAAATGAGGTGCTCTGTTAGGAAGGTCAATGTTCCATTATCACAACACCCATGGAGCTAACGTCCCCAGAGTAATCATTACTATAATTTGATACTATCAGCTACTGGATTTGTGGCCAAAACACAGCAAGGCTGGCTCTTCTAGCCATTATCCTTCTATTATCCTTCTACTCCCAAAGCAGCTGAGCATTCCATTTGGGTATAAAGCTGTAGGAACACAGGGACCAAGTTCAAGCCACCAGAAATACCTTCCCTGGTTTTCCTGATTCCACAGAAGAGAGAAAAAATATTTGTTTGAATTTTGACCAACAATAACTGACTCAGTCCTTTAGCAGATTTTGCCTGTGTGGATACTTTGACTCTCAACCTAAGGAGTCATATATCTTCGGAATTGCTCTGGTCCTCATTCAGGGTTATTAGTACACAAAAATGGTGTTTGCTGAGCCAAGAAATGGGAAGAATTGGTTGTATTTACTCTTGTTTCTAGGAAAAATTGTGGTTCCTGGGACACATTTGTTGGACCTGCTAAGAGCTAATATTAGGCAGCATCAACTCCTGGCCAAAAAAAGTCCAATCCATCATGCATGGCCCAACTGAATCCAGGTCCCCTCAGAAGTAAAGTAAATTTTAAAAATCAATAATAATATTAATAGATGCAATTTTTGAGTGCCCAGTATGCACCAGGCACTCTATAACAGCTATATCTAATTATCACAGGAGCCTTGGGATAGTGTCTGGCATACTGTAACTACTCAGTAAATACTACCTAGTAAGTATCATTGTACCCATTTTACAGATGATAAAACTGAGGCTCAAAGAAGCTTAGTAACTTACTTAGGGTGACAATCTATAATTGAATGTGACACTTTAAAGAGCTTTGGCATTGAATATATCCTGCCTTGTTCTCTCCTAGACAAATCCAGGCTCCTTAGATTAACAGCCATGGGCTCCCTGCATCTGTCCTTTTCTTACTTTGATGCCCTGTTTGTAGAGTCCATAAAATTACACAGAAATTTGAAAGTAGGTGCCTATGCAGGATACACCACCACTATGGACACAAAGGAGTTTGCTCCCAAAGTTATTAAAGTAGAGCCCATGCCATAATGAGAACCCCAAAGGAGGTGAAGAAAACCAAGGCCCATTGGGCAGGGCTGGAAGGAGTGTTAGGGTTAGGCTAATCTCCTCTATTTATCTGGATCCCACCATCCACGCACTCAAGCATAGCCCAGAGTAGATTTAAGAAGCTTTCTGTGAATAGCCTATGCAGCACTAAGGCAGCATTCTTGAGTTTCCTTACCCTTCAGGTTGATTGATGGTTAAGATGACTTGTGAGTCCTACTCTTGATTGCTAACTTCATATTTCAGTGTTCTCCCCACTCATTTATATTTACAGTGCAGCACTTGGAGAATGATCTGTTGCTCTTAAGTAAATACACACTTTACATTACTTAGAGTCCTCTCTGTCAGAATAAAATATAGTTACCCAGGCTGGAAGCACCTTTCTCTTCTACTCCACTAGAAAAGCACAAGGGAAAGGCACTGGCCCATAAAACAATATGATTGCCTTGGTCATCTTGACTAAGTGGCATGATGTGATTACCAAATTCATTAGGTTGTCTCCAGTGGGAAGTGAAACAAACAAAGGATAGACTACTACAACAATCCAACTTCCCCTTCTTTGCCTGCACTTCCCACAAAGATTTCCAAAGTTAGGATTGACAACAACATTCAGCACCATGGACAACACCACTGGGTGAGAACCAGGCTATGGGGCGCATCTTAGCTCCCTGAGTTTCTCTTCTTGATGCTGCTTGCCTCCCTTAGTAACCAGGTATTTATGAAGACAGTGGAGTGGTGTTCTATACTGTTCTATAGGAAGAACCAGGAATGAAGCAGGGGAGGGGCTTTAGGAAACAGGGTTTTAAGGAAAAATCACAATTGAAGGCAGCCGTGCTTCAAAACAACTTAAGTGGATTGAGATGTGTCCTTAGCCAGTTATTCCTGCATACCAACACTCCCACAGACAGAGCCTGTAGCCTAGTGATGAGGTGGAGCATGCAAGCAGCAGTAAAGCCTTGCTGACCCTTCCAGAAACCTTCACCTTGACACCGGCCTCTTGGCAAAACGGTCCTTAGAAGTCCTTGTCAAAGCTGTCTAAGGGGCTTCCCTGGTGGCGCAGTGGTTGAGAATCTGCCTGCCAATGCAGGGGACACGGGTTCGAGCCCTGGTCTGGGAAGATCCCACATGCCGCAGAGCAACTAAGCCCCGTGAGCCACAACTACTGAGCCTGCGCGTCTGGAGCCTGTGCTCCGCAACAAGAGAGGCCGCGATAGTGAGAGGCCCGCGCACCGTGATTAAGAGTGGCCCCCACTTGCCGCAACTAGAGAAAGCCCTCGCACAGAAACGAAGACCCGACACAGCCATAAATAAATAAATTAATTAATTTTTTTTAAAAAAGCCTACTTAAAAAAAAAGCTGCCTAAGGAGGAGAGGGAATGTATGAAAATAAGAGAGGCTACAAGGACAAATAAAGGTGAACATATAACAGAGACTTCTGTACTATGAAACAGAGCCGAAACAAACTAATTTGGAATAAATCCCTAAGGAGGGTGGGAATGAGGAGAATGTGCCATTTCAAATAACCAGCTGGCCACTGGGTCTTGCCAAACAGTAAACAGAACCAACGACGGAGAGCTGAAAGGGTCCTCACAAATTCTCTAGCTCAGTGGTTCTCAAATGTGAGCTTGCATCAGAATCAACTGGAGGACTTGTTAAACCAGATTGAGGGCTCCACCCCTAGAGTTTCTGATTCAGAAGGTGTCGTGTAATCTGGTAATCTGCACTTCTACAAATTCCCAAGTGATGCTGAAGCTGCTGATGGAGGAGGGGGCACACTTTGAAAACCATGCTCTAGTCCAACCCCTTTTAGGGCAAAGGAAAGGCAACTGAGGCCCTAAAAGAGCAGTGACTTGTCCAAGATCACACAGCTGGTTAACAGTCCATCCACCGAGTCCTACAACCCGGGCCTCCTGATTTCCAATCATGTGTTTTTATTTCAGAGCACCACAATCAGATTTAGCCACTATAATAGCATCTGATGGAAAACTATAAGGGAAGGTAACAGCAATAGAAATGGATTCAGCCTTTTCTTTGCTTCAGCTTCTAGCACACTTGTCAAAGCACTGCCAAGCCAGGTCTGAGGCTTGATTCTCCATAACAGTACCAGAATGGGTCTGTCTCTACTTCTATTACTCTTTTGGTATCAATCCCACACAAAATTCACACCAAATTGATTGCATACTAGGTAGGGTTGCCAGATTTAGCAAATAAAAATCCAGTTACATTTGAATTTCTCATTGTTTATCTGCAACTCAAATTGTAACTGGGTGTCCTGTATTTAATCTGGCAACCCTAATCCTAGGAAACTGCTGGTCAATTTGAAAAAAGGGAGTTACCTTCTCAGCTCATGGTTCAACTATGCCCTCCCCAACCCAGACGCTAAGAGGCTAAGAAACAAGTGACCCCTCCACCTCCCGCCTCCACCTGCCGCCTGCCAAGCTTGTTGGGGCTCTATTGAGCCAGAGTAGAAAGGCTGTGATTTGAAGAGCAGCAAAAAAAAAAAAAGCAGCAGCAGCTGAACTGGTATCCTCCAGCATTTTTCATTTTTATGAAAAGTTTGATTCTGGTTTCATGCCCTGTGATTAACCAAAACAAGAGGAAGACAAATAAAAATTCTGTACAGCTGTTTCACACTGACAGACCTGACCTTCCCAGCTGAGGGTTCTTTGTGCTGGGAAATTGTCACCTAGCAACCAGGCCTTGCAGCTGCCAGACTCTAAACACTGAAAGCATGACTTACAGAAAAGAAGCCAGGAGAAGCAGGGTGGGGTGGGGACTGCTTCAATCTGAGCTTTATCCTCGGGTCTAATACTATATTCCAGCGAGAGAAGACAAGCAGGAATCGAAGCCCCTTCCTGTTGTGATTCATTTGCCAATCAGGCTGCTTGAGCCAGCTTCCTGTCACCTCTACCTGCTCTAGCAGTTAACCCTGGGAGGGTTGAGGGAGAAGTGGGACTGAAGATGCTTCCCAGAGATGTCAAATATTCTGTGTGGTACACATGGCTCTTATTCTTTGGCAATGGAGCACATCTTCAATAATTGGGCATTTCTTTCCTCTTCTCCTCCTCCTCCTTTCTTCTTCTTCTCCTTCCTCTTCCTCCTCCTCTTCCTCCTCCTTCTTCTTTTCTCTTTCTCTCCCCCTCTCTCCCTCCCTCCCTCTTTCTCTCTCTTTTTAAATTACAAATAGAGGGGCCCTCTATCTGTATTTTTTAACGGCAGAAGGTGAAGGATTAGCTCAGTGGATTTCAAATATTAGCACTTAGATGAGTCACCTGGCCAGCATCTTAAAATGCAGAGTTCTGAGTCCCATCCACTAGCAAATTTGATTTAGTAGGTTTGGGGTGGGGTCCAGGAAATCTGCATTTTTAACAAGCTCCCCACATGGATAGAGATTTTGCACAACAGAATACTGGTTTATGGTGTCTTTTGACATAAAAGTTTTTCTTTTTAATTTTACGTGTTCAAATAATATTCTTCACACCACCCAACAATCTCCCTTAACAGATAACCATCTTCCAACTTCATATGTCCAATTAGGTAGTGGCCCAGTTTCTGTCTCCGGGCATGGAGAGCCTCTTTAGGGGGCGTTACTAGCTTGCCCTGCTAGTATACCCACAGCTGTCTGTGTCTAAGCATCCATTTTGTCTCTGTTGACTGCACTGCGCATTCAAAGACTTCATGTCGGTTACATTGTTATTGCGTTATTCAGCTCGCAGTCCTTTAGCAACAGCAAATGCATAAATTCGGATGCAAAACATAGACCCCACATGCTAACTCCATCTCGGCTGCTCCATCCCATTCTCACAGATGCTTGTGTAGTAGTTTTCTATTGCTGAATAACAAATTTAGCAGCTTTAAACACCACCTATTCGTTATCTCACATTTTCCAGGGATCGGGAGTCCTTGCACAGCTTAACTGGGACCTCTGCTCAAGAGTTTCACAAGGCTGCAATCAAGGTATCAGCTGTATTGCAATTCTCACCTGGGCTCTGGGTTCTCTTCCAAGCTCATCCAGGTTGTCATCAGAATTCAGTTGCTTGTGGTTATAAGACTGAGGTCCTCATTTTCTTGTTGACAGTCAGCCAGGGGCCACTCTCAGCTCCTAAAAGCCACCCGCTCAACAGGCACTGTCCCATGATGATAATTTACTTCTTCTTCACAAGCAAAAGAAAAGCTTGTCTGACTTCTATCTCTGACCTCCAGGCCCTCCAATAATTTTACTTCAACTCTGTCGTTCTGTGTGACCACTAGGAGATTTTGTGTTTAAAATTTAAAACACTGAAGCATTGCAAACTGTGATGTATAATATTTTTAGTCGATAAGTATACATTGTAATTCATACATGAACTATATTACTGAACTTGAATATTTTAAAAATAGAAACTACCACAACATCAAATTTAGAATATTCTTGTTACCCCTAAAAGAAACTCCATACCTATTAGCAGTCACTCCCCATTTCTCCCCAAAACTCCAACCCTAGGCAACCACTAATCTATTTTCTGTCACTCTGAATTTGCCTATTCTGGACATTTTATATAAATAAAATCATACGGTTTTGTGCCTAGCTTCCTGAACTTACCATAATATTTCCACAGTTCATTCACTGTTGTAGTATGTATTGGTACTTCGTTTCTTTTTTTGACTGAATAATGTTCCATTTTATGACTGTAGCACGTTTCGTTTATCCATTCGTCCATTGATGGGCATTTGGGTTGTTTCCACCTTTTGGCTATTATGAATAATGCTGCTATGAACATTTGTGTGCAAGTTTTTCTGTAGACATATAGTTTCATTTCTCTGGGGTATTCACTTAAGAGTAGAATTGCTGGGTCATATGGTAACTCTATGTTTCTATGTTTCCAGACTGTTTCCAAAGTGGATGCATCATTTTACATTTCCACAAGCAGTTTGTGAGGGTTCTAATTTCTCCGTATCCTTGCCAACACTTTCTATTATCTGTCATTTTAATTATTGCCATCCTAATGGGTATGAAGTGGTATCTAATTGTGGTTTTAATTTGCATTTCCCTGATGGCTAATGATGCTGAGCATCTTTGCATAGGCTTATTGGTCATTTGTATATCTTTTTTGGAGAAATGTCTAGTCAAACCCTTAGCACATTTTTAATCAGAGTAATTATCATTTTTTACCATTGATCTGTAAGATTTCTTTATATATATTCTAGATGCAAGTCCCTAATCAAACATGATTTCCAAATATTTTTTTCCCATTTTATGAGTTATCTTTCCACTTTCTTGATGGTATTGTTTATCACACAAGTTCCCCACCCCCCGCCTCAGGTTTTTTGGTTTTTTTTTTTTTTTTGGGCCGTGCTGCGTGGCTTGTGGTATCTTTCCCTGACCAGGGATTGAACCCGGCCATGGCAGTGAAAACCCAGAATCCTAACCACTAGGCCACCAGGGAACTCCCTAACACAAGTTTTTAATTGTGATGAAGTCCAATTTTTCTTTGGTTGCTTGTACTCTTGGTGTCATATATAAGAAACCATTGCCTAATCTAAATTCAAAATTTATATATATATGTATGTTTTCTTCTAAAAGTTTTATATATATATATTTGCCCTTACATTTAGACCTTTGATTCATTTTGAGTTAATTTTTTGGATATGGTTTTAGATAGGGGTCTAACTTTTTATATTTTTAATTTTTGCATATGGATATCCAGTTGTCCAAGCATCATTTGTTGAAAAGAGTATTCTTTCCTCATTGAATTGTCTTGGTGCTCTTTTTGAAAGCAATTGACTATATAAGTGTGAGGGTTTACTTCTGGACTCTCTATTCCATTGATCTGCATGTGTGTCTTTATGCCAATACCACACTGTTTTGATTAATGTAGCATTGTGGTAAATTTTGAAACTAGGAAGTGTGAGTCCTTCCATTTTGTTCTTCTTTTTCAAGATTGTTTGGCTACTCTGGATCCCTTGAGTTTCCAAATGAATTTTAGTATTAGCTTACTAATAATTTCTGCAAAGAAGCCAGCTAGGATTTTTATAGGGATTTTATTGAATCTGTAGATCAATTTAAGGATTACTATCATCTTAACAATATTATGTATTCTCTTTCTCTTTTGAACTGGTTTATAATATCTGGTTCCCTCACTGATTGTGAGTTAAATAAATATTTAACACATGTTCATTTCTTTATCTGTGCAAGAGTCCAGACTTTACCCTTTTTTGAAAAATATCTTTCAATATAGTAGTTTAGTTAGAGTAAGCATATTTCCCCCCTTTCACAGATGCGGAAACTGACATCCTGAGAGGTTAAGCGTCTGGCTTATGGCTTGAATTGCAACCTAATGATAGAGCTGCTACTGAAACCCTGGTTTTCTGACTCCCAGTCAAAGATGTTTTCATCAGACCACATGTTCTTCCTTTGTTTCTTAATTTAAAAAAAAAATTTAAATGGCATAAATGATGTTGTTGAAGTAATTCTGTTAGGTTTCTGCTTGGAACACAATTCCTTTTCCCACTCTTTCCCCTTCTCCAAACTCTTTATTAACAATAAGAAATTTTTACTGTGCCAATTTGATGTCCTTATGTTTTCAGCTATATATTTATTATAGATGAATTTATCAGGTTTGAAATATTTGTGTAGCATTTGTTTCCTGGATCAAAAGATATTTGGAGAATCCAAAATCTGGTGCAAAGTATTGGACAGAAGACAGTGTTGAATGACAGTACCAGTGAAGCATAGTCCATGACACAGGGAACCCCAAAGGAATATACCAAATGGGGGAACTTTAAACAGAATTTGGGTGGTAGAAAATTATCTGTGTGTAGTGTTATGGTGTGAGGTGCTTGTGGTAGGGAGTAGGGAAGCTGGCACGGAAAAATGCAGAATTGCCCTCAAGACTCAAGCAGGCAGCCATTTGTTCTGCCTATTACATGAAGAAGACAGCCCTTTCCAGAACCTATGTCAAAAGCATCTTCTTTAGAAAACAAGCTTATCTTATCCTTCAGTTTTGTCTGTTCAAGCAAAATATTTCATTCTCTAGCATTTACTTGCAAATAGGAATGTCTGTGTTGAGATGTAAGTCCCAGGAACTGTGGTTGTCCAAAGTTGAAACTCCTCAATACCCACCTACTCTGAAAATTAGGCTATGTGTCAAAAAAACAAAATTCAACAGAAAAGAAGAGGCCTCCAGTTTCAGTTTGTATTAAAAGATATAAAGTTCTTATTTATAATCCATTCCACAGGGCTTTCGATGATGCAAGAATATTATTCTGTTTTCCTCATGTAGCTATCTTATGCAAGCCTTTGATTCTTGAAATGTACATGTAATCCAACTGCCTGCCAGCAGTTGATAAGGCTTCTGATATATAGAAATTCAAAACAGAGGAGTTTAGCTATGTCTCTCTGACAGTTGCTGTATGCTTTAATTCAAGCAGATGAATAAAAGCTGGACAGGTTTAAGATTTTTAAAGAAGGCTTCAGCTTGTTTCACATCTGTGCTTGTAGTAACCTAATTAGCATGTAGTGAATATCTGAAATGACTTTTACTTGATCAGTCAGCATGGCATGGGGCAAAGAACACTGACCTAGGAGTCAAGAGATCTGGATTCTAGTTATGGCTCCACCATTAATCAGTTCTGTGACCTTAGGTGAGTCCCTTCACTTCACTGAATGTCAGACCCTGCGTCTATCAAATGGGGATAATCATATCCACGGAGGCTATCTCACAGAGTTGTTGTGACGATTAAAACAGATGACGGAAGTGAAAGCACTTCTAAAAGCATGAAGCACAAGACACGTGTAATTCACATCTTTCATCTTTTACCAGGGGAATGTCTGCTAAAGCTTAAGGACTTTAGAGAACTACTCCAAAATGCAAAATGTAAGAAAAAGGGGCAGGATTTGCTCAGAACCATAAATTTGCAACATACTTTACAGTTCGCAGAGCACATTCACTATCTCATTTAAAAGATCCACAATAACCTTATTCATTAGGCAAGGCAACAGTGAATTCTTCAAGGGCAGAGAATTACTCATCTTAATATATTCCCATCACCTGATGGAATGCCTGGCAAAGTAAGTGTTTGTTGAATTAATGTGTATTATTTCTATCCCCATTTTATAGATGAGAAAACTAAGTTCCAGGGAGAGTAGGGACAGAGCTGAGATTTGAACTCAAGTTTTTCAAATCCACTGCACCACACCACTGTACCTTACTACTAGTGTTATTTACAGTAGCGGTTCTCAGACTTTGGTGAGGATCAAAAGCACCCATTAGGATTGTTGGAACCCAGATTGCTGGGCCTCACCCCAGAGTTTTGGATTCAGTAGATCCAGAGTGGGAACTGACAATTTGTTTTCTAGTAAGTTCCCAGATGATTCTCATGTGGCTGGTCCAGGGACCGCACGCTGAGAACCACGACCTTACCAGCCTTGTTTGGTCTTCTGACCAGCAGAATCAGCACCACCTGGGAACTTGTCAGAAATGCAAAAGCTTGCATATAAAGTAAAGTTTGAGAAGCACGAGAGAACCACGAGGTCAGTTCTGGCTGCACATCAGAATCATGTGGGGGAGCTTTGAAATATATAGATCCTCAGGCCGCTCCCTGGAGACTCTGGATCCCAAGTGATTCTGATGCCCAGCCACTTTGGGGAAACATTGCTCTAGACTAGTGATATACCCAATATATTTTTATCACAACTCCCCTACTTTCCCCTTCCCCACATCTTATCCTCCCAGCAGTTTCCCTGGGTGGTAAATGAGCCCAGCAGAGATGCATTTTACTGAGGTCCTGGAAGGCCTTTAGAAGCTGGTAGTTGCCCATATAAACGGCCTAAGCTTTGATTTTTGTAAAAACAATATTCTAAATACTGGGGTATGCTGAGGGATAAAGCGAGTGCAAGACAGGATCTGTTGGGGAGACAGACCTATCACACATTAGAATATTTACAAAACAATGAATGATAAACTCCCTGGCATTCTCAGTATGATTTATATGGAAACAAGATATGTGAATTGGAATAGTCAAGAAAGCTTCACAAAAGATGTGGACAATGGAACCGCATGAAAATTTATCTTACATTTTAATTGCTTTTTTCCCCTAGGAAATCATTCAACAAATAGCCTCTCAGACAAAGGATAAATATAACTCAACAACAGGAGCTAAACAGGGGAAATAGAAAATGCACTTAACACCCGACCTCACACTCTTGTATAGAAGGATGAATTACAAAGAGTGGATCTGATTAAATAAGGAAAGGGTAGGAATGGGGAAATGTATTTTGAAAGGAAATTACCCTGACTTTTCATCCCCTGCAAAGTGAAGCATCTTCAAGCTCAATGCAAGCCAGAGTCTCTCAAGCCAGGAGCAAGCGAAGGCCCTTCTAAGAAAAAGGGCCTGATACCATGCTAAAACCTCATTCCAAACTTCATTCCTCTACCTCCAGGCATGACCATGCCCCAAACAGATGCTGTCGGCTGGAAATATGCTAGAACTAGGCTCAACAGTTCCCCCCACTAGGGATCCATGAACTCCTACATTTACACTATGCTTATGTTTCTTCTTGAAAAACTGTGAATTTTCAGGGCAATGTATGCCATCTTTATTTACCAATAATTCAATCTAATAATCCATATTCTAGTTTTTGGAATGGAACATTTACTCATTTGCTAACTCAGGGAGACCTGGAAAATCAAAATAATGTGTTATGTTATTAGGAGCACTTTCACAGCTATTTTGATATCTAAGGTCCTTTTTACCTCTGAAGTTTCATGATCTAATATTATCCTTCTAATGGCCCTGTGAGGTAGGTTGAACAAGGTTCCTTAACCTGCTCTGGGCCTCAGTTTATTTATCTATAAAATGAGAGGGTTGAACTAGAGCAATGGTTTTCAATCTTGGCTGAACATTGCCTTGCCCAGGGATATTTTAAAAATACTGATACTGATACCTGAGCCCACTTCCAAAGATTCTGATATCATTGGTGTGGTGCCAGGCCTGAGCACGGGGCCTTCTAAAATTTCTCCAAGTGTTTCTAATGGGCAGCCAGGACTGAAACCCCCTGGACCAGATGAGGTCTAAGGTTTCTCCCATCTCTGACATTCTGAGTCTGGATGTCATTTGCATTATATGGATGAGGGTATTGAGGCACAGAGAAGTTAAATGACTGCCAACAGTTAAAAATTAAGGCAATTCTAAGGTGGGAGATAGAGCCTATGTCTTTCTACTTCAAATCTTAGACCTCTGTTTCAGGCTGCCTTTAGTTTACCTAATGTCCAAACATGTATGGTACTTAAATTAACACTGTGTATCTTTATGTATAGAAATCCAGCATTTCAGAAATATTACCCTTGGGCTATTGGCTTCCTCTTTTGAGTTCACTATACCCTCTCCTCCATTAGAAGGCCTTCCCAAATTTGCTTCCACCAGGCCCTCATCTAAGCGTGCACGCTTTCCTTCAGTACTTGCTACTAAGTCATCCTCCACTCTTTCGTTCATTCAACATATATACTGAGCATATACCACTCTTCTAGGTCCTGAGAATATGTCTGTGAACAAGACAATGCCCATGGCCCCAACAGTTTGCTTTTTTTTTAACATCTTTATTGGAGTATAGTTGCTTTACAATGGCGTGTTAGTTTCTGCTGTATCACAAATTGAATCAGCTGTACGTATACATATATCCCCATATCCCCTCCCTCTTGCGTCTCCGTCCCCCCAACAGTTGTTTGTGTTTTATTCTACAAGATTTAAGACTTTATTCTGAGTATGGAGCATGTCTTCCTAACTAGATTATAAGCACCTCAAGACTAGATACTCTGTTTTCTAGTGCTTGCCTAGAGTACCCCAAAGTGCCTTGTACACTACAAATAATAGATGTGTCTCTTATTTAATGATTACAGAGGACTGTCACAGTCAGTTATCCTTAACAGAATCTACTATTAAGAAAACCACCAACAAAATTGGAAAGATTGGGCATTTTGTTTATTCTGTATGTTATAGGTAATTAAAATTTACTGATATCTCAGATTCTTGCCAGTGTGGAATACTTTCTAGACATCAACAGGAAGCAGCTTAAGCTTGCCTATCTGGGATCTTCCAGATTTGAGTTATGTAATCATAGAATTTTAAGTATAGAAAAGACTAAAGTGCATAGAATGTTTGCTTTGTGGAGGGAACTTTTGGGGCAATCTATTCTACAAAATAGAAACTGAGATCCAGTGAGGAGCAGTGGTTTATTCTAGATTACCCAGCTTTTTAATTGCAGAGCAAAAGTCTCGGGGTCCCTTGCCCAAGGCTCTTTTCCATTATTCCTTCCTCTATTTCATGGGTTAGCAAACAGTTTCTGTAAAAGGCCATACCTTCAGATTCCAGATTGAAACATCAACTCTTCACTGGGTGTCCTGCCTGCTAGCCTGCCCTGCACATTTCAGATTTTCCAGGTCCCACAATCACCTGGGCCAATTCCTTAAAACAAATCTCTTTATATATACATGCATATATATATATATATATATATATGCATATGTATATATATACATATATATGCATATGTATATATACGCATATATATATATATATATATATATCATATTGGTTGTTTCTCTGAAGAACCCTGGCTAACATAGGCCATATAATAAATATACTGGGCTTTATGATCCCAACCAGTCTCTGTTGCATATTTTTCTTCCTTTTTACTTTTAAACCTATAGTTTGCAGACCCTTGAGCTATTGTATTGTGAGTAATGGAAAATCAAGTTCTCTTTTGTATTCCAAAGGAAAGTTTCCTAGAGACTGCAAACTCTGATCAACCTTAATTCTTTCTAATTATATTTCACTCTGATTACTCTTGCTTTGTATCCCCACTAGCTCTGCCTTTTGTGTGAAGATTTCCAGGGTCTGTATCTCTGCATTTATGCTGTATGTGTTACATACACAAACCCAGCTACCCCACGCCATTCTGTTCTGCCTCAGTCCAGGACCTGACAAGGGCAAGGGCAGTATGGAACAGATGCTGTCATCCTTGAAAGCCACATTCAGCTGGGGGGATGGAAACATATTGATTTAAACAGAATTTCTGCTTTACAAGAAGGGAGGGGGAGAGATCGCTCAATCTGAACTCAAGGTCTCAGCAAGGTCCCTGTGGAGTAGCCAAACTCCATACCACTCAGTGAACTGAACCAGAGCCAGGACTGTTAAGCTAAGTGGGGGGCTAGGAGGTTTTTAGCCTGCTCAGTAACAGCTGTTTCCTCTAGAGTCTGAGTCCTAGCCCTAGTCCCAGTTGGAGGAAAATCTGAAAGCAAGGGTGGCTATGTAAAGTAAACCCTATGGAGGGGGGACCCTTCTAAGCTCTCATCTTCTACATCAGTTCTACCCAATTCCAGCCACCATCAATTTCCAGATGGGGCTTACTGGTAAACCTTTAGCCAACAAACTCTTCAGCACCCAACGTAACGGCAGTGGTAGCATGCAGAACCTCATTCCAGGGTGGGGTGGCTGTTGCTAAGGAAGATTCTGGTTGGGGTTGAGATAGAGGTGTCTATATTGACTACCACTAAAAATAGACATGGGGGATTCCCTGGCGGTCCAGTGGTTAAGACTCTGCGCTTCCACCGCCAGGGGCGTGGGGTCCATCCCTGGTCGGGGAACTAAGATCCCACATCCCGTGGGCCGGCCAAAAAATTAAAATTAAAAAAAAAATTAACATGGATTAAAGCCAGCCCCAACCCTGTTTTCTCTGGATGAGCTGCAGTAATCTATCTCACTGTTAATCAATTTCCACACCCCCTTTCACTCAGCTAGCTGCCTTCTGCAGTGCTGCAGGCTAAATGACCGAAGCAGTTCCAGCCTGGAAATGAATGATGCCATTCATCAGTCCCAGAAGTCTCTCCTTGAAGATGCTGAGGAGGCAGATTCTTATTCCCAACAATCAGTTTACCAAGCCTGAGAAAATGCTAACTACGGACAGCATTTTATCATGCTTTGTACAGTGGGTAAAATATGTTAGAACCGAACTAGGAGAAGGGTCCTACTTGGTACCTCTCAATTATTAGTCGGGAGGTCTAAGAAGCTACTGCTCTCTTGGACTGAATCCTCAGTCATAGCATTCTCATTCACTGCTTAGCTCAGGTGAGCTCACAATGCCAGCCCAGGAAAGAGCCCATTATATCTAGGGCTGATTATCCATTAGGTACAGAAGGCACAGTGCCTAGGGCCCATCATATTTTTATGGATCCCTGAATATTATTTAATTTCTTTTAAAACCAGAAAAAAAAGAACTTTTAGATTATAGAAAATGTTTAAATGTGTAATATTAATATATTCATACCAATACGTGGCAATTATTTTTTAAGTGGGGGAAGGGGTCCACAGAGGCAAAAGTTGCCTAGGGCCCACAAAAGTCATAATGCTTCTGTAAGTATATCAACTATCACTGAAGATCTGAAATCTAAAGGGTAGGATAGCCTACTGGAGAACCCACGCTTCTTTTAATCAGAGGAGTCCCTGGAAAAGCACAGCATCAATTCCCAGCAGGCGACAAGCCAAACACTTGAAACTCCAAGGAAGGCAAGGCCCCATCCTCTTTGCAAACAGCGAGAGGAAGTTCACCTATCAACTGCCATATTAAATAAACTGTGGAGGCAAAGACTGCCAGAGGGAAGCTTTTTATCAAGGCTGTAATGTCTCTGGTGAGTAAGACCAGAAATGTCCTGACATATAAATATTTATATACGACTTCATCAGATGAGACAGCCAGTACTTAAAAGAAACAGGGGCACAGACATGCATATGCAGACATAAAGAGACTTCAGGAGGTACTGGTCTCTGGCCCAAAACCTCTTTTAAAGGATATTATCGTGCTGGGTGAGCCATTCAAACCCCTAGGGTCCGCCAAATTGTTGCCAGCTGGAGAAGCACGGACTTGGTGCAATAGAAAGTGTACAGCCTACATAAATGGCAAGCACTACTTATGGCAGTTAAGTCTAATTAGTAAACCTGTCTCTGATTCCTCCAGTGAGACTCTGCAGCATGGAGTAGTGGAAGGAGTGCTGGTTTATATAGGACTAAATCTACTGTGAAGGTTCTAAACCTGGCAATGGAATTGATGTTGCTGCCTCTTTGTCACTATGGTTAGAGAAGCCGAACTTGAATGCCTGTGACCAAAAGGATTCTCCTAATCTCTTACAACTTTGGGGGACTCTTGAAACATCTAGACAAATCTCCCCTTTTGGTCAATTTCTTCTTTTCCCTCTAGAATCTATATCAGAGATAAGTGCTCTCAAGCCCTACCCTGAACATGGGTAAAAAGGTGTTACCTTTGTGGTGACTGTGGATACTCTATCTACAAAGGCCCTCATGCCCCAGTTTATCACCCCTGTCAAAATGTAATGGTGCCTGTTTTCTTTCCATTTAGTTATTCCTTTGGGCCTTGAAGGCTTTTTTCTTTTCAAGCTTCTCTAATTAAAATGCAAATAAATAACCGAGGCAGAGGCCAATGATTCCCAAAGTGCTTTCTACCATATGGTCATGGTTTGTTTTTTTTAAAAAAAATAGGTTTGGTGTTCAAACAAGTTTGGGGAACACTGGACTAAACAAAATCAAGCAGGTTTCTCTACAGAGGGCTTATAGGAGTCTTTTTCTAAGAAGGGAATATACTATGCAATGTTACTAAACTTATTTGATCAGACTAGTATTACATATAATACAATTTGGGAAATGTGCTCTAAACTGATAGGAGCTAACATTATAGAGAAGATTGATTTGTTAGAGCCTTACCAACTGAATCCGTGATCTAAGATGAAGGCTCTGAAAAAATCAGATCAAAAAGGGTCTGACTTATCTGGGGATAAGGCTTTAAGTTATAAGGTAGGACAGAGCACACTGGACAAAGGGCTAGCTCTGTATATTAAAATGCATACATGACATAAGTTATATCAGAAGGGCATTTTGGTAACCACGTATAACACAGGAGCTGGCAGAGAGTAAAGCCTTAGGAAAATGAAACACTGCACAGGCAAGTTATGATAGATCTGGAGCATGGGGAACTGCCAGAAAACATCAAATCCCATAGCCTGACCCACTCATGACTCCATCTGCCTAGGTATCTCTGAGGGCCTTCCTGAGTCAGCCCCTGCCCTCTGATTGATTGGAAAATTTTGCCTCCTGTTTCCAGCAATAGTGATTGTTCAAATTACCTGGATTGGACTGGTTTAATAACCTAAATCATCATTTGAAACAGATATTTTCTGTCACATTTGACGCAGCTGCACACTCCTGTCTCAAAACTATTCTCTTAGCCTCTCTGGACACATCATCTAGTTATCCACAGTTCTCTTTAACAATTCCTGGGCTCCTCCTCCTACCCATGCCCTTAATGCAAATATCCCCCATGGTCTTTTCCTGGAACAGCTTCTCACATGAACCCTTGGTGAGCTCATCTACTTGCCTGAATTTAACCACAACTGTTTGCAGATTATTCCAAAATCTGTATCTCCAACCTAGAACTCTCTCCTGATTCCAGACCCATATATACCACTACATCTTGGAGACTCCACTTAGATGTAGCAAGGCATCCCAAGTTCAATATATCTAAGCTCTGCTTCTTGCCCTGGATTTCCCTACTCTACTGAATGGTTCTACCATCCACCCGTACATCTCAGCCATAAACCTCAGAGTCACCTGAATCCTCCTCCTCCCTCACCTATGGTAGGCAAAATTCTAAGAATGATCCTTGCCCTTGTAATCTCCTCCCCTTGAGTATAGTAGGAACCTGTGAATATGATATGTTATTTCTATGATTACATTATGTTACAAGGCAAAAGGGGACTTTTCAGATGTAATTAGGGTTAAAAATCAGTTGACTTCAGGTTAGTCAAGGGGGAGATTATCCAGGTAGGAGCAATCTGATCACATGAGCCCTTTAAAAGCAGAGAGTTTGCTCTGACTGGTGGCAGAAGGGAAAATTAGAGAGATTCTGAGCGTGAGAAGGATTTGATGTACCTTTGATGGTTTGAAGATAGAGAGAGCCAAGAATGTTGGTAGCCTCTAGAAACTGAAAATGGCTCCCAGCTAACAATCAGCAAGAAAGTGGGGACCTCAGACCTACAGATCAAGGAACTGAATTCTGCTGAAAAACCTGGATGAGCTTGGACCTAGATCCATCCTCAGAGCCTCCCAATAAAAGCTTAGCCCATCTGACACTGTGACGTTAGCCTTGTGAGACCCTAAACAGAGAACCCAGTCAAGTCTGCTTTAACTCTGACCTACAGAACTGTGAGATAATAAATGGCTGGCTCTCTAAACGACTACATTTGTAGTAATTTATTACACAGCAGTAGAAAAATAACACACCCTCAAATTCTATGTCTACTACCACTGCCTGGGTTTAGATCCTTCTATTTTCTTTCCTATACTACCACACAACCTCCTACCTGGTCTGCCTACAGGTTTTGTCTTCCTCAAGTCCAGAACAACAGAGTGACTAACCCAAACTGCAAATCTGATCATGTTATTCCTCTGCTTAAAATTCTTCAGTGGTTTCTATCTCTAGAGGATAACATCCAAGCTCCTTAACATAGTTTACAAGGTTATTCCTGAATCTTGCCCTTGACTTCCTCTCAGATTCATCTTCTGCCATGTCTGCCTTGCACTTTATCCTGTAACACAGTTTCTCAACCATAGCCCTACTGACATTTTGGGTCAGATAACTCTTTGTTGTAGGGAACTGTTCTGTGCATTGTAGGATGTTTAGTAGCATTCCCGGCCTCTACCAACCAGACGTCAGTAGCACCCCACCCTCATTTACGACAACCAACAATGTCTCTAGATATTGCCAAATGCCTCCTGGGGGGTGCACAACTGCCCTGGATAAAGACCACTGAGCTAATAATACAGAACTACAGTGTCTCCCTATACCCAAACTGGTTTTTTTTCCCCCCTCAGGAGCTAATATCACAAGACCTGGAAAGGGTAGAGTCTGTGGTATCAAGAATAAAAATATTGTAAATCTAGAAAAAACAGATGCTCTCTAATAGATGGACTGGGGTTCTGGTTTTAAAGTTAAGAAGCTTTGGGGAGATAGCTTCAAGATGGCAGAGGAGTAAGACGTAGAGGTCACTTTCCTCCCCACAAATACATCAGAAATACATCTACATGTGGAACAACTTCTACAGAACACCTACTGAACGCTGGCAGAAGACCTCAGACTTCCCAAAAGGCAGGAAACTCCCCACGTACCTGGGTAGGGCAAAAGAAAGAAGAAAAACCAGAGACAAAAGAATAGGGACGGGACCTGCACCTCAGGGAGGGAGCTGTGAAGGAGGAAAGGTTTCCACACACTAGGAAGCTCCTGCGCGGGCGGAGACTGCGGGTGGCAGAGGGGAGAGCTTTGGAGCCACGGAGGAGAGTGCAGCAACAGGGGTGCGGAGGGCAAAGCAGAGAGATTCCCGCACAGAGGATCGGTGCCGACCAGCACTCACCAGCCTGAGAGGCTTGTCTGCTCACCCGCCAGGGCGGGCGGGGGCTGAGAGCTGAGGCTTGGGCTTCAGAGGTCAGATCCCAGGGAGAGGACTGGGGTTGGCGGCGTGAACACAGCCTGAAGGGGGCTAGTGCACCACAATTGGCCGGGAGGCAGTCTGGGAAAAAATCTGGAGCTGCCGAAGAGGCAAGAAACCATTGTTTCCGGGTGCGCGAGGAGAGGGAATTCAGAGCACCGCCTAAACGAGCTCCAGAGATGGGCGCGAGCCGCGGCTATCAGCGCGGACCCCAGAGACGGGCATGAGACGCTAAGGCTGCTGCTGCCGCCACCAAGAAGCCTGTGAGCGAGCACAGGTCACTCTCCACACCTCCCCTCCCAGGAGCCTGTGCAGCCCGCCACTGCCAGCGTCCCGTGATCCAGGGACAACTTCCCCGGGAGAACGCACGGCGCGCCTCAGGCTGGTGCAATGTCATGGTGGCCTCTGCTGCCACAGGCTCGTCCCCCATTCGTAGCCCTCCCTCCCCCCGGCCTGAGTGAGCCAGAGCCCCCGAATCAGCTGCTACTTTAACCCCGTCCTGTCTGGGCAGGAAACAGACGCCCTCAAGCGACCTACACGCAGAGGCGGGGACCGAATCCAAACCTGAACCCCAGGTGCTGTGAGAACAAAGAAGAGAAAGGGAAATCTCTCCCAGCAACCTCAGGAGCAGTGGATTAAATCTCCACAATCAACTTGATGTACTGTGCATCTGTGGAATACCTGAATAGACAACGAATCATCCCAAAATTGAGGCATTGGATTTTGGGAGCAAATGTAGACCTGGGGTTTGCTTTCTACATCTAATTTGTTTCTGGTTTTATGTTTATCTTAGTTTAGTATTTAGAATTTATTATCATTGGTAAATATGTTTATTGATTTGATTGCTCACTTCCTTTTTTTTCTTTTTATATATATATATTTTTTTTCCTTTTTCTCCTTTTGTGAGTGTGTATGTGTATGCTTCTTTGTGTGGTTTTGTCAGTATAGCTTTGCTTTTACCATTTGTCCTAGGATTCTGTATGTCTGTTATTTTTTGTTTGTTTGTTTGTTTTTTGAAGTATGGTTTTTAGCACTTGTTATCACTTGTGGATTTGTTTTTTGGTTTGGTTGCTCTCTTCTTTCTTTCTTTGTTTCTTTTAATTATTTTTTAATTTTTTTATTTTTAATAATATATTTTTTATTTTAATAACTTTCTTTCTTTCTCCCTTCCTTCCTTCCTTTCTCTCTCTCTCCCTCTCTCTCTCTCTCTCTCTTTCTTTATTTCTTTTTCTCCCTTTTCTTCTGAGCTGTGTGGCTGACAGGGTCTTGGTGCTCCAGCCAGGTGTCAGGCCTGAGCCTCTGAGGTGGGAGAGCAGAGTTCAGGACACTGGACCACCAGAGATCTCCCAGCCCCTCGTAATATCAAATGGTGAAAGCTATCTCAGAGATCTCAGTCTCAACACTAAGACCCAGCTCCACTCAACGACCAGCAAGCTACAGTGCTGGACACCCTATGCCAAACAACTAGCAAGACAGGAACACAGCCCCATCCATTAGCAGAGAGGCTGCCTAAAATCCTAATAAGGTCACAGACAGCCCAAAACACACCACCAGATGCGGTCCTGCCCACCAGAAAGACAAGATCCAGCCTCATCCACCAGAACACGGGCACCAGTCCCCTCCACCAGGAAGCCTACACAACCCACTGAACCAACCTCACCCACTTGGGGCAGACACCAAAAACAATGGGAAGTACGAACCTGCAGCCTGCAGAAAGGAGACCCCAAACACAGTAAGTTAAGCAAAATGAGAAGACAGAGAAATACACAGCAGATGACGGAGCAAGGTAAAAACCCACCAGACCAAACAAATGAAGAGGAAATAGGTGGTCTACCTGAAAAAGAATTCAGAGTAATGATAGTAAAGATGATCCAAAATCT